>NW_028258317.1:53459924-53762954 GCF_053883595.1 Heterocephalus glaber
GACTGAGAAAGGAAGCAAACTATGACAACAGATTGTGAAGCGTTCTCTACAGCATTGCTTCTGCCTCCTGTTTACTTCCTTCTCTGTGTCCTCACTGTCCACCCCTAGTTTATTCTGAAGCATCTTCACTTTTGCAGTAGCTTCTTCACTGGTCTTCCTGAGCTTGGTGTTGTTTCTCCCACATTCCCTTCTGGTGCCCATGTAGCTGTTCACAAAATCTTCCTTGTTAAAATGTTTCAGTGGCCTCCCCTCCCTTGGGCAGGAAGCTAGAAATGCTCAGCAGGGTGTTTGGGGATGGCTGGTATTGCAGTCCTCTCTCTTGCTGATTGTGCTGTCCCTGCCACACCTCTGTGTCCCTCCCACCAACATAGCCACAACCCGTCTCCACACACCTGAGGCCTCATGTATGCAGGACAGCTTGGTCCTTTCAGGACCCTGATTTTGTTTTTAGCCTCTCTGGTTTTGTCCACTCAGTTTCTCCTTCCTGGAGCACCATTCCCTTTGCTTGGTGAACTAACTACAAGCCTTTCACTTGACATAGGCCATTTTAAGAAGCTCTTTGTATAACTAGGACCAAATGGTCACTTTGTGTCTGTGCTCCCTTGCTCCCTAAGGCTTTGTAGGACACCATTTCAGCTCTCACTGCTCTCTCTGTGCATGTCTCTTTGTATTACAAGAAGCTTCATGGCAGTCAGGACTCCCAGGCTTTGCTCAGTAAACAATAGCAGAGTGGATGAATTATCATCTAATGGTTGTGTTTAAGAGAGTGGCTTGAAGAAAACAAAATTTGAAAAGCAGGATGTTCCATATAAGAATGATAACATCACTAAATGAATGAGTGTATTAGGTCATAGACAAGAGTTTCTTAGAAATGTTAAGAATCAATTTTAACACAAGAATCTTTTGAAGACTGTATAATTATTTAGGGACTTAACACTTGGTCAAGCATTATGTAAAGTAAAGTGCACTTCCTGAGTTATAGGCATTATTTACTGTGACTTAATCTGACATTTTTGAGATATAAGTAGCATCAAATAATGCAAAAGTGTGTTTTACCATGATGTTCAGAAGTTTAGTTCCATGTAGATTAAATCATAGCACAGAAAAATTCTCAAAGCAAGAGAAAAATGCTAATATCACAGAAAAATGAAAAAGAAATGTGGAAATGACTTTTGAGAAGTAATTTTATGTTTGCAGACAGTTCAGCTCATTTCTGGGAAACAAATAAGCACACTCAACACATAAACAAAACAGTGTATGTGGCTGAATTAATCATGGACTTTGCATTTCTAAACCCAGCAGGTCTCATGGTTGAACAAGATGAAGATATGGAAAAATATATTGATTTTTTTTTTTTTTTGGTACTGGGGATCGAACTCAGGTCCTTGCACTTGTGAGGCAGGCAGCACAGCCACTGAGCTAAATCCCTGGCCCTGGAAAAATATATTGAGAAAATTAAATTGACTCCCTTTCAAAGAATCTATTAATTAGTTTAATTTGTGATTTTATTCATGTCACAGTGAGCAATGAATCTGAGAAAATAGACATAGAGATTGAGTAGAGCTTTTGAAAATGAAAATAAGCATAATATTAGACTGAAAAACATCTATAAGCTGCAAGGACACTGTCAATCTATCAGAAATAGAAAGGAACATTTGACAATCATTTCATGCTGTGTTAGAGTTTTGTAGAAATGTTATTGGGATTTGACAAATGGTTTGTAACATGTTGGAGAATTTTAGACAAATACTATAACTACACAATAAATAACCAGCAAAAAAGTTCCTGTAATTGTCCAGGAATTTAGAAAAGTTCACCTATAATGATGTTAACCAATAGATTTATGTTCTATATTTAGAACTTCTATAAAAGAAGCATTTCTGACATATTTTCTAGTTTCCTGCTCAATTTCCTAATAAAATTTGGAGATGCATTTCCCAAGGGGAAATAGTGAATTAGATTAGGTAAGTAATTTAATCACCATAGTGTAATGACTTTTAAAAACAATTAGTTTATCATAATATTTCCCTGATGAATCATTAATATTAGAAATTACTTCAAATAATTGAAGGAATGATGGAAAATGTCAAAATCTATGGCCATCAAGATATGGAATGATGCAAGACTGCTGATAGGGGTGCAAACAGGAATCTTGAGTAGCTATAAAATGCCTTTAAGTAGATACCATCTTCCAGTTTCCCATTAGCATATTCAAAAGTGACTCAGTGTGGGCAAGAGACCAATGAATAGAGCACTATGCACCTAAAACAACTCCTATTTGATTTCTAGCCTTTCAGAAGTGAACTTTCTTTGGTTCACAAATTCTTAAAGTTATTCTTTTGCCAAAAGTACTAACTTCTAGAAATGGAGATGCTAATTGCTATGGAAGAAAAAGAGAAACCTGAGGAAATTAAACATGCCTGAAGTTGTGCAAGCGAAAAGCAATGAAGAGAGATATGTAAAATTTTTATAGAAAGCTAACAGTAAGTAAGTTAAATGATTTGACACAGTCATCCTTTAATATCCTATCTACAGGGGATTGGTTCCAGAACTCCTGTGGATACTGAAATTATAGGATGCTCAAATCCCATGCATAAAATGGTATAGTAATTGCATATAACCTACACACATCCTTCTATTCTGTTGAATAATTTCTAAAATATATAAACACCTCACATGATGTAGACACATGTAAATAGTTGTTATACTGCATTTTTAAAGGGGATGATGGCAAGAAAATGTCTGTACATGGTCAGTAAAATGCAACACCTTTCCCAAATATTTTTGATATTTAAATTCATAGACATGGGTCCTGTGAATATGGAGAGATAATTGCACTAACTTTTCATGTCATTTTTTTGAACCAGTCTCACTGTTGAACTGGGTGCATAAAAAGTGATGCTCTGGTAATAAAAGTTGAAAGAAATTAATGTAGTTCTACTATGTCCTATATGACTTCCGTATATGAACTTATACATTAGTTAAAATAAGTGGTTATTTGACTTTTAAAAGGATATTTTATTATACAGTGGACTTGCCAGTTTATTTTAAAGGTGTATTTCTTATACCCTTATTGCACAATTTGTCTTAGGTTATATTTAGTGATAGATTATCTTATAGCATGAAGCACACTCGCGTTAGCACTCCGTGCTCTCTTAAAGGTCCTTCTTGGAGGAGCAGCTTGGTAAATAACAAATAGTGTCAGAAAATGGCAGAGGTTTTGCTTTTGATTCTAATCTTTGGTTCCTTTTATGCCTTCTGCTGTAATTTAAAAAAATTAGAGGCTGTTTTTTCCTCCAACAAAAGCAGTTCAGAGGCCAGAGTTCTGCTGTTCCAACACCAACAAATATTTTTTCTCATTATAAAGACAATACATGCCTATCATTAAAAATCATAGAAAGTTTAGAAAAAGTCAAATAAAAAATAATATGCAATATCCAAGCTGTACTCAGTTGGTATTTTCCTTTAGGACTTTTTCTCTTTCATTGTTTTCTTTATATTGGCAGAGTATGTAGAAGGGTAGGGGAAGCATAATTTGAAATACTATTTTGGATTCTTTTTTCTCGTTACATTCATTATGTTCTTATAGTATTGAGAACTCTTCAAATACATAATTTTTAATATTTACAGAATATTTATCATTGTTGACCACTTAGATTGTTTCTAAATGTGTGATGTAAGTAACTATGTGATTTGTGTATGAATGTGTATAACATTTTTGTGTATGAATCTTGTTCTGTATTTAGCATTTGGTCATTGGGATAAATTCCTAGAAGTTTGGGACTTTTATCACACATTGCCTCCTAATTAGAAATGAGCATTTTAGCACATTAAAATGAGTTGAAGTAAAAGGAAGCTCGCGTTGTCCTTGAAGCAGATTTGCTGTGATAGTGTCCAAGCTCATTCATGAGTGCCCAAGGGAGAGCTCCTGGCTCTGAATGGTGCTGGGAAACCAACACGGGCCTCTGCTAAGAACACAAACTTGTACCTACAGGCAGAGGTGCTATGAGCAGGATCAGCTCCTATCTCTGTCTTTACTACCACTAACCCCAAGTGGGCTTGATCTCTTGTTTTTGGTAAAAGGGCTTTTGCAAAATGGGTTGGCCCCATCAATCTCTCCTAATTTTACTTTCTAATTTTTCTTTTAGTGCTTTCAAGGTTGCACACTTCCCAAGGTAGTGGTAGGTTATGTAACTGGCATGGCAAATGAAATCATTCAGTGAACAGAAGAATTGGGTGCTTCTTTTTTTTAAAAAAAGCCCTAAGTCATATCACGGTAAGGAGATTTGAAAATATGGGTCAGCAACTCGACCACTGCTTCCTGAACCCATGATCAACAAATCTTTCATTATCAAAAGAGCACTTTGAGATCCTAAAGTGATAGGTAGGGAGGACCAGAAAAAGCTGCCCAGCTGATTTTGTGATGAGGGAAAAAAGTAGGAATGGGCTGAAACTCCTCCTGTAGTTATGCATGGGATTTTGGGGGTTCCTAGGGAGTGAAACCAGATGATAACGTGTCATCTACTATCTTCTGTTTCTGGTTCTTTTTAAACATTTTAAAAATTTTTCATGATTCCAGTTCTTTTTCTGACAGTTGATGGTGTTTCCTCCATTTATTATATAACTGTATAATTGTACCTCGCTGGATGCTAATGTGACAGATGCCACGGGTCCAGCAGTGACACTTCCAGAAGCTTCTTTATATATATCATGTATCTCGTGGCCTTGACTAGCAAAAACAAGAATATTTGTCACCTACCAACTTGTTAGGCAACTAGGTAAGTAAAAATTCAATTTGACCCAAGGTAGTATTTTCCGTTACAGAGAGAACACTGCTAGGCTCATGTGAATCCTTCAATACATTTTAAAAAATAAGTAGATATCTCTCTGAGGAGTAATACACAGGACCACAGATGGTACTTCTAGGCCAACACCATATGGGCTTCTTATTGGGTTGTAAAAAATTATTTTTGTTTTGTTTTTTTCTTAGTTCTTTATCATCACATTTTTTTTGTACTTCCCTGTCATATTTATCAGAAAAGCACATAGTTCTGTAACTCAAGCACTTCTTTGAGAAACAATCACCATGGGAGAGATTGTTACAGATTGAAGCTTTCCCTCTTCCCCACTCAAGCCAGTCCAGTTTCCTTGGTGACAACATTGTTGACAATTGCCAGGGTTGGTAGACCAGATGCCCCAGGTTTACCTGTCTGGGAATCTATCCACCTAGAGGTTATAACCTCTGTTACTGGGCCAACTTCATCCTGTCAGAATTTGTGTAGGGCAACCCTGAGACTGAGACGGTGAGAGACTTTGAGGATAATAAGGAGAATAACATTTTGGGTTTCCTTATCACCTTAGGAAAAGATTTTATTTCTCTTGCCTTTTCTGTACAAGTACAATGGTGCCTTGCTTCACGAACTTTCATTTGTTTCACAGTTCTGGAAAAGATGACCACATTCATGTTCATGAGGAAAAACGATGGCTGTGGTCTTGTTCATCATTTAGTGCAGAATTTGGAAAAAAATGTCAAAATTTTGCCAAATGCTTCTGTTTGTGAACCAAATTGTTCATGTTCATGAACTGAGGTACCACTGTTTAAGAACATCAGAGACAATTGTGTGTGTGTGTTTGTGTGTGTGAGTTTATTGCTGGGGATGGAACCCAGGGCCTCATGCATGTTAGGCAAGTTCTTCAGCACTGAGTGATACCCCCAGTCCAAGACAAATATCTTGGAGATAAAACATACATGCTGTCTTAGGGAAGGGGTCTGTCTTCCTACAATCCGGCTTTCTGCACCTTGGCTGGTAGAGCAGCAGAAGGGAGCCACTTAAATAGCCCTCACTGCAGAGCTAGTGAGAGATTGTATAATGGAGGGTCTGGGGAAATGTTTGGGAAGAGAAAATGTCATGCAAGCCTATGTCTCTGCCTGTAGGTTCCTGAGTATTCTTTGTATGGCTGGCAGGAGGAAGTGAATTTAGGATAGTACATGTCCCATTTTGGAAGGACCTTGTCCTAATCATCTCACTGCTCAGAATCCTTATTTTAACAACTGAATTAAAAAAAATTTTTGATTGGTGAACATTGGGTCTCTTTTTAGCTCTAGAGGTCATAAGTTTTCTTTATGCTCAGAATGGCAGAACATCAGCATTAGGGCATCTAATAGGTCTGGCTTCCTGATCGATATATTAATTCTTCAACAACATCCTAAGGAGGGATTTTGATTTTGATTAGTGATACCATATAAAAATCTCATTTCCGTTTAGTGTGTCATGTAGCCTATAATTAGCCTTGGGAAAATTATCGTTTTTTAAATGTTGCCCTTTTATGGTATGGATGATGCCTTTATAATCTCTGTTCTATATCCTAAAAATCACACTTTGATGTTTAGCCTATGATACATGCAGATTTTATGTCTATGGGGTTGGGTAAGTGGTGGGTCACAATACCTCCACTATTCAGGAAAACCTGTCACTCTTAGGCTTATACTAGCCCATCAGTGGCCATGGTCCAGATCTCCTTACTATAACCACCACAGGACCCTTAATCTTAATGTATCACATTGACTGGATTAAGGACACCCATGGGATTAATAAAATATACTTCTGTATGTTTCTGTGAGAGTCATGGAGGTGTAACCTGGTACTAGATATGAATGATTTCTGGCACCTTCTTCTCTGATGCTGCTCCCCTACTCTGCTTTCCAGCTGATTTGAACTAAGCAGCTTTGAATGCCATACCCTTCTACCAGTGTGGTCCTGTCTTGGAGCCAGCTGATCATGGACAGAACCCTCTGAAATCATGAGCCAAATAAAGCTGTCCTGCTTTAAGTTGTGGGTGTCAGGTATTTGGTCTCAGTTTCTTAATTACTTTCTTTGTCACTGGGTCAAAATACCTGATATCTACAATTTAAAGGAGGGCAGGTTTATTTTCAATCACAGTTTTAGTCCATGGTTAGCTGGCTCCAAGGTAGAAACAAGATAGCAGAAGCAGAGAGAAAAAGAAGGAGGTGGGGATGAGAATATATCCTTCCAGGCCACACTTCCGATGACCCACCTCTACCAGGGCCCTACCTCCTAATAGCACCTTCAGCTGCTGAACTCATCACTGGACTAATCCATTGATGAGTACAGCACCCCCATGAACCAATCACCTTCCAGGCACATAAGGCTTTTAGGGGACACTTTAGATCTAAACCATAGCACTCAGCAACTAGAAAGCTGACTAATGCACACTGGCACATACATGACCTAACAGTTGGGCTAGTTCCCACACTCCTCTTGACACCCAGACATATTTTATACCCTGGATTGGAAAGGACAGATGGTGTATAAAACATGAGCCTTAAATTAGACAGACTAGAAGGGACTCATGCCAGTTGCTAGATGTGTAACCTTAGGCCCCCTATGATACCTGTCTGAGCTTCACTTTCTTTCTATGCGAAATAGGGATAACTCTTTGTCTCAGAATTATTGAAAGTTTTGAATAGGCTCACCTTTTAAAATCAGTTTCTTGGGTCAGGCATGGGCTCAGTCATTATTAATTCCCTTCCTGTTTGCTGCCCTTAGCATGATCCCTGGATGTGCTCTCTGCCTTATCATGGTGGATTCTCTGTCTGCTCTCTCTATAGATCTGTATTGGCCCTGAAGCTATGCCTAGCCATTAGCTCCTTGTCCACTTAGGCACAGCTCAAGTGTCATCTCTTACAAACCTATCTTCATATTTGGCTCAGTGCATCCTCAGAACTGTGTGACTGTACCTCTGTCCCAGCACAAAGGATGCCAACATCAGTGACAACATGATTAATAGTTTTTTAGTGTATTTACATTGTATCATATATTATCAAGGACTTCACAGTCATGGCCTTGGATGACCTCACAAATATCTGTCACTGTTACTGTTATTAATCTATTTCACAGCTGATGACCTTAATGCCAGAGAAGTTAGACACCATGTGGAAGGCCATGAAGTTAAGAAAAGTTGAGGTGTAGTCAAACGTGAACAACCCGGTCTGATGGGCTATTCTCCTATTTTCTTGTCTGTCTTCTCTAGTAGTCTTGGTCCCTGAGGAGGGTAAAGACATCTTTTCCATATCTACATTTCCGTTACCCCATAGTGTGCTTGGTCTGCATAATGTGGGAGCTCAATGAGTGTCTGTGGAATTCATCCTCTTCCCCAGTTCAACTGTGGCCTATACTTTTCAGATGCCTGAAACTGAACAGTCCTGATTGGACTGGCTGGGTTTTTATACATGATACATAATTTATGGTGAATATGTGCCTCTGTATTATTTCCCATCAACAGACTGGTCAGGTTTGCTCCTAATATCCCCAATTTCATCAGTGAAGAAAGAACAGGCTCAATGCTACATTCTAGGGTTACTTGAATCCTGAAAGGTTAGGAATCATTTGTTTGTAGCCTTGCTGGTTAATCATAAGCAAAACAGATACCACTATTTGGTCAGGATCGACAACATGTAGTCACAAGAATCAGTATTCAAATAAATTCCTCACCTGAGACATGGCAAAGAAAGAAACCTTCCAGGATGCCTTGTGGTTGGGGCACAAACCCATGTTTGAAGGGCATGCTGGAACAATGCCAGGACATTGTGGAGTTTGTGTCTGACCCAAGATAATCCTGAATTCTGTTTGTTGAGTTAATGCATTTGAAAGCATTTGTAAATGGAGCTATAAGATTATAGTTTGTATGATATTATTGTCTTAAAGGCAAACAAAGGATAGCAAATAAAAGAGACCATCACAAAGGGAACTTACTGGAAATCAAATCCACCCAGAGCCTCCCCTGCCTTTATGTCTGCAAGCCTGCCAGTGTTGCTTTCCTGTCCCTCTTCCTGTGTGCCTGGCCTTAGTCCACAGGCAGAAGAAGTTCCTTGTTTATTTACACAATGCCAAGCCTGGAGTCACTGTCGTTTTTCTCTTCCTCTTTTGCAGTTTTTGATTTCAATTTGGCTTCCTCCACAGCCTTTTATTCCAGGGCTGCTGAAGAAGAACAAGAAGTAGCAGTGTCCTTTGTCATATGACCAGAATGGGAACACAAAAGGAAACAAAAAGTAGCCCTTGTTGGGTTCCCTCTTAAACCAGTTTGGCAAATTAAAAAGAAAGCTGGTCGGAGAATGAAGTCTTCACATGAAACTGCATTTTCTGACCTGACAGTGTAAGAACATGACATTCATTAAATGGTCAAAGGGACTATTAGTCTGGGGTCTGTATTGTCCCGATGAACCTTATTTTGAAAAGTTTTCTGCTCTTTCAATCTAAGATGGAATTGATTCAAAGAAAGAACAATTCAGTTTATCAGCTTTTTTAGAAATCCCTCTTTCTCCCTTGCAACAACACAGGTACACACCCCTGTATTCTCCCACTGGACAGTCGAGTTTATTCTCATTGTTGACCATTGCATAAGCCATAGTTGCTAAGGGCTCCAGAGTGAAAACTCATTGCATAAAAATTGCAGTCTAAGATTTCAGTGTTACTAACTTCTTTCTTTTTCTTTCTTTCTTTGTTTCTTTCTTTCTTTCTTTTCTTTCTTTCTTTCTGAATAAGTGTTTAGAGGCAGCAGCATTTCTCTCAAGTGAAGCAACTCTTCATTTCTTCTAGAATTGGTTTTACTTTCTATGTCCCATGTAAGAAATGAAGTGGCTTTCCCTGGCAACTCGTTGGGAAGATTCATAAAGAATATTTGTCGGTATAACTATTATCAGTACTGACTATCATTAAGGTTATTTGGATCTCCAGCAACTGTTGTTAGCACTTCCTTTATGTTGTTGACTCTAGAATTGAACTACTTCTTCCCATTCCCAGGTCTCAGCGACTGGATTAATCCAGTGGCCCCATTAAATAGTTTCATTGCTTCTTCCTTTCCTCTCCTTCAAGCCAACTCCACGTAAAGGCAGAGCATTGAAGCGAGCAGCCTCTGGAGTCAGGCTGCTTGTGTATGAGGCTCTGTTCTGCTTCTCACCAGTTGTACTTGCTCTTGGGCAAGTTCACTGCCATCTTAGAACCCCAATTTCCTCATCTGGATAATGACAGTGATAATAGGTCCCATCCTAATTGTTTTCTGTTGAATGTTGAAAGAGATAATGCTCATTAAGTAGCTGGTACAGTCCTGATACAGGTGTGCTAGCATTAATGCTATATCGCAGAGTAAAAGGGGCTGAGTTTTGTTTGACAAAAGGTCCATAGTAAGATGTACAAAAAGACAGGATAGTTTTCTTTCTTTCTTTTTCCCCCCATTAAGTTTATTGGTACATTTTAGGTATAAAATGCAGTTACATTCATCATTGGGATCTTGTACCATTACATGAGTCTCTTGGTTCTTATTTTATTCCCCTTCCCCTGCCCTCCCTTCACCCCCTCCACCCTTTCCTATTTGCAAAGACCTTGTTTCCATTTTTTTCTTTTTCTCATATTATTTCTTTTCCCTTCTTTCCTTTCCCCTACCCCTCCCACTTCCCCTGATCCTTTAGACCTTTTCTTCCTATTTCACAATATCAATGATACATTTTTTAAATTACAATATCATGATCTAGGAGACAGTACCACAGATTTTACAGAATTTAAAAGGATATAGAAAGCATATTACAGAAATCTTTTTTGAAATAAATTTGACAACTTCTAAGAAGTACCTTGGAAGACAAATTAATGAAACTAACTCTGGAGGAAATATAAAATTTGAATAGCACCTATTAAAGAAAGTATATTCCTAGCTTGAAAACCTACCTATATGACAACAGCAGGCTCATATACATTTTAACTGATAAATTATATCAAATAATTAAAGCAGAAAAAAGAAGGAGCACTTCTC
Organism: Heterocephalus glaber; assembly: GCF_053883595.1. NCBI lineage: Eukaryota > Metazoa > Chordata > Mammalia > Rodentia > Bathyergidae > Heterocephalus > Heterocephalus glaber. Next base: position 53,470,749 of record NW_028258317.1, read on the forward strand.
CCCTCATTTTAGGAAATCAAACATTGTGCTAATCCTAAAACTGGATAAAGGTAATAGAAGAATAAAGTATGAACATAGATAGAAATTTGTTTAACAAAACAAACTATTAGAAGTCAGATCTGGCAGTATGTAGAAAGTGGTTTTGTTATAGGGATGGCACTGTTGGTTCAGCATTGCAAGATCCACCCCCAAAAGTCATCATTTAAACAGAGGAAAGGCAAAAGCCATATGATCCTGTCACTAGTTGGAGAAAAAGTATTGGACTAAATTCTACAGCTGTTCATGGTAAAAGCTATCAGGAGACTAGAAGTAGAACAGAACCTTCTCAACAGATCAAAGACACGCACTCCATACTTCCAGGAAAAATGACTTATATGAATGGAGAAGATACAATGCTTTCTCCTTAAGGTAGGGAACAAGAGTAGATATGCTTGCTCTTTATCTGTCCATTAAACTTTGAAACCTAGGCCCAACCAAAATAGTCTGGCAATAAAATGACACAGTTAGGGTAGGATTTGCAAGGTAGAAGCAAAATCTTTATATGTAGATGAAATGATCATCTACAGAGAAAATACTAAGAAATCTCTAGGAGCCTCTAGAACTTGTATTTGAATTTAGCAGGATTAGAAAAACAAGGTATATATAAAAATTCAGGTCTGTGTATACTTGCTATAAATGAAGAATTGGATATTGAAATTTAAAAGTTATATAGGAGTACAAAGGACCTAGAAAAGTTAAAAAAAAAGTGTTGGAAGACGTTTAGTTTCTAATTTTAAGACTTCCTCTAAAACTACAGTAATCAAGGCAGTATTGGTGTAAGGAAAGACATATAGATCATTTGAACAAAACAGAGAATCTAGAAATAGAACCACAAATATATGGTCCACTGAGTTTTGAAAGATTATTTAACATTAGCATTTTATAGAATATAAACTCAATTCAAGAGCCGAGGAAGAGATAGTGTTTTCAGCAAATGACACTAGAACACCTGGTATCCGTATATAAAAAATTAACCTCAACCCTTTATTTTCATACATGAAAATAACTTGAAGGGATCTATGAACCTAAATATGAAAGCCTAAAAGTATAAAACCTTAAGAAGAAATTATAAGGGAAAATGTTTATGAATTCAGAGTAGAAAAGAACTACCTAGGATACAAAAGACATGATGTATAAAAGAAAAAAATTGATAAATGAGATTCCATCAAAATTTAGAACTTTAAATGACATCATTAAAATGAAAAGTAGTCCTTAAACAGACCATATTTACAATGCATATAACCTATGAGTAGAATAAAGAATTCTTAGAGTTCATTAATAGACAACCCAATTAAAAAGTAGACATAAGAAGATGATAAATAGCCAGTATAGCACAAGGAAAGGTGTGTAACTCTAGAATCAGAAAAATACTAATCAGTACAATAATAAGATTGAATTATACACTCATTAGTGAGATGAAGTTAAAAGTTTTAAAAGCCTTGACATGACTTTTTCTTTTTGTTGGACTCTCCCCCTTTGCGTTTAATTTGTCACACCCAGTGGATTCATTCTTCTGGGTTTCCTGGGATTGTGATTCTCATTGTCTTTTCCTAGGGTATTGTCTGACATTTTTGGAGTCCTGGTTTGATATTCATGAAGTTCCCGAGGTGCTCTTTATCATGAAAGTATCTTACTTCTCCATTAATTTTGAAAGATAGTTTTGCAGGGTACATCAATCTGGGTTGCAGGCTGTTTTCCTTTAGGGCTTGAAATACGCCACTCCAAGCTCTTCTTTCCTTGAGGGTTTGCATTGAGAAGTCTGCTATGATTCTGATGGGCTTTCCTTTGTATGTGATTTGTTTCTTTTCTCTCACTGCTTGTAGAATTTTGTTCTTCTGTTGGATTTCTGGAATCCTAACTATTATATGCCTATGTGTAGATATTTTTGATCAAGGCTAGCTGGAGTCCTATATGCCTCACTTATCTGTATGTCAAGTTCTTTCCCCCTCCTTGGGAAGTTTTCTGCCATCACTCCTGTGAACAGTTTTTTTATGTCATCTGCACTCTCTCCTCTTTCTTCATTGACTCCAAGCAGTCTTATGTTATTCTTCTTTGCATCATCTAGCAACGGCTGGATTGATTTCTCGTGTTCCCTACAATTTTAAAGCAATTTTTCTTTTCCTGGTCACTAATTGCAATCTTATCTTCTGTCTCTGAAATTCTATCCTCTCATTGGTTCATTCTGCTGCACAGACTTTTGATGGAGTTTTTAATCTCCTGGAAATCTGTTTGCATCTGTTTTATGGATTCCATTTGTTTCGTATGTTGGGATTCTGTCATGTTCCTCAGATCCTCTATTTTTTATCTGTGTCCTCTCTAGATTCATTAAACATGTCTTGCCCTATGAGCACAATCTTTGCTGTTATCTGAGTAAGTATTTCTGATTTCATTTTTCCCAGATCCTCTTTTGTTGTCAGTTCAGAGAGTTCAGGTGGTTGAGTATCAGATTGTTTCATCTTGTTTCCCTTTGGGGTTGCTGTAGGTGGTCTGGAAGTCTGTTTTTGAGGCTTGTTTACTTGTTTATGTGTCTTTTCATTTCCACGGGGGAGGGGGTGCTTCTTGTGCCTGTGTGACTCACCTTCTCTGCCCTAGGAGCGTGGGATGGTGGTGGGGGAGCTTCCTTCTGGGTTCTGGGACTGGCTCACCTTCTCTGCCCTAGGAGCTTGGGATGGCAGTGGGGGAGCTTCCTTCCAATGCTGGGACCAGCTCACCTTCTCTCAGGATAGTTTTCATACACAGAAAACATGCACCCTCAGCTTCAGAACTCAAAGAATTTCTGTGGTCACAAAAAGACTAGAGATTGAGGACTTGAAAGAGAGAAATGCTGTAGTAGTTCATTTCATTTTCACTTAAATTCCTAAAGACCAAGAGTCTATGTAAATCCTCTCAAACATTTAGTGGTGGCCAATATGGGCTCTATCCTTATGCAGCTAGAAAACATTTGGGAAGAAACATTCAAACACAGTCACACATCATTTTACAACAAGCACATTTGGAGAACTGCATCATTAGACAATTTCATCACTATGCAAACATAGAGTGTGCTTACACAAACAAACTATGGCCTTTTGATGTGATGAAGAGACATGGGGACTGCAAGAGGTATGAGGTTGCTGCTAGTGTAACCTGGCACATTATTTTATAGTAAATTTTTTTATGTATAAGTAGGAGAAGATTCTAAAATAGTGACAAGAAGTATAGCATAGTAAATGCATAAACCAGTAACATAGTTGTTTGTTATCATGATCAAGTATTATATACTGGACATAATTGTATGTGCTATACTTTTAGACAACTAGCAGTGCAGTAGATTTGTTTTACAGTGGTTTCACCACAGAAACATAAGGGTGCATTGTGCCACCCTGACACCATGACAGCTATGACATCAATGATGGCTACAACATCACAACAGCTGTGACATCACTAGGTGACAGGAATTTCTCAGCTTCATTCTAATCTTATGGAGCACTGGCAGATATGTGGTCCAATGTTGATGGAAACATTCCTATGCAGCACAGAACTAATGAAAACCTGGATGCTGTGTTGAGTCATGGGGAAATTCTAGCTAGGGAAGGAGCGTAAGGGCCAAGGAGACAAAGGTCCTTGCTGATTGATGTGAAACAAGAATTTATGGAGAGGATAAAATTTGATTTGGACTTTGTAGCTTATATTAAAATTCCAGTAGGGAAATTTTGTTGGTGGTAGAGGGAGCAAGAAAAAGCAAATATAAGAGAAAATAAAAGCAGTCACTATAAAAATAGTATATGTAAATATTTACTTAGCTGGAGGCTTGGGTGAGGAAGTAAGCCTAGGCAAGAAGATTGGGGACAAGCTATGAGTGATCCTCAGTGTCAAGGAATCTGCACATCATTAGGTACTAGGCCTTGTGCCAAGCACTTCATACACACTACCTTGCTAATCTTCACAGCAACTATATGATGCTTGGACATAATTAGTTGCCCAAGATCACATAGCTGATAAGTGGCAGAAGCAAGATTGTGGTCTCAGATCTGTTGGGCATTATGCTCTGTCCATCTTGCTAAAGTCAATCACTCTCAGAGACAACTGCAGCTTGGGTGGGCACCGGAGGTGGCCCTGCTGCAGGACTACCGAGGCAGGCTTAGTGAGATAGTGAGGGTCTGGACTCGGGGTGGCTGTGGATGGGGTGGCTGTGTGACGGCCAAGAAGGCATTGAGTGAAGGACTTCAAGTAGAATCGCTAGGTGGGTGGATCCAAGAGGATGAAGGGACAGGAAGAGTGAAAGAGTACTCCACACTGGGAGCATGGGTCTGTTCTTGATGGAAACAGAGAAGCCAGGATAATTTGGGGGTCCTTCCTTTTGACTCAAGCTGAGGGCCTAGGGGAAGACCCTGAAAAACAGGAGGAGGGGTGGTGAATCAGACAGTGCTCCGACCTGTAGTGAAACCAAAATGAGCAGCATCTCATTTTGCATTAGCAAGTAAGGAGAATGTGTTCTTTGTTGAATATGCTCGTCTAAAACCATGCCCCAGCCAGGGGGAAGTTCTGAAGTGGGAGGGAAAGATCTGGCAAAACTTAGAGGCTGTAACCAGCTTTTTAAGTTACAGCTGCCACAGAGCAATGTGTGTGTACACAAGACAAAGTAAACAGAACCTCTTATCAAAGTGTTTTTCAGTGGCCAAAACTGGAGAGGTTCTACACTTATCCCCTTGTCATTCACACACACATGCTTTCATGAACCACAAGGTTGGGCAATGCTAGACATTCTAAATGTGCCAAAGGCTGTCTGGAAGCAGCTCTGGTGTGATTTCAGAGTGGCTCTCCTGGGTGACAGGATGTACAGTTCACCCAGCAATGCCTTCCCCACAGAGGACCCCCGGGAACATGTCTGGCCTCACCTTTACGGCTGCAGTCAAATGTTAGCATTCCCCATGGCTCCCCATGCTAGTCACTGTGGCTATGAAATGATGTCTATTCTATGTTGATACAGCAAAGAATGAAGCAATCATTTCTATGGAAACATGTTTTCTAGCTAAGTATGGATTACTCTAAAATAAAAACAAATGACTTTTCTTGGATGAAAACTTCTAAAATGGAATGAACATTATTTGTCTTCTTAGGCAACACTTTTATTTTCCTTAGGATGAAAATTCACCCTCCCCACCTTTTCTTTTTTCTAGTACTGAGGATTGAACCCACTGTCTTCACACTGAGCTACATCCCAACCCATTTTATTTTTTACTTTGAGACAGGTCTTGCTAAGTTGCTCAGGTGGGACCATAATTTTTTTTTGAGACAGAGTGTCACTATGCAGTCCAGGCTGTCCTTGAACTTGCAATCCTCCTGCCTCAGCCTCCAGAGTGCTGAGATTACAGGTATGTGCGACCATGCCTGGTTATTTTCTTTATTTTGGTTTAGTGATGTTCTCATTGGCTGTCAGGAATCGAGGTCTATTTGGGTCTGTCTAAATGGCCCAGACTGTTCACATTTAGAGTTCGTGTGTCTGACACTCATAGTTTCTTGTTTCTATGGTTTGAATCATTCTTCCCACAGCTCTCATTCAGTGTGGCTTCCCTGATTTCTAACATAATGGGCAGGAGGATCAGACCCAAACCAAGCAGGTGAGCTGTGGTTACTGAGGCATTAGGTGCTGATGATTGTGTGGGATTTAGTGTGTGGACTGTCTTCCATCAGTGTCAAAATTTGAATTAGTGTCTTTCCTTTATCTTTTTATTTCCTGGTTCTTGTATGTATTTTGGGTAAAGGTTCTATATAAGGCCCATTAGATAAATTAAATATTGCCATAATCTTGGCAGGAACATTTTCTGAACAATTTTATTTGAGCTCTTTCTGCTAATCTCTGCTAATGAGTGAAGAACATATCTAGATGAGCAAAGAGAACAACTACAAAGTGAAATAAAAATTTCTGGCTGCTGTGGGAGTAGAAGTGGACTCTTAAAATAACAATTGCACCTGCCATTTATCAGCACGCCTGTAAGCATTGTACCTATATAAACCTCACTTATTCTTCCCAACAACCCTCCATATTGTTGTTCCTAATTTCCAATGGACACAACTGGGGCTTACAAAGGAGGAGCAATGGACTGACAGTCACCTGGCCAGAATCCCCACACTGCACACGCAAACCCACCTTGTCATCCCCTCTCCCACTCATGCTGTCAATGCCTCATCCCAGTGTTCTGGATTCTATGGAGAAACAGCAGAATGTAGGGAAGCTGCAGGAAGGTCAGAGGGAGCGCCTCATGTTTGATGTCGATGGTCATTGTTTTTAAGCCACAAAGAACCTTCTGAGACAATGGGTCCAGCTGCAGCAGAGCCTGGCCGGTTACCCTAGTGGCCTGATGCCTCTCTGGGTGGGTAGGGCAACTGTTCTGTCTCTGAAGCCACATTTTCGCTTTTCAAATGTACTCCATTACTCTATTCAATGGACTCTTGAAAGAAAAGCCTTAGCTATGGGAAGAAAGCATCATGACTGTTTACCATTCTACCCTTTGCTTTTTAAAGCATAGAATTCAATCTCCTTTTATTTCCTGGAAAACTATCAATTTATAGGATACTGTAGAAAGAACCTTGGTGACAAAAAAGAGACAGGGTTATGTAGTCTCAGATTGTCTCTCCCTTGCTTCATCAAGAGCTCCTAATGATTTGCCAGATTATCCAAATGCATTTTATCATTGATCATTACCTTCTTTACATTTTGCTTTTTAAAATAGAGAATTCCCTAGATGTTCACAAGGCATTCTAGCATGGAATAACACAAGCTGCTAAAGAAAGTCAAATTATAGAAAATCAGCATGATAAAATAGCATTAAAAATGTACATTTTTAGCTGATAATTATAAACCTGCTGCACTTAATTGAGCTAACAGTTGCACACAGTGGAATGTAATTATTTTCTGTCCGGTGTCTTTTTGTCTTTCTCTTTACTGTTCCTTTATGGACATCAGTGAAAGATGTTTCTTCCCTTTTACATCTCTTTCTTATCTGTCAATTGCAGCAAAACACCACAAACACCTTTGAACATTATGTGCAGATATATGCGTGGGAACATTCAGGGAACATTCATTTTCTGAGTCCCCGTCTCATACAAACCCTGCATTTGTTTTGGTTATGTTTTCATCCTCCCTTGCCTTCCTTTCATTCTTTCCAAAAGATTAACCAGGAGCCTTTAAAGAGCTAGATTTCTCTCTCCTTCCCTTACTCTTTCTCCCACTCCCAAAGTGATCCTGAAGATGGGTACAGTGTGTGTGTATACATCATTTATGTATATATTAGTATATGTACATACTATTATACACTATATTATTACTAGAATAGTAAATATATTAGTATATTTACACATAATCATAAGTATGCATTAGATGTATCCACATACACAGATATAATGATACTATGTCTGCCTTTAGGATCTGTTTTGTCCTTTATCTCATGTTTTGGATAGTTGGGGTAGAAATGAGTAGATAAAATTTAATTAACTTCTTTTTTAAACTAGACTTTAAGGGTAATGTGGTTGTATTGTTTCTATACAGTAGGAAGTAGAGGTAGATAAAAGTTCAGTCAATGTTTATGACCTCAAAAACTTCATTAATGCAATTTCATCAGCAGAAAGAGCAAATATAGTTTTTAGATGATGAGCGAAGGGTGCCTAATAGAGACTTTTTTGGGCCATAGTTGTTTAAAATAAGAAACAATAGAGTATGTTAACAACTCAATGAAGCTAACTTTAGCAATGGAGAAAAATTACAAAACTATGTACTACTCAGTGTGTCCCTGAAATTTTGAAGGAAAAGAAAATTAGTGGGTTTATATCAGGTACAACAGACAATTTTAATTCCTTGAAAAGGAACCAGGTTTTATTTTTATTCACTCTTTAGAAATGAAAAACCTGATTTTTAGGAGGTCGTAGAATCTGTTTGAAAGACTGATACCCTTAATGGCTCTTTGCAATTACAGTGTCAACCTGAAAGAGCAGCCCGGGGCCAAGTTCAAACCATACATGGATATTGTAACTCCATGGGCTTAAGGCTTGATGGAAGAGAGGAAGTCTCTAAAATCAGTTGGACAAATGGAAGAAGAATTTATTTCCCAAAGGAGAAACATGTGAATGTTGAGTTCTAGAATGACTAAAGATATTATATCGTCATGTATCTCATCCTTTTTCTTAAAAAGGCCACCTAATGCATAACTACCATGTCACCAGGAACTAACAAGGAAGGCAACTCCCAGCCACAAGCATCCTTGGTGCTTCCAAGGAGAGGAAGGCTCGTAAGCATTTTCTAGCTTGCTTGGCTTTTTAGCCTATTTGTCAGGCTGGTTCAGTTCCTTCTAAGAATTCACCAATGTGACAGGCAGTCACATTGCCAGGCATGACAAGTTTCATTTCAAGGAGTCTAGCTTGTAATTTCAAGCAGAATGGCTGCTGTTCCAGGCCCAGGTACCTTCAGGCTCCAACTGCCTTTCTATACTGCTTCATTGAGCATACTCAGCAATCTAGTCTGAATTTTAGTTTCTAAAACATAGTCATTGGACCTAGATGATCCACTATATTTACTCCAGGAGTGAAATTTAGATTTTGATTCCATAGATGGTAGGTATTTCCTAATACATTCTTTTTTTTTTGACCAATCAAGATTTTATTTAGCATGAGAATGAGGGGTCATTTAAGATCCAAGTCCTAACAGGTAGCTTACAAAAATAATTATTTCTTCTTCCTGTTTTGATACTTAACTGTCATATGAGATTCTGTATTACACAAAAGGCAAAATGATTTTTGAAACAAGTTTTTCTATAAAAGAGAACACATATAAATGCTTCCCTAACTTCCACAGTGAAAGTTATTGTTATCTCTAGTGTTTACTAGGTTGCTTGTGACCCCAAACAGTAAAGGTAAAATATGAGATTTTTACGTTCGCTAAAATCTAAAATAGTATGCTAGGAAAATAAAGATATAGTAAACAATGATATAAAGGAGCCTGCAACTCACCGAGAAGCATTTCAGAAATGACCCAACTGTCCTTGGTGGCAGAAAGCAACTTAGTCAGAATACATACTTGTGCTATGGGAGAGGAGATAAACTGAGCCACTTTACCTTCTGGCCAAATTAAAATGCTATTTTTCAATCCTGTTTTGCTTGAAACAAAACAATGAATATAGGTTAAGATCAATTTTCCTCCTGTTTCTGGATCTGAATTTGCAGCTAATTATAGGGCATGGACTGTCTGTCAACTCCCCTGTACATATACACATATAAACAGACATATATATATATATAAAACTACACAGTAACTAAGGTATTATTTATACAATCATTAAAAGATGTTCTTTGAACATATTAGCAAATGCTATACCTTTTAATTAAATTTTCCTTAAATAACCAAGCTCTGAAAACCTAATAAAAATGTTAATTATCTTAAAATGCTTGACGTTCTTTTCCCCTTAAATAGTCTAAGCCAGGACAGGTCTTTTGTAGATATGCTTATTTTTATTCCAAAGGGCATGTGATTGATTCCCTGTCAATTTTATTTCCAAACAGAAATCCCTATATAAAGTCAGTCTATATTAAATATGTGATGGTGTTAGTCTTCTAAACCTCTTTTACAAATAAATAAAGGGAAGATGTAAAATAATGGGATTTGCTTGGTGAATATTAATTGCGAAATTTCTTCTTCTTTCTGAACTTTTTTCCTGCTGCATTTGCTGCTTTTTCAGCCATGATCTCTGAGTACTTCCTTCGGTTATATCTTCTGAACTCAGAATCTAATACATTCTTTTAACATTGGGTTGATGTTTCATTTTGATATCTTATGAAATCAGAGAACCTTTATTATGTGGGATGTAGCATATTTTTTCCTGATTTTTCTTGCTAATGCGTAACGGACATTGCAATACTCTCAAATGAAATAGGCAATGCATAAAACTTTATAGAAAAATGGATTTTAAAAATATATACTACGTTGAAGAAATCTCGGAAAGAAATAGATGGAGATACAGAATTCGGATAAAATAATAAAATCTCTTTTCACGCGCGGGGCGGGAATGCCAGAAACCTGTCTGGTCAGTATCGCTTGCCCTTCTTTCCGCATTTCCCTTTTTATATCCTTTTTAGCCATTATCTCATCCCTAGTGGTCTTTGATGTGTAAATATAATTCCAGTTCCTATTTACATGTCACAGACACAAGATAGGCCATATACATTGTAAATTCACCCTGGCATGGTAACTTTGTTAGGTTAATGAAGTTACCAGCTAGAGTCAGATAATCGTCACCTTAAACAAGGAGTTTGGGGTAAAGCTAATCTTAAAAGAACACATTACTTATTTTGCTTCTACAACCACCTTAATATTCAATCTATTAAGTTATCTGAAATTTTTCCGTGTCAACTATATATTGAAACATGTTATATTATATATTTATTAACTTATTACCACTGTTATTTATTTATTACTATATAACATAATATAATTTTGCTATAATATAACATGTTATAAGTAACATACAATAATAATATAATATATAACCCTTTAATATATTAGTCTACTTAACTGGCTCTGTGGCTTTGAAAAAGTCATCTTAGTTCTTATTTTAGAGAGAAGGATACTAACAATATTTCCTTCAGAAGGTGTTGTGAGAAAAGTAAGTTAGTATATGTAAAACAGAAAAGACTGAGATGTGTATGTGTGTGTGTGTGTGTGTGTGTGTGTGTGTGTGTGTGTGTGTTACTGGGGATTAAATCCAGGGCTGTTGCACTGAACTACATTCCAAGCCCTTTTTAAGTTTTTTGTATTTAGACAGAGTCTCTAAGTTTCCCAGGGTAGGTTCAAACTTGTGATCCTCCTGCCTCAGTCTCCTAGAGTACTGGGATTCCAGGCCTGCACTACCATGCCCCGAAACACTGGTATATTCTTGGAGAAGCCAGACTACTTTGAAATGGGATCAAACAGACTAATGTGGAATGGAAAATGTGAATATTCAGTAAATGCTGTTGTTATTACTGTTTTTGAAGTCTTAAGTTTCCTCACCAAGAGTCTGCAGGGGTGGTTTGTTTTTATTTTTCATTTTTTGGTTTTTGAGACAGGGTCTCTCTATGGAGTCCAGGCTGGCCTTGAACTCACTATGTAGCCCAGGCTGGCCTCGAACTTGAAAGAATCTTCCTGCTTCAGCCTCCCAAGTGCTGGGATTACAGGCATATGCCATCATGCCCAGCTGGCAGGGGTGGTTTATATCTGGATGGTTCATACAGTTTCTTTCCTTTGGTGATGCTCTACTGTCTGTCATTTAACTTTTCATGGAATGAGCAACATCATGGACGAGCAGATCAGGTTTACATTAACATTAATGAAAAATTTCCCTAAGGTATTTAGAGGCCTTATATCAAGTAGAAGCATAACTGCTTTGTTTTTCTCCATGTAAATCCTGCAAATAACCACATGTGTTTGCTTCCTTTTTTTTTAACATTGCTAGAATGATGAAATGACTATAAGCAGGTAATTTCCCCTGAGAGGGTAAGAGCTTGGCCTCACTTTGACTGCTTTGGGATCCAGAAGGAAAGAGACTTGGCTCAGCCTTCACGGGCACAGAACAGCTTGTCAATTGGTTGTTTCAGTTCCCCAGAGGCTCATTCTGATCTGGTAATTTTATGTTATAAATCTGGGAGAATGTTTGGACAGGCTGAGGGCCAGTTGTTCTAACAACTGCTACTGTAAATCCTTCATTCCCCAAATAGTTGCTGTCTTTCTTAAATACCTTCCTATGCAGAGTAAATGCCTGTCATGGGGGTTATAAACTGCTTAAAATTAGGCTTTGAGCTAGTGACTATGTACTCTCCCATAGAAGACATTTTATTCTTATATTTCCCAATGTTCTGGTTCTACCCAAATCCCAGGGCTCTGTTCCTTGCTCTCCAGTACATAGAAAAGGAATTTCTAAATTTAAAAAAATCACCTTTTTTTTCCTTTGATTTTTTTGAGACAGGGCCTTACTGTGTAGTTTAGGCTGGCCTTGAACTCACTATGTAGCCTAGGCTGTCCCTTAGCTTTGTGTGGTAGGATTATAAGCATATGCCACCATGCCTGGTCTTAAATAAAAACACTGAACACTGAAGAAAGACAAAGCAGTCTGAAAGATACAGTTTTTCTAGATATTAACAATCCAATTACAAGATAAACCACTGCTGATCAGAAGTAGTATATTAATATTGCCTGCAAACAATTTGAGAGGAAAAGACAAAAGGAGAAATGGAGAGAGGGGAGGGGGGAGAGAGGAAGAGAAGAGATTCTCTTCAGTAGTTCTAATGGTTTCTAACATTGTACTCAAGTAGCTTTTGTTGTGTGTAAGGAATATGCCATACAGCGATCCAATACCTCTTCATCAAGAGGTCACTCTTTCATTGGTCAGCACCTGGTACGTAAGCAACCTTGCTAGTTGTATTACAGTCAGGAAACAGGAGACTTACAGTGGGACTTTTAGCAGCACCAGCATAATAACCATGTTAATGGAGAATGTAGTTTCAAATGGAGGGAGGTGGGACTGGCAGAAGTTCATCTGTGAAAGGCTGCATTCAGCACAGATGTCAAGTACAGGCTGGGTCTTCATATTTCTTTTTGTCCTGCAATTATGTCTTGTGCTGTGGCTCCTTCCCTGGGACTGTGTTCAGGGAACAAAGCTTCTCTAGTAGCTTGGAGTAAGGTCACACTCCGGGATGCAAAAGAGTCCATTCCACTCACTAACTCAGGAAGTTGCCTAACAAAGTGTTTGGACATGAAATGAATTAAAACTAATTATATTATATGAAATTCATGAGTAAAAAGGGCAAGTAGTAAAGGTCAGCTCTGCATTCTAGGAGTTAACAATTACCTCTGTTCAAATGCTGCAATATTAGGCAGCCTTCTGGAGATGTTCATAAACAGCACTCACATGCAATTTTAATAGCTGGGGAGGGCTTGTCGTGCTAATCAGTCGTGTTTGTTCAAGTATTTTTTCTCAGCTGGGACATGGTACTGTTGCCAGGATACCCCAGAGTTTATATCTGCCAAAGCAGATCCCTTTCAGAAAGAAATTTTGAGAACTGTGGTGGAAACAGGAGAAGTGGGTGTTGGTAGTGCTGACTTGAGTACCCTTTGAATCAGGTACTTGTTCTTTTCTAAAACCATGGCTGGAAGTGCTAAGTGCTGCTAGTATCTTTCCCTTAGTTTAAAACTCAGCCTAATGGTTTCAGTGGCAGGATCTCATGAAATAATGTCTGATCCAGTCAGTACCACTGTGCCATAAAGAAGGATGAGTTCGAGTCATTCATAGGAAAATGGATGCACCTTGAGGCCATGATGTTAAGCAAAATAAATCACACAGATAAGCTTAAATATTGCATGCTTTTTCTTATGTGAGAAACTCAAAGTATAAATAAAGAGCAAAATAGAAGATAGATAATAGGAAGTTAGGGAGACAGATTTTTTTTTTTCAAATGGGAAGAAGAAAATGAGATGGAGAGAGGGAGGGGAAAGGGAATGAAAAAAGAATTGAGATGTGTTGTGTACATATGGCAATTCCCCACAAGGAATGTGATCAGTACGTAACACAAACGTGCTAATAAAAAATAAAAACGGAAAGAAAATAATTCAAACAAATAAATCCTATTTATGAATAGAATGAAAATATTTTATTGCCAAGTGAAAATCCTCACTATATACGTATCTATTACATGATTAAAACTGTGTCTAAGAGAAAACAAAATAAATATACATTTTTTTATATATATAGAAAAGAATACCTTAGAAGGAAATTCAGGTCTTTGGTGCTTAGGGGTTATAGATGATATTTATCCTCCTTTTATATTAAAAAAATTTAAATTTTCCATAAAAACATATTTTGATCATCATATATTACTTTTGCAATGGAAAAAATGAATTAGATTAAGCTATATTCAAATTTAAGATGATTGTTCATGAAGAAGTGTGAAATTAATTTAAAATATGAAAGAAAACTCTTACTCCGGCAATAAACCAAAGAAGCCAAGAAAGACAGGGCCGATGTTATCTAGATGCTGTCCATCTAATCACATCACCTGAGGGTGAGGCTGTTGGGCTAGAGTTACAAGTCTATCTTCACATTACTGGAGAGGAGAAGTAGGAAAAACACAGACTTTTTATTCAAATAAAGCTGGACTCAAATTTTGATGCTGTGGGCCTCTTTGTATTCTTTGGGCAAATTAGTTAACCTCACTAACTTTAGAGAGGAAAGATAAGGTGATATCTACCTGAGGTAGTTTTCCAATTTAAATGAGCAGAATGTGTATGTACATATACCTATATATAAAGAGAAAATATATGTAAAATTACCTAGAACCTAGTAGGCACCCTGTGAATGCAGCTTTTAGCATTGTCATCATTTTTATTTGAACTATTTGGTTCCTTAGCACACCTGAGGCCAGAAGTATTTTGATGCCATTTCTCTTGAGTTTAGGAGAGAATGATTACCAAAATCTCCGTTCTTTTATAAAATTGCGGTAAGCACACTTAACATGAGATCGGCCCTCTTAATAGATATGAAAGTGTACAATAGTATTGTAAACTGTGGGCACGGTGTTGTACGACAGATCTCTGGAACTGATTTATCTTATATAGCTGAAACTTTATACCTGGTGACTGGCAACTCCTCCTGCCCCTGGCAACAACCACTCTACTCTCTGCTTCTATAGTTTGAGTGTTCTAGACTCCTCACAGACCTGTGTTTTCCAATATTGGATAGAATAGTTAAGATCATGCTATACTTTTTCTAATGGATAAGAGTTCTGATATCATCTCTTGATCTCTATTTTCCCTCAGCTTCTTCCTTATTTTTTCTTTCATCTTTATTACAAAATCCCTCAAACACATTTTATCTTCTCACTGTCTCTGTGCTTATTCTCTTGGCAATGTGCTGCATTCAGGGTTTCTTCCCACACCACCACTAAATCTGCACTTATTCGGGTCACCAGTGAGCTCCATCTTGCTAAATCTTGTGGCAGACTTTTAACACACGTAGTATTGGATGCATCAGCACAGAGTCACTCTCTCTTGGGAATTCTTTCTTTACTTGGCTCTAGGACATCACACACTTCACTGTTTTGTTGTTTCTTCCATCTTACTGGCTGTGTCTTCTCAGGTCTCCTCTGTGGGACCTTCCATCTCTTCCTGACCTCTAAATGCCGCCAGGCCTGGAGTCTCGGCCTTTGTTCCCCTCTCGATCTCCACGCCTTCCACAGTCGGCTCATTCTGGTCTACAGTGGAACATAGTCAATGTGCTAACTGTTTATATCTCCCATTCTAATTGCTCTCTGCAGTCAGGGTTCGTAAGTTAAGTGGCCTCGGTGTTCCCACCTAGATGTCCAACAGGCTTCTTAAAATTCCCATTTCCAAAACAAAACTCTCGTTTTGCCTTTTCCAAAACCCAGCCCTTCCCCATCGTCCCATCATCTTAATATAGAGTAACTTGGATCTTCTAATTGTTAGGTCAGAAATCTAAAAGAAATCCTTGATTCCTTTTCCTTTGTATTTCTCATCTAAAGCATCAGACAAGTCCTGCTGGCTCCATGTCCTAACTCTATCTCAAATCCATATACTTTTCACCGGAGTCCACACCGCTATCACATTTTGCCTGGATTATCTCGTAGGCTCCAAAATGATGTCCTGACTTCCATGTTTGGCAGGTGCCAGAATGATCTTGTGAAAACCTAAAGTAGATCTCTCAGGTTACTACCTGTGCAAATCGATTACCATCTCACTCAGAATACAGCCCAAATTCTTTGTCACATTCTGCTAGGTTCTGTATTCTTTCCACCAGGCTTCCTTTTCAATACCTTCTCCTATCACTGCATCTCTCACTTTTTTTCTCTGGATACACCGGCCTTCTTGCTATATCCCATAAACTATAGGCACACTCCTGTCTCAGGGTCTCTGTGCCTGCTCTTTCCTCTCCCTGGAATATTCTGCCTCCAGAGTTTTGCTTGGCAGCTGTCTGCCTCATGTCACTAATTCCTCATCTTCAGTGTGACATCCTCAAGGAGGGCTTCTCCAATCCTTTTTTATATACTCATTAACTTTGTGTCAGGCACTGTGTCAGTGCTGGTGGGGGGGCATCATCAATCAACAAGTTTACTGTAACTCAGCCTATCTTATTCTATCTCCTTGCTCTCTATTAATCCTACTTTTCAGTATTTTCATTGTACGTATTATTGCTTGGTAATTTTCCATATATTTATTTTCTTATATCTTTACTATCTCTTTCCTATGAGAATGTAGGTGAAATGAGGACAGGTACTATTGTATCTTCCATCCCCAGAGCAGTACCTGGCAGATGGTAAACTTGTTATAAATGACTTTGGATGAATGATTGCAAAAATGGTTTGGTGAGCAGAAGACTATTACAGGTGACAGGCAGAAACTTTACCTTGGCACGTGCGGCTTAGAGGGAATGAGAATGAATGTGAATGTGAATGAATGTTCCAAGCCAAAGCCTACCCATCGATGCCACTAGCAATTCCTGAGTACATTCCAGACTTCTGTTCACTGTTTCATAATTTCTCATGAGTGGTGGCTTGGCTTTAAAAAGAGGCGCACTTGCTACTGGGATTTTTCTGCAGTGAGCTGTGCTTGCATATGCTCCTGTTTATTTGTGTACAGTGTGTGCCGTACCTGGCATCTGCTCTGCTTCCTGCCCTTCTCTGTGCCTCTGCCCATGGGTCTCCCGGGAGTTTGTGGGCATGTTATAAGGAGGTTTGGCAAAGCCTCCTTTCTGAGCCCTCTGGCTTGTCCTACTGGGGCTAAGCAAGCTACCGAGTATTGCTAACCTGGCAGAATGACAGAATCAACCCACACATGGAGATATGACAGCTGCAGTGGGGTTGGAGAACTTCCCAGGACCAATGGCAGAGGAAGAAAAAGAGATCAGGGCTAATGGATGCAGAAGGTTGAGGTCTGGTTAGAAATCAGGGTGTTGAGAAACATTTTGTCTTAGCCAGAGCCGAAGCATTGGCATTTAAAGCTGATGAGACATCCTGGTTACCTCAGGCCTCTCTGTGTCAGGATTGTGCTTCTGTCTGCTATCATTCTCCCCTCATCTTTTGTCCATAATGGAACCTGTGAGTTGGTCTTGCGAGAGTGGAGATTAGGATGTGGGTAGGTGTGTTATTTGGGCAAAGTACTTCTCCCTAGAAATTTCAGCAGTCCAGGGGCATCTCTGTGATGCTGCAGGGGCTGGGTATCGTGTGCTAGGGGCTGCTGCACATGGCAAATGTAGGCATCTAGAAGAGATTGCCATGTAAGAAGCTTGGCATTCCAAATTGCTTTGTGACCATGGTGTTCCCAGAAAGTGATAGCAATGATAGATTTTCCCCCCTTGTTTTCTGCCAATGAATGTTTGTCATTGGGATGTATCATGTATGTATTTATGTATGAGTGTTGTACTGGGGATTGAACCCAGACCCTTCACACTGACCTACATCCCCAGCCCTTTAAATTTTTTTTTAAAAATTTGAGACAGGGTCTTGCTATGTTGGTAAATTGCACAAGCTTTCAATCACTCTGCCTCAGTCTCCGAGGGTACTAGGATTATAGGCATGTAGAAGTAGGTGGTGATGAACGTGGATGTTTTAACTATATGAACTGCAGTATGGGGAGTGGAAATGAACAAATAAAAGGAGAGAAAGAAAGGTTAATGAGAAACATTGCTATTCTGTTCTTTAGAATGATTATCTCTCCTCTTTAATATTCTTTTTTTCCCTTATAGAGTGTCACAAAATGAAAAGATCAAAAGTTAGAAACATCTGCACTTGGATGCTGGCTATTTCAGGTATGGTGGTGGCTCAGATAAGAAACCTCGTTCCTCAAATTCTTGTTTTTTAAACTGTAAAATTAGAGAAATCACACTTATAGATAGGGTTGTTTTGAGTCTAGTGAAGATTCTGAAGTAGAGTCCTCTCTAAATAATAGTGATAAGAAGGGGGGGAGGGTTAGAAAAAACAGCATATGGTAGACTTGTGCTTTGCTCATTAATTTGTTAAGCAAATATTTAATGATGTGATGGGCAAGGCAGATATGCCTTTGTAAATGCTAATAGTATAGATAAATGAAAACACAGGCAAACATGAATCAAGGAGAAGAATGTGAAGCATGGCAAGTGTCATTAGGAAAGGAAGAGGAGAGTGAATGAGAGAACTGCTTCCTTTAGGTGGTCAGGGGAGACTCCCTGGGAGGTGGGAGGGTGATGTTCAAGCTGAGAATGAAGAGTGTGAAGGAAGCCAGGCCTGGTGTCCATGCTGTGCCTCTTGGGCCTCCCTGGTAGAGTTTTTTTTTCCTCCCTGAGTAGATGAAACTGACCTGGGCCCTCTTGGTGGCCGACAGAATGCTGCCAGGAAGGCTAAGGCTGTACTGCGTGGCTCTGGCATCAGCCTGCCCTCACCTGGAGGACTGCGGGTGGTAATGCCTTCTGCCCTGTGTGGGCACCTGATCTTCATCTCACCTGGAACCAGGTAGGTGGGAACAGCAAGATCACTTTACTTCACTCATATCAGGAGAGTCTGTATTCCTTGTTCCTGCTTTTGCCTTCAAAATTGCCATAGTGTCTTTGAATGGAAGATGACAGCAAGATGGGAGTGGAAATCAAAGGCCCAGTCATGCTGCGCCCTAGCTAGGTGACCTTAAGCACAGTGTTTACCTTCTCTAAGCTCTTTTTTCAAACTAGGAACCTTGCCTATCTCGTGGTACCATGGGGGAGATAAAGTTACAAAAGACAATTGGTATGTTAAGTATTAATTTACTTTCTGCCGCCTCCTCTTCCACTTGTCTCCCTTGCTCGGTGACTCTGTCTTCCTCTTTTCTACCATTTGTTAGGAATGGCTTGCTCCTAGTGTGCAGAGAGCCCATAGTCTGGTACTGAAACCCAAACAGTCATTGTCACTGCTTACTAAAAGTCACAGCCAAGTGCTTGGAGAAGGAATGATCACGATGTTGGGAACAAGTCAGTTGGGACCAATTTCACTTGAATTCTGCAGCCCTGAGCAGGCTGGCTCTCACTGTATAGTTTGCTTTATTTCATGGCATCCTTGGAAAATGATGAGTTTCATATAGGTGAGCTTTGACTCTTTTATTCTCAGAAAATTAAGGTCATCTCCTTGTGGCAAACAATGGCCAGCCTCATCTGGCCCCAAAGGCCCAGTGGGAAATAGAGTGTGTATGTGGTAATGGTGCCATGCAAGAACTTCCTTACACCAGAAGGCCCCAGCCCAGGAGCTGTGAATGTCTTTCACACTCAGAAAACCCCCGAGCAGTAACCAGAATCTCTGGAGGTGGGATCCAGGCAGGGGTCATTGTCAGAGCTCCTCAGGTAGACTGCCATGGTGAGAACCACAGCAGGATGGTTTCTTAATATCTCAGAGCTCTAGATGTATCTATGTTTCTATGAATTAAAAAACAAAAAGACAGTGAATAAACTATGTGGCTGCTACAGCCAATGCTATGGCCTACAGATGCAATGGTGGAGGAGGTGGTGGTCAAAGGTGAACACATTGTGTGGGAATGGCCATGAGAGGGCAGCTCAAGAATGAGGCAGGAGCGCTGGCCACCACAGCGGACAGCAGTGTGTTGATAATCAAGGTTCGGACTAGGCAGGAGAATCAAGAAAATAAGAGATCAAAAGCAAGATGACAAGGTAAAAAGAAGGAAAATACTGGCTGGGCATGGTGGCACGTGCCTATAATCCTAGCCCTCTGGGAGGCTGAGGCAGGAAAATCACGTTTGAGCTCAGCTTGGGCAACTTAGTGACTTAGTGAGACCTTGCCTCAAAAAAAAATGCATATATATATATATATATATATATATATATATATATATATATGGCTGGCTGTATATATGGCTGTATATATGGCTGTATATATGGCTAGGGATGTAGTTCAGTGTGAAAGCCCTGGGTTCAAACCCCAGTAGCATACACACATACACACATAGAAGGAAAAATTTAATGTAAAGTAGGTAAATATTTAAATTCTCTTAAATGTAGACAGGACTAAACCAGATAAAACCCAAAGATAAATGATAGAGAAATAATGGTAGCAGAGACAGTCTTTAGGAAGTGTGTCTTTCCACCCACTCACACCCTTAAGATACTTTTCTCAGGTCAAGGTTAGAAAATATGTGATCAACACCAGGTAAATGACCCTGGCTGAAACCTTGGAATGTGATGAATGCATTCATTTACTGAGCATTAACAAGAAGCAGCATAAATAGTAATATAGAAGGAAGTGAGGGTGAATGAATTCTAATGACAGGGAGCATTTTATATGCATTATTAGCCTTGAAGAGAAAGCAGTAGGCATCTTGTTTCAGACACCTCTTTTAAAAATAACCTGTGCACGTTAATGGCCTCTTTAGCTCCCTCCTAGTCTCTCCTCAACCTTTCATTTCCCCTAAACACTATGGGGTCAAAAGCAATACAATATATGGGTCTGAACAGATTTTGTAAAATTAGGAGAGAAGGAAGGCAATAAACTGGGAAGTACCAATTTTGGAGCAATGATTTTCAAATTTTAGTCCTGTGACCTTTAGTCAAATGAAGTGTTACTGGGAAAGGGTTAAAGAACTAAAATAAATTAAAATAGAGAAAGAATGGCCTGAGTTTTATGTTCAAGACTCATTTTCCACCGTGCCATTATTCACCATGATGTTGCATAGGAAGTAGAGTCGGCAATAATTTGAATATGAACACTGACATCAGAAGGAGGTGTCTAAGAAGACTTGTTAATCTATGTGGCACCCCTATTGCTTCTTATCCTTTTCCACCTGCACTTCCTCCCATATTTGGTCATGCTACCTTGATTCTTAATAGATTATTCCTTTGGAGCAACATATGTTCTCTGTGAAAGTTCAGAGGCCAAAGAGCTAGCTATTGGTCCTGAGCACATGAATGTGAACTCCATAATACCACTGCCTTCCAAATTCTTAGACAAGGTAGGTTCCTTTGTAGTGAAAAAATGATAGAAGGGAGAGAGGTAACAGTGGAGGAGGAAGAATGGGGAAATCTCTTAGGGTATCAAAAGGGGACTTTGGGGAGTTCCTGGGAACCAAGCTACAGAAGGAGCAGGTACTGAAAATAAACTTTGCCTGTTGGAATTTTATGTCTAGAGTCAATCTTGTCCTAAGGAAAGGGGCAGCAATCTCTCTGTCTTTTCCTACCATCTTTCTTGTTTTCTTGTTCCCAGTTTCTTTATAGCAAATGAAAAGTTTGTAAAAGACTTACCTCATTTTATGAGAAAATAGATTCTGATTTGTAAATACATCACTAGGTCACAGTCCATGTCTAAGCTGATGATTTTCTGAAATGCACGATTGACTTTTTAGTATGGAAGAGATTTCTTCTACAAAAACTGTTAATGAGAAATGTGGCAGTTCATACACAAAACTGCTCAGAGAACTGTAAATCCGAATCCACGGTGGCACCTCTGAGGACTGTGAGGAGTTCAAGGAATGTTTGCAGTGTCTGCAATGCTTATTTTCCACCACAGAGCAGTCCCTAGTGCAGTGGTCCTAGCTCCTGGGAGTTATGGATACTTTTGGAATCTGAAAACTGTGTATATCCTTTCCATGAAATGTATGCACACAAAATCTTGCAAATGTTTTCAGAGGGTTCCCCGAACTCCTTAAAGAATTTGAATTGTTCGTGAACTTTAAGCTCAGAATTGTTACTATCCTAACTGGAGGGAAAATATTGGCTCTTGTACAAAAGAAAAATTCCCATTTGGAACAGGCTATGGGGTAGGGCTGGAAAATCCATCCTGGTGCTTTTAGGGTCACAATGTGTAGTGCATTAATATGTGAACAGCAATTCAAGGATTTGCATCTCTTGCACAGCACAAATGAAAATGTTGAAGAGGTTATGTTCTGCTCCTTTGTACCTGGGGAATCCTCCAAAGATCTACAGTGTTCTAAAAAACAAAGATGGATGCTCTACAATATTCTCACCATGGAGGATATAGAAAAAAAAATGATTGGCTCTTATTTATTTTTACTTTTTGAAAACCAGTTGTGTGATTAGGCAGTTTGTCTAGCTGATTCTGCTAAAGTTCATAGCTACGTTTGTCCGTCTCAGCCCTTTAATGCTGGGGAAGTTATGGTGTGTCTTGGTTTCCTCATCTGTAAAATGTAGGTAATATTTCGAGTAACCATGTAATTTACCACCTAAGTCAGCCTACTTCTGAAAAGAGGAATAGGTGCCATTAATAACTATGCTGGACCATAAACATAAACTGGACTTCTCAGGCAAAAAAGACACATGATCAGTGTTTATGGAAAGATTACTCTGAGGATTGCATGAGGTGACACATAGGATGTTATGGTACCATGTTGGGGCTGGGTAAATATTGCATGCTATGATTAGCATTGCGGTTACCTGCAGGAGAAAGAGTGGTATTGAGTTCAGAGGACAAAGGGATGATTGCATCTTAAAATCCAACATTTGTTATGTACATATTCTTTAAAGGCTGTCAGCTCAAACTAATGAAATAATAGTATCAGAACTCCTTCTACAAGACAGTACTTTGGGGGACAGGTTCCCTAGCTACTGTGGGACTGTGGGTACCACAAGTTTCCTGGGAATCGTCACAGTGATCGTCAGTCTGATGTATTTGACTTAAGGTTGCATTAGACTCCTTTTATTCTTTAAATTATTTGTGCTTTCCTGATTTTTGGGGGGAGGGTGGAGGGGATGCAAACCAGGGCCTCACACATGCTAGGCAACTGCCCAGTACCTGGCCACTGATCTTGATAAAAGATCTCCCAGCCCTCTGATCTTGATAAAAGAGATACATTCCTAAAAATTCTGGTATTCTATTTATCCATTAAAATGACACTTTAAATGATATAGACAAATCATTATGCATATTAAGTGAAAAAATATTAAGTGTTTAGAACTCTTTTCCTATTGCAATAATGAATTGAATCTGTGCCTTCCCTTGAAAGAACTAGGTTATTGATGGAGAATGTCTTAGAGCTTTCAGTAGTAACAGCCTGCTGCAGCTTGGGTGCCATAGGTTCGCCAGCACTGAACTAGGCCAGGGTTTTTATTGGGGTGCCTGGTAAAGTGGCTGGGGGGAGGGTAAAAGGTCAGGCTCCTTGTGCCAGAGTGATGGTCTGGCAGGCACAGACTGGACACGATTCAGACAAGAGCCACAACAGCGTCTGCCAGTGTGAGCACACTCCTTATGTGAAGGAGTACTGATTGAGAGCAGGACAACTAGGCACTGGGCTCTGGCCAGGTGAAAGGATTATCCCATGAAAGTCATACTGTAAATACTCGTGTCAATTCCCCCTCAGGGCAGGGTTGCTAGCTGCTCTGGTTCTAGAAGCTCAACTTAGCTAGGGGTTTCAGAACACTCTGAATGTCATTTAAAATGTTTGGGTTTAAACTATGCTACTAGGAAGACTTTTAAATAAGATTTAAAAAATAGCTCCAGTATAATTCAGTATCTATCTCAAAACGCATTCTATTTCTTCCCAAACACTGCAGTGGAGAGAACTGTTTTTAATCTTGACCCATGATCTGTGACTAAGAAGTCCTTGTTCAGTTATAAAAACCTCCCTCTTGGGACCATAAGAGGCCTTCTGAGGTTGTCTGGTAATATGTGTTTAATAAAATTTGAAGGGGGTTGTGGATCTGAACTGACCATCTGCCCTGGGCCTAACAGACAAACCGGTACAGTGTTGGGTCACAGTAATTGAGTGTCGCTGCTTGCAGGAGGCCCTGTAGCCAACTAAGTTATAACCAATTAACGGGTGAAGCTGTAACTAGCTGACTGTTGATTGGGTCAGGTGTAGCCAATTAAGTTGTTTACACTGCAGCGCCTCTGTTCTCCTATAAACTCTCACCATGTTGTTGGCTGAGGTTTTCAGAGCTTTCTGTGATTCTGGGATTGTCCTATTTGTGAGTTGGGGTCTTTTTTGCTTGCTTTTCTTTTCTTTATTCAAACATGACTCAACTTAATTGGTCCAAGGGATTTTTACTTTTTTAGGGTACTAGGCCCTTCACACATCCCCCTTCCACTTTAAATTTTTTTTTTAAGATGGAATTTCAGTAAGTGGCTAAGTTGCCCAGGCTGGGCTTGAACTTGTGATCCCTCTGCCTCAGCCTCCCAAGTGCTTGGATTACAGGAAGGATTTTCCTTTTATTAACAACTTGGTATTGTCAACACAATCTGAAGCAGAGCCGCAGCAGTACCACCGCCCCCAGTCAAGAAGCAGGAGCAGGTACTGAACGCCCGAGAGAGAGTGGTGTGCACTGTTTTCTTGCCGCTGCATGTGAGGATTGTGGATAAATTTTATCTTGGATTTTTTTTTTTTTTTTGGATACCAGGGATGGAACTTGGGTCCTTGTGCTTGCAAGGCCAGCAGTGGAACCACTGAGC
Organism: Heterocephalus glaber; assembly: GCF_053883595.1. NCBI lineage: Eukaryota > Metazoa > Chordata > Mammalia > Rodentia > Bathyergidae > Heterocephalus > Heterocephalus glaber. Next base: position 53,495,208 of record NW_028258317.1, read on the forward strand.
TAAATCCCTGGCCCTTATCTTGGATTTTGAAGCACCATTGATATGCGTCATGAGCTCTCTAGGCCAGTCTGAGCAAATTTTGATCCTTACGAGGTTCAGAAGTTATAAAAGAAACAGGACTGGATCTCGCAGGAGAGGTCTCCAGTGTTTGGCTGGGTCAGAGGAAAAACTGACTTGGACAGAACCAGCTGGGGTCATTGGAAGAGGTAAATGATGGTCCCTCTGGATCCAGGGAGTCTGGGACTTCACGCTCTGAACTCCATCCAGGTTAGTCTGTGCTTGGAGTCAACAGTCAGTTTGTCCTGTAAGAGGGCATACAGTGGCCTTTTGGGGGTTTGTGGTGGCTGCTTAGGTCACACAGAAACTGGATAGGGTACACATCTGAAACTCCAGCCAATTTCATGTAGAGGAATGTTCAGAACCCATGCTTTCTCTTTAGCAAAACTTGAATTTTATTGACCACAATAGAGTGTTAATTTGGATTGTTGGGCATAAGAATCAAAAGCTGCTCAGGAGTGATGGGCTGCATTTTAAAAATTCATAGAGAAAGGCTTTTGGAAGACTAGATGAAGTAAAACTGTTACAGATGTTCAGCCCTTAAATCAGTGAGGTTAACTTCTTCAGTCATATTTATGCCTTGGTTAAAATCTATAACTAGAACTAGAAAGAAAGGTAACTTAGTCTGGCATGGAAGATGCTGCATATGCTCACCTGTTAATGAGCTCTGTCTGGCCTTAGTCATTTAGTTAGGAGAACTCAGGCTAGGCTAGAAGCAACCTATTTTTGTTCTTTGAGACCTATTTTTAAAAATGAAGGAAACTTGGTTTGGTGGAGAGGTCTGCATTTATGGGTGTGTCTTTCTGCACTGGGAGGAAAGGAAGGACAAACTCACAAGAAATATGTACAACAGAGAAGGCAAAAAGATTTGGGTCTAAATAACAAGGCTCATCATTGACTCTTTTGCCTTACTAGGCTTTCTTATGTTTCCCTTGACAGGTACAGTGGACCCTTGACTTATGACTGGTTCCTGAGGGCTGGTTTTAACTTTCAGTACAGCTGAGAGCTGGATGTTTACCTGGGTACATGCTATAGATAACAAGAGCCAGATGAATCTCCATTAACCTAATTCACCCAAGTTGTTTATATGTTAGGCTGGCCCTAACTTGAGGGTCCACTGAAATGGTATTTGGGCCTGAAGTTTGATCACAGTGAGTGACTTTTCTAACAATCATTTAGGACAGTTATTAGGCAGGTACCATAGTGTAGATCTAAAATGTTCCCCAAAATTCTTAAATGTTCAGAGGAGGGACTCTTGGAAGGTGATTGGATCATGGCGGCACTATATTCATCAGTGGATTAACCCACTACAGAGTTCAGTGGCTGAGCACGCTGTTAGAGCGGGGCTTGGTTGGAGGGAGGTCACTGGGGTGTGATCTGACGGGTGTATTCTTGCCCCTGGGTCCTCCTTTTTCTCTGCTTTCTGGCTGCCATGGGTTAAAGAGCTTTTCTCCAGTGGGTGCTTCTGCCATGCTCTTTCTGCCTTAGAGTCAGCCAACCATGGCTGAAACTCTAAAACCATTAGCCAAAATTGGCTTCACTTCCTTTAAATTGCAGGTGTCAGGTATTTTGGGATGGGAAAGTGACTAATACAGCAGTTTCATCAAGAAAAGGGCTCTATGACTAAACTGTCTTGAGTAAGAAATGCAGTGGACCCTCAAGTTATGACCGGCCTGACATATGAACAACTTGGGATAATGGAAGATTCATCTGCCTCTCATTATATATAGCATGTACCCAGGTAAACATCCAGATCTCAGCTGTGTTGACTTAGTTACAACCACCCCTTGGTAACCAATCGAGTTCATAAGTCAAAGATCCACTGTAGTCAGGGAGATGAAAAGAAGGCAGATCCTCAGTCAGTGGCTTTAGGGAAAGATATATAGGCCCCTAGAAGAAAAGATGATGGTTTGTAACAAAGTCCCTCTGGGTGTGGTTAAAGGTTCCTCTCTACTCTAAACTTATGAGTAAGAGTTAATTTGCAAGGGATTGATGACACAAGTTCTTTGGAGGCTCTGCCTGTAAATAAATGAGGGGAACTTAGCCTTGCATTTTGCTGCTTTTCAAGTACCATAACCAGTATACCATAGCAATATAACATGGAGTGGCATTTCCTGAAGTACTTCAGTATTTAGCTTTCTTTAATGAACAATTCAAGCATAATTGTTAAGGAGTGAACTGGGTGAATATAAATTGGATGGAAATCTGTGGATGAACTTAGTTTCAGGTTCATGCCTTCGAGTTTTGCTGTGTTGGATTAAGTGGTAGAGACATAAAATGTCTGAGTTGTTTTTAGTTAAAATACTGAAACTTGTTCCTCAGCCATTCTGATTTTGTCCTGCATCAGAGGAGCAGAGTCTGGTGAAGACAGGGTAACCATGATTCCGAGTGTTGGAGACAATGTGGTTACCTCTCATGATTGGGGCAGGCTACTTACGAGAGCTTTTTCTGAAGAGAAAACAGCTATTCACTGCTCTTGCCGAGAAAATGTGAAATATGTCTTGATTAATTTAAAAGCATACATGAGTATATTTGTTTAGTAGACATTTGATCATCTCCTATGTGACTAGGGCCAGGGATATGACAGCCAAGGTAGGAGTGGCTGCTTCCCTCATAGAGTGTCAGAGGAGAAATAAAGACATACATACCACAGTACAATACAGAAGGTTAGTGATTGTGTTAGGTACTGTGAAGAAAAAGGACTGTCTACTCACTATTACTGGTATTAATATCTGTAAGTAGATGAACGGTTGAATAAAGTGCCTCAGGTCAGCCATTTTTGTTGTCATTTACCTGGTACTGGACATATCTCTAGTCTGACTTTAATGTTTGATAATGAATAAGTTAAATGATGTTCATCTACAAAATGTTGATATAAGTTCAAAATTGCTTGCTTCCTAGTTTTTTACCAGAAATTAAAAGTTACTAGGAGTTAAAAAATTCTAATATATGGTAATTAAAATTAAAAATATCTCTGTATATGAGGAAGGAAAGACTTTTTGATAAGTGAAGCTATAAGGTATGAAAGATGTGGTTGTTACTGTTGAGGAAAAGAGTGCAGTGCACCCTCAAATTATGTCCGGGCTTATATATGAACAACTTGGGTTATGACTGGAATTTTAGTTTCAACTTATGACTAAAGTCTTGAGTTATGACCCAAATGCTGGCTGCTTGTGCTTCCAGATGGTCTCAGATACAGACTCAACCCTTAAAGAGTTCTGGAAGGAAAATTACAACATCCTTTCCTATGTGGGTTAATTGAGAAATCCTGGGCCAATGTCTCTCTAAGGACACTGAGAGCTGCTGGTATACAGGAGAGAGGTTTGAAGGCTGTGTACAGGATCCTGAGCCTTCACTGACCAACTTGAGTTACAACCAGCCCTTGAAAACAAATGGAGTTCATAAGTCAAATGTCCACTATAATGTTTTCCAGTTTGGAGATTGCTCAGTATTGTTTTAGAATGAAGGAAATGATGATAGATAAAACTGAATCGTTAAGAAGATTGAAGATAGGTTTATGGAGTATGACTCTTGTAAAAGGGCTTTTATACAGAATCAGGCTGGCTAACATTAGAAGAGGATTATAAATTTTTCTAAGAATGGAGCATTAATATCAAAAGTATGTGCAAAATTAGAACATGATTCCTTATGTTGAAATAAAGTTTTCTAGGAGAATTTATTTGCTCTTATTAGGAAATAAGAGTTTTATTAGGTCTTTTGATTGCTGAAGAAAACTGAATCCTGTCTATTGAAGAGTAGGGATTTTTCCTATACTATGTGGCTTTTTGTATTTTCCTTTGAAATCTTTATCGTTTTGTTTAAATGATTATTTCACAGTGACCTGTGATTTCATTTGATTAAGAGTTTTAGATCTTTGTTTTGAAAAACTTTCCAAAATCAAGTTCTAGATTTAATCTTTTGACTTTGAACTAATTGGAACATTCCAAAGGGTCCCTGGAGTGACTGAAAGAGATAAACTAATTAGACTCGTTTGATGCATTAAGTTACAAGGGAAACATTGTTAAATAATGAACAATGCTGCAACTTCAAGTTACATCTGCATAGATGTATAATTGAAATGAGTTTCAGAAATGGTGTGAAATTCAAATTCAGGGAAATCTGAGAGTTGATTTTTGTCATAACTACAGCTATCTTAAAATAACTATTGCATGCAATAGAGGTGACCAAATGTTCTTCGTAGTGAGCCAAGGTCAGATCTCTAACAACGGCCATTCTATATGTCTTTGTCATTCAGTTATTATTTTGTTTTTTCCCTAAAGGCATTGGCCTGCTCCTTTATTATCACCTGGGAGGATATATGTACATATTTCCTCTACTCTGTACTCTTGTCCATTAAGAGGAAGATGAGAAGACGAAACCTGAAGATAGAACAACAGGTCACCGGTGTCATGGTATGACTCATTAACAGTTTTAACTAGGATGGGAGGCAATGCAAGGGCAAAAAGAGACAACTGTGCTTACATTCAGATTAGCTCCTGCAGTTACTCATAGAATAACTGTAATGGCAATTAACTTCTAAGCACTTCTTAGGGAACCATGCACTTTGATGAGATTCTTTACACATGGTTCAATGCTTAACTCTCCCCAGAATTCTAGGCTGGGGGACACAGTCCTCAGGAATATCTCCTGCATGGTGCTGAGATTCCAATCTGCCTGGTAACACTGCCCCTTGCTTGTAATGTGAAGAGTCTGACAGCATCTATTTTTTCTAAACAAGAAACATCTTGGATTTTGTGATTCTTTCTCAAATATAGGTTGTCTACCTACAAAAGGAGATTAAATTTCTTTACTTAGATATTATGCTTGCTTGGCTTTTATGAATCTATAAAAAGATAGGCAGAGAGTTGCCTTCATTTTCCAGTGTCCTGGGAAGGATTCATCCACTCTCTGGAATCTGGGACCATTGTGCAGAGAATGGAAAACCATGTAACATGCTGAATACTTCTTAGTCTTGCATTTGGTGGGAGATGGGCTGTAGGACATATGAAACCGTGCGTTCAATCTTAACTCTTTTTGGTGTTCTTATGTTTGCAATATTGGGGTTAAAGTCAAGATGGTCTGGACCAAAAAGGAAGGAAGCTTCAAGTATGGCTGATCCTTGGACAAAGAGTATTGTTGTAACTCTATTTTAAAGCTCAGGATCCTAGGGATTCAGGTTAAGCCACGTGAGTGTGAGTGATGAAGCCAGAATTTTAATCCAGGTTTGTCTGCTTCTAGAATTAGGGCCTCATAATCACCTGATTAGATTCCCTCCCAGAGGTCCAACAATATAAACATCTGGGCCTGAATCAAATCTTAAGTCTGTAAGCCAAATCTATAACTCCCTAAGGAGATATGCTACTGTTAGTAGAGATTTTAACAATTTATGGATACTGAATATGTATGATTCCTCTAAATGTATATTCATCTAATTTATTCTTTCACTCATCCATCAAGTGAAGATTTATTGAGTGTCTGTTTTGCATATGCTATGGTACTAAGCACAATTAGGGACAAGTAAGTGCAGGAGAGAATGATCAATGACTCAGACACAGATTTAACTCCTAAGCAGTTACATGGAAAGTTAGAGATTTATATGAATGACTTAAAGTGTAAGTGGTTAAGTACTACAAGGGTTTCAAATAAAGGAGGTAAGTATACTTCATATGTGTGTATGGAGGGGGAGGTAGGACTGCATCTGCAGGTACATGCAGTTGGATATGCCTAAAGGGAATGCTTTAAGCTTGAACAGTTCAGGAAAGTAAGAAATAAATACAAGGAGATCAGTTTGGCATGAAGGGTTTGGTTGAGAATGGAATTTAAGATTGACACTGCAGGTGAAGCATTACACTTTATGTTCACAAGAGTGATGCGATTAGCTCTGTTTCAGTAAAAAGCATCTGGCATTACTACAGCACGGGGCCAGCCTATCTCTAACCATGGGTCACATTTTGTTTGTGGCCGATTTTTCGGTTACCAGTGAGTTCAGAATAGCTTTCACATTTTAAAGTGTTGCTCAAAAAACAAATGCAGTGATGGCGAACCTTTGAGCTTTCAGTGATACAGACGCGGGGGCACACTTGCCATAAGCTCACTGGTACAGGGAGTGAATCTGGTGTGCAAAACTTAAAATCCTACTCTCCTCCTTTACAGGAAAATATGCCAAAATCTGGGGTGGATTTGGGGGATGATGCTTGATTAAGGGAGACCAGTTAAATACAGAATAGCAATATTCGAGGCAAAGAAGAATGAGGGTCAGTGAGAGTACCAGAATTGGAAATGCGGGAGCTTGGAGGGAGACAAGACTAGATATTTGTGCATTTCAGGATTGTTTCAAAGTGATAATAGAAATCATGATAGTGAATAAAAAGAATCTAAAATTGGTCTTTATAAACATCTGTTTATAGGGTAGAGACAAGAAAAGGAACTGGCCATGAAAAGAGAAAAATAAATTGTAAGCAGGAACACAGAAATAGAAAATTGATATTCTATCATGGAATCCATAGAAAGTAAGTTTAGAAAGGAAAGGAGGTTGACAGTGTTAATTGATAGAATTTTCTAAAAAGAATGCAGAAGTGATGCCCTAGTATCTTTGCTTCCATGTATTCCATGAGCATGTTTCACATGTCCTTGACTTTTCCTTGCCTTAAGGTGTGCTATCCATGAGGGAATGTGGTGACAATGCAGTGCCAAATCTTCAACTGCTAGGGTGGAACCATGACCCAGCGCATAAGTTTAGCTTCTCAGCTTGTGTCCACTGTCTAAGTAAAGGAAGAAATTACATCCCCATAAGTCCCCCAAACTAACTCTTCTCCATGTCTCCTGGGGATGTCTGTATGATTAGTGGGGCCTGAATATTTGTGCCTCCCATTCAAATATTGGATGTTAATCACCAAGGTGAGGGCATTAGGAGAGGAGGCATTTGGACAGTGATTAGGTCATGAAGGATTCCCAAACAGGAGTGGGATTAGTGTTCTTATAAAAGAGGCCTGAAGGCCCTTGCTTGCCCTCCCTGCTGTGTGAGGATGCAGCAAGAAGACACCAGCTGTGAGAACTCCCTCACTGGACCCCAGAGCCACTGGTACCTTGGTCTTGGACTTCATAGCTTCAGAACTTTGGACAATAAATTGTGTTTGCAAGCTACCCAAGTTATGGTATTTTGCATCCAAATGGACCAAGACAGTAGGTCCTCAAAACCTCTTGACCGATGAAGTTTAAGGAATAATCAGTTTATTTTCTTTGCTTTGCATCCTAAGTTGATGGACTGGGTAGACACACTTAATATCCTTGTTTCAGTGTTTGCTTCTTGATTTTAGAGCCACCTTGCAAGTGAGAATGGGCTATAGGGAAATAAGTAGGAACCCCACATTACCATCTCATAAAGGTTTTGAAGTACAATACATTACAAAAGCCCCTAAGAAGTAAGAGATTAAGATGTTACCTTTGTCACAATTTGTGATTTGAGCAGCACTTTTACATTCAGGCTGTGAGCCTGAATACATTCCAGTACATTCCCATATACAACATATAGCCACAATAAGCCACTGGACAACTATCTTATTTTGGAAACTATATGGCAGGGTTAGTAACAGTGTAGTAGTTATGATTGTTGTAATTGACCAAAACCCATTCTATTAGGTGGGAAAACTGCAAAGGGCTCTAGATTCTGAGGTCAAATGAATTAAAGCTCAAGATTTTTTCTTGTATTTTCTAATCAAGTAATACAGATCATTTTGGAGACAAATGAGTACAAGATTGTTGGTGCTTTAAGTTTTGTCTTCCAACATAATTAAATATGGGCTCATATTTTACCTTTACAGGGGAAAATATGACATATGAATATTTCATTTGTATAAGAAGGATGAAAAAGTCTACTTGCTCCAAATATAGAATCAACGAGTATTAGAATCTCTCCTTTTTTTTCCTTTGCCAGTTACTGCCAGGAATCTCATTTGAAATAATTACTACTTAATCCAGATTATTATAACAACCAATCCAAGTAGAAGTTACACTTATACAGCAATAAATGTCAGGGACCCTCTGTGAGCTATGCTGCATGACAACTTCCACCAGCAATCAATTTAGACATAGGCTATGAGGCAACTGTAGAATTAAAAATGTACTTATCTTTTGAAAATCATAGTAAACAATTATGAGATGCCACAGTCAGATGCTTGCAGTTGCATTCAAACAGAATGATTTTTCAGATGAAGGAAACTGGGAATTTAGGAGGCCTGAATTGTTTGGTGAACAAAATGTTAAAAGAAAGTAATCAAAAGTGTGGAAATGAAATTCCAGATTACATTCAGATTATGAAGGACTTTAAAAGATACATTAAATAATTTGTATGTTAGTACCAAAAGGAAATCCTAGAAGGTATCTGAGCAAGGAAGTGACAAAAAATTCGCACCAGGGTCTCCAAAGATCAAGCCTGGACCAGTATACAGAAAGTGTGGAGGAGAACAAGGTTTCCTTTCCTGAGATCAGGTAGCAGCCAATCTCAATGGCCCCAGTGAGGGAAAAGAAAAACAGTGGATACTGGAAGCAAGGTCAAGGAAGCAAATACAAAAGACACTTCCAAAAGAAAATCAAGGTGGTTTGGCAGTGACTGGCTGGGGTGGCAGTGCAGCAAGGAAGTGGAAAGGGCATCCATTCTCAAGACTGAAGAAATGAAATGAATCGGAAGGGGCAGCAGCATGGAGGTGTGGGGTTGGGAGACATTCAGCGTAATAGAGAGATCAATTTGTTTCTGGACATGTAAAACTTAAAAGAACAATGGGAAAACTAAGACATCCAGCTCCATGTTACAATTCTGGTGGTGGAGCTGGGTCAGAGATACAGTTCTGTGAATAATTTCCAAAGAGATCATTGTCGAAGCCAACAGGAGGATATATTACCAAGAAAAAAGGGTATAATAGGAAATATTTAAGTGGGTCTCAGAAGATGAGACTATCTTAATGAAGAATAAAATATTTTAAAAATGTAATTCAGGGCAAATAGCACAGAATGCATGCAAATAGATTAAACTTACTGAAAATGAGCTAATATACTATAAAAAGCTATATATCTTTTTCTAGAAGCTCACCTAATACCGAAGGTGTAGAAAAATTGGAAATAAAAAAAGAAAAAGAGAAATCAAGACAACTTTCTTTTCTCAGGAAGTATGAGCTTAAAGAAGCTGATGTAAATAATATCAGATGAACTGAAATGCAAGGCAGAGGCATTTTCAGGAATAATCAAGTTTACTGAATAATACAAAAATAACTCATTATAAAATATAGCTAGTTTAATAGGAAAAGGTCCAAAGGTGTAGTGGGTGGTGGGAGGGGAAGGGGAAAGGGAAGAAGGGAAAAGAAAATTTATGAGAAAAGAAAAAGGAAACAAAATGTATGTAAATAGGGAAGGGCGCACAGGTAATGGGGGAAAAATAAGACCCAAGATACATCATGTACAGGTACAAACACCCAATGATAAATGTAAACGTATACCCAAAGTGTACCAATAAAAGAATTTTTAAAAAATATAGCTAGTTTAAAAAGTTTATCAGCCTAATAACATAATCTCAAAATATATAAATGAAAAACTTAACAGAATTTCAAAGAGATGCATATGATTTCTTATGGCAGAAGACTTTAAATTCTTTAAAAATATGACTCAAAAATGGAATGAGAACAAAGCTTCAGTCTGCATTTGTAGAAGGGCAAAGAAAAGAGAAATGAAAGCTGAAGGGCAAGCAGAAGAGTACAGTGTCATGAAGTTTCAGGAAGGTGGAAGGTAAAGGTTGAACCCAGTGCAGAGGGAGTCCTGAAGAGGGTTACTGCTCAAAAAATGTACAGTTTTTAGGACAAGTTCATACAGGAAGTGTGAAATGATGGCATGAGTAGCCTTGTTGGAGACTCTTAGAAGGAGAAGGTTACCATTTCCTCTGGTACCGGATAGAAGAAAAAACCCCACATGGATCAAGGTTACCTCATACTGGAATGGAGGAGAAGAAAGTTGGGAGATGCTTCAACTTATGGTCCTTGGTCTTGTGTTGAGCATGAAGGGAATGGATCTTTAAGTTCAATTCATTTCTAGTTGTAATCCTAATTATATGCATTTGCAATTTAACAAGCTGACCTTAAAATTTATGTATGAGGAAAGGGCTAAAATAGTTGGCAGGCTGGAGAAAAATGAGAGTGACTTGCCCTATCATATATCAGGGCTTATAAAGCTATACTGATTAGAAAAGCAAAGATGTGTGTATATAGAATCTTGATTTATGATGGAGCTGGTACATGCAGGCCAGTTAGTCATCAATAAGAACTTCTACATCATCTCATATGTGAAAAGTCAATTCTAGATGGGTTGTAGATTTCATGTGAAAGCTTAAGCTAGGTACATTCTGGAAGAAAATATAGAATATTTTGTAATATTTGGATACGTGTTTGTTAATAAGAGATTTAAAAATTTTAATGCAGAAAAGTCTGATAAATTTAACTACATTAGATTTGAGAATTTCTGTTTATCAAAGGAAATGACAAACATCATGAAATAGCCCTATTCTGGAAGAAACTAACACTGGGTTAGCATTTAAAAATACATAACAGGAAAAAGGGGAAGAAGGTATGATTTAAAATTTGAAAAGAATGTAGAAGGCTTTACAATTGTAGGGAACAGGAGTGGCTATCAACTGAAGACAAATACAAGAATTACCTAGCATTCTAGATGAGTTAGAACCAGAGTGCTCAGGTGGGAAGTGGTACTGAGAGGCACTGGGCACATAGCAACAAGCAGTAGAGAGGCGAGCAGGCCGAGGTGAGGAAGAGTAGATACACAGACCATAGAGTGAACTCCCAAGGCACAGGGGAACAAAAACATTCAAGATACTCCCACATAGATTGCTTGGGCGTTTGATCTTGGATTATGGGATGTAGGAGTGTGCCATCCATTTGCAGATTTAATACAAACAAACCAGTGGGAAGGGGCAGTAGGGCAGTTGTATTCGGAGGGAAGAGTGGATTGTAAAGTCTTAGATTTGGGAGCAGCATCAGCTTTGAGGCAAGACGATTCCCAAGTGAGAATGAGAAGTGACAAGAAGATGTACAGCACGGGATCCCTAAGGGTCCAGCAGCTGGCAGGGAGGACCGGGTGTTGAGCATCATTAGCACAGAAGCAGGAGGTGGTGAACTAGGAGCTGCACTGCTGCTTTCCGCTGCCATGACTTGTTGGGGGCTGCACATACCATGGGGCCTGCAGGGCTGGGTCCAGCCAGTCCTCCTGCACTCCAGGATGTCAAATGCGAATTGTCTCCAGCCAGGGCTGGTGGGATTGCCAAAATGTATAATTCTAGTAAATTTTCACGGTTAGCTTTGGCCTTAGCATTGGAAAAATGCTCAGACCTCAGGAGAAAAATCCGTATTGTGGCTTGTGGAAGTTCAGGTTCAAGCAACTCACTGGAGGAAGTGTGTGAGCTAGAACATTGAGCTCAACATGTTCGAGCTGGGAGGAATGGCCCACAGGCAGTGCTGTCAGGGGTGATAGAGGCTCTCTGAGGACAGCAGTCATGACTGTAGCCTAACTGCTCACTGGCCTCTCTGTGCATGGTGGCCAGGCAGACTACTTGGGTGTCTGGATGGTGAAGGGTTGGAGGTATCCCATTCTGCTTTCCTGTCATTCCAAACCTGGAAGCTACTGGAAGGCTTCTCATAAAGGCTGTGTGGATGCTTTCTGGGAACTATCTTACTTAATCTAGTCAACTCTGTTTTAAAAAATTTCAAGTTTGCCAATTAGGTCACTAGTTGGGCTCACTAGTTGGAAATAGTTTCTGCTTGCTGAGGCTTGATGGAAATCTTCCCAGAATGGGCAATTTAGTATATTGGCTTCCAAAAGACAATTTTTGAGTAAAAATACTTCCCACAGAGATTAGATACCACTGGCTTTGCATCCTAGTTCCTTGTTTACTAGTCTTGTAGAAGTTGAGGGTGATAACTGTACCTCTCTCATCCAGGTAGTTGCAAGATAACTTTTAATACATGTGAAGATTTAGCTGCCTGCCTGGTATATAGTGAGTGCTTGTTAAATGTTACTTCCTGTTATTTCATCCTAACAGAGGTTTCTTATGACACCACATTTGTAAGACAGTTGCTCTGATGTAAGAAATGTTACAGGAATCACCAAAAGGCACTTGAAAAACTGCACACATTTATATGATTTCTTAGGTACTTTCTGTTTTCCAACTGTACAGGTTAGTGTATCACCCTGGATGTACATCACTGAAGAAAACTGACACAAAGCACATCAGTGATTCACTATTCACAAGCAAAGTGAACCCCCAAATGTAAGAGAGGATCCACTAAAAGAATTTCCCAGCAGGAGACCGATTTTTTCCCTTTCATTTCATTTGGTCAAGGCAATCAGAAATATTTAGAAGAGCTCCATAAGGAAAGGATGCTAGAACCCTGCTTTACACACTGCATTAAATCCAAAGCAGAAAAAGCTGTGTCTTAGCTATTTAGAGGAGGAAACTACTGGAGCCAATGGAGCTTGAGGAGGTTTGTACACTTCCCAGGAAAAGAGACTGGTGCATGATTCAAGACAACAGATGGGAATGTGAAGGGGGTCCGGCATCCAGGGGGATAACATACCAATTCCTTCTTCTTCATGCACTCCATCAGGATGATGAACAGATGCTGGGCTTGAGTTCGGGTGTATGTGAAGGTCTTCTGTATAGTCACCAAGAGCTGGTCCCTCAGTGATTCATTTATAAGTCTGCAATGAAAGCCATGTCAAACAGGTCAACCCAGCTTCAGTCTAGTACACATTTCTTTCCTCCATTTTCAGTTGACTTTTAATTGTCACAAGTAACTGTACAGAGTTAAAGGGCCGTAGCATGGTGTTTCAATACACGACATATTGTGATATAATCAAAGGTGTTTAGCATATCCAGTACCTCATACATTTATCATTTCTTTGTGGTGGAAGTGTTCAAAATGTTCTCTTTTATCTATTTTTGAAATACTCAATACTGTATAGCGTACTTTAGCCATCCTACTGTTCAATAGAAATATTATGGAACACAAAGCATTAAGGATTTATTTTAGATAAGAGTTGCTTCTTCCTGTATTTTTTCTCACAATAGCTCTTTTCAACTGTGATAGTTTAAAAAATACACTTAACAATCCATTTAAATATCTCAGAATGTAACGAAATACAAGGATTGTTTAGTTCTTTTCTTTGTCTTTTCCTTTCATTTGCCATGTGTTTAATACCCTCTTCCTTAAATGATGTTTTCAAAAAATGCCTTTAATCATTTGCATCTTGGTAAAAATTTATTATATCATTTCTCTGTAAATTGCAATTATCATTTCTATTTGGGAAAAACGGCTATATTATCAATGGTGTTTTGAGTATCAGTATGCAAGAGTAGTTGTGTTTCCTCTGAAATTCCACGTAGGTAGGTGGTTGCCTATCTGGCTTATGATTCAGATTATCACTAGGTCAAGGTTTTACTCTAGTATGGCAAACAAAAATCTGAGACTTAAGGAGGAATGATACTGGCTAATTTGTTAAAAGATAGTTTTCATACTCCAGAGGGGTAAATAAAAGCAAGCAAGATGCATTGTATCCAACAATCACAATTATGTCTTGAATATGGATCACTTGCAACTACTTTTCAATTCCTCTCTCACTACCCTGGTAAGAAAAGGTACCTACCAGCCATAAAATGGCAGGCAAGGAAAACTCAGTTTATTTTTAATAATCCTGCTTGAAATCAGGAGGCTAAAACTGCTCACAAGGGCCAGTAGGAAAATTGCCATAATTTGCCTAGTATTTTACAATTTATATATTGCTTTCATTGTGGAAGTATCAGTAACTCCTAGATAAAATAGTATTTATTACTTCATTTGATGTTTACAGAAGAATTTGTCCAATTTCACAGGGAGGGCACTTTAGCCAAAAGAAAAGCCAAATGCATAGGAGTATACAGAAAATAAACGGCACAGTCAGAATCCAAACCTAGCTCTTCTACCCTCTTGTCCAGCGCTCCTTCCTGCTGCCTTTCTTTGCCCTAAGTCACCACACCACTGCCTCTTCATTACTGTGGCTACTGGAGCAGACAGCAGTGGTATTTGTTTCAACAATAAAGCAAGACTTTATTGCTCATAAGAAAGATGGGAGATTTGAGAACGTCTTCATATTAGATGCTTTCTGTGCTCTAGGTTGTGTGGGGTTCACCTGAACCCACTAGATTGGATATTATTTTGGCCTTACTTGAAAGGGGATGGCATCCCTCATGACATTACTATGCCAACAATCCTGAAAGTCACTCAGTTGGATGGAAGACTGGGTTACTCTTCCTCCCCTCCTTCTCCAGGAAGATTTTTATCAAGAATATATACATTTATAAAAAGAGAACACCAAATCTTAAGATTATCTAAGTTATTCTGGATGACTCTGCATCCTTAGTCATGGGCCAGCCCGAAACCATTCAGTTTGTTCAATATTATTCAACTTTCAAATTATTCAACTCAATTGTTCAACTTATTCAAAAGATGCATGGTGAACATCTTAGTGGCAGACACAGTGGCATGTGCCAAGGATACAGGAATAGATGAGATATATACATTCCCAGCCATCACTGAGTCACAAGCCAGTGGAGGAGAGAGACGAGCATCAGTAGTTCTGCTGTGACTGTCAGTGGTTATGAAGTAGAGAAGCTTATGACAAACAATCTAGTTGGTTCAAGGAAGACTCCTCTGAGGAGATGCTGTTTTATCTAAGACTTGAAGAATGAATGAACATTAGGAGGGTTGGAAGTGGTGGGGTTGGGTAAAAGCAGACAAAGTGTCATGAATAGGCCTTGTTTGAAGAAGATAAAAGGAGGTGTTATGGTTTAGATCTAGAATGTTTCCACGTATTCTTTTTTTTTCTTTCCATTTAGTTTATTGGTCCATTTTAGGTACACAATACAGTTACATTCATCATTGGGATCTTGTACCTTTACGTGATGTATCTTGGTTCTTATTTTTCTCCCCTTCCTCTGCCCTCCTTTCACCCCCTCCACCCTTCCCTATGTGGAAAGACTTTGTTTCCATGTTTTTCCTTTTCTCATATTTTTTCTTTTTCCTTTTTTCCTTTCTCATGTCCCTCCCAATTCCCCTACTCCTTTAGACCTTTTCTTCCTATTATACAATGTCAATTATACATTTTTAAAATTACTATATCAAGATTTAGACTACATTACCACAGATTTTACAGAATTTAAAAGGATATAGAAAGCATATTACAAAAATCTTTTTTGAAATAAATTTGACAACTTCTAAGAAGTACCTTGGAAGACAAATTAATGAAACTGACTCTGGAGGAAATATAAAATTTGAATAGCACCTATTGAAGAAAGTATATTCCTAGCTTGAAAACCTACCTACATGACAACAACAGCCTCATATACATTTTAACTGATGAATTATATCAAACATTTAAAGCAGAAAAGAAGAAACACTTCTGCCCTCATTTTAGGAAATCAGCATTGTGCTAATCCTAAAACTGGATAAAGACAATAGAAGAAAAAAGCACAAACATAGGTAAAAATTTGTTTAACAAACCAAACTCTTAGAAGTCAGATCTGGCAGTATATAGAAAGTGGTTTTATTATAGGGATGGCAGTGTTGGTTCAGCATTGGAAGATCCACCCCTATAAGTAACATTTTAACAGAGGAAAGGAAACAGCCATATGATTCTGTCAGTAGTTGCAGAAAAAGTATTGGACTAAATTCTACAGCTGTTCATGGTAAAACCTATCAGGAGACTAGCAGTAGAACAGAGCCTTATCAACAGATAAGCCATATACTCCATACTTCGAGCAAAAATGCCTTATATGAATGGAAAAGATACAATGCTTTCTCCCTAAAGTGGAGAACAAGGGCAGATATGCCTAATCTTCATCTGTCCATTAAACTTTGGAACATAGGCCCAAACCAAAATAGTCTGGCAATAAAAAGAAGCAATTAGCATACAATTGGCAAGGTAGAAGTAAGATCTTTATATGTAGATGAAATGATCATCTACAGAGAAAATGCTAAGAAATCTCTAGGAGCACCTAGAACTTGTATTTGAATTTAACAGGATTAGAAAACACAAGGTATGTATAAAAATTCATATTATGCATGAATTATTTATTTATGTATACTTGCTGTATAAATGAACAATTGGAAATTTAAAAATTATAAAGGAGTACAAAGGACCTAGAAAAGTAAAAAGAAAAAAAAAAGTGTTGGAAGAATTTATTACCTAATTTTAAGACTTTCTCTAAAGCTGCAATAATCAAGGCAGTGTTGGCATAAGAAAAGACATATAGATCAATGGAATAAAACAGAATCTAGAAATAGAACCACACATATATGATTCACTGAGTTTTGAAAGATTATTTAACATTAACATTTTATAGAACATAAACTCAATTCAAGAGCAGAGGAAAACAGTGTTTTCAGCAAATGGTCCTAGAACACCTGGTATCCGTATATAAAAAATTAACCTCAACCCTTTATTTCCATACATAAAAATAACTTGAAAGGATCTATGAACCTAAATATGAAGGACTAAAACTATAAAACTTTAAGAAGAAATTATAAGGGAAAATGTTCATGAATTTAGGGTAGGCAAGAATTTCCTAGGATACACAAAACATGATGTATAAAAGAAAGAAATTGGTAAATGAGATTCCATCAAAATTTAGAACTTTAAATGACACCATTAAAATGAAAAGTAGTCCTTAAACAGACCATATATACAATGTATATAATCTATGACCAGAATATATAAAGAACTCTTACAGCTCATTAATAGACAACCCAATTAAAAAGTAGACCTAAGAAGATGATAAATAGCCAGTACAGATATGTATTGACTTATCATTGTCATGACTTTTTCTTTTTGTTGGATTCTCCCCCTTTGTGTTTAATTTCTTGTTGCACCTAACAGATTAATTCTGCTGGGCTTTCTGGGGTTGTGATCCTCATCTTTTCCTAGGATATTGCCTAAAATTTTTTGGAGTGCTGGTTTGGTATTCATGAAGTTCCTAAGGTGCTCTTTGTCATGAAAGTATCATATTTCACCATCAATTTTGAAAGATAGTTTTGCAGGGTACATCAATCTGGGTTGGAGGCTGTTTGCCTTTAGGGCTTGAAATTCGTAACTCCAAGCTCTTCTAGCCTTGACCGTTTGTGTTGAGAAGTCTGCTGTGATTCTGATGGGCTTTCCTTTGTATGTGATTTGTTTCTTTTCTCTCACTGCTTGTAGAATTTTGTTCTTCTGCTGAGTTTCTGGAATCTCAACTATTATATGCCTATGTATAAATTTTTTTTAATCAATGCTAGTTGGAGTCCTATATGCCTCCCTTATCTGAATGTCAAGTTCTTTTCCCTTGCTTGGGAAGTTTTCTGCCATCACTTCCATGAACAGTTTTTCTTTTATGTCATCTCTCTCTCCTGTTTCTTTATTGACTCTGATCAGTCTTATGGTACTCTTCTTTGCGTCATCTAGCAGCTGCGGATTGATTTCTCATGGTCCCTTACTATTTTAAAGCGATTTTTCTTTTCCTAGTCACTAATTGCAATCTTATCTTCTGTGTCTGAAATTCTGTCCTCACATTGGCTCATTCTTCTGTGTAAGCTTTCAATGGAGTTTTTAATCTCCTGGAAATCTGTTTGTATCTGTTTTATGGATTCCATTTATTTCCTATGTTGGGATTCCATCATGTTCCCCATTTCCTCTATTTTTTTATCTGTGTCTTCTCTGGATTTATTAATCATGTCTTGCAGTATGGGCACAATCTCTGCTGTTATCTGAGAAATTATTTCTGATTTTACTTTTTCCAGATCCTCTTTTGTTGCCAGTTCAGGGAGTCCAGGTGGTTGCATATCAGAGTGTTCCATCTCATTTCCCTTTGGGGTTGCTTTCAGTGATCTGGAAGTCTGGTTTGGGGACTTGTTTACATATCTTCTCATTTTGACGGGGGCGGGGGGTGTGTGTGGTGTGGTGGTGGTTTGCTGGCACCTGCATGTTTCACCTTCTGTGTGCTTGGGGAGGGGTGGTACTTCAGCCCGGAAGCCTCCTCTTGGGCACTTGGAGTGGCTCACCTCCTGTGCCTCCACAAATTCTTATGGGTATGGAAGGTGACTGGATCAGGGGATGCTATACTCATCAGAGAATTCATCTAGCTAATGGAAGTGAACAGGTGCTAAGTAATGAGGCCAACTGCTCACGGACAGAAACCTCCAAAACAAAACCTTTGAAAAACATCTCTGACAGCAATGGAAAGCTAACATGGATTGCAAATTAAAAACAAAATAAGGTGTGGCTGCAAACAGGATGAATAGGACAAGATTATGGAGGGACTTTGGAGATAATGCCAGAGATTTAGAATTTTATCACTAAGGCAATGAGCAGATATAGATTTGAGACAGAGGGTAACAAAATCACATGTGTATTGCCAGCTAATTTTCTTGACAAGCACTCATGCCTGGGCATACATTCTCCTTGGCAGATAACTGTAGTGGTGGTGGATGGGTCTAGTCTAGAGCAACATCAAGTTTGCATAAATGTTGTACATGGTTACCATAAGGGACTCTCCTGATTAGCCACTTGATAGGTCCAATCATTCACCTGCTGATGTTTAATTTTTATAACATCTCAAAATTTGTTTTCCACTGCCAACCATCTGTAATGAAATCCAAATTCTCCGATGTCATTAACAGTTTGAGGGATCTGTCACTTACAATCAGTCTGCTACTTTATAAAAAGCAAGGAATATGTGCAATTTAGTCATGGATTTCACAGGTTAGCAGACGTTAAAGACACTAATCATACTTTTGAGCCCAATTTCACAAGTAACCATGGTTGTGGCTTTGGCTAAATCATTTACCAATAAGAACCATAGAATATGAGAAGTAGGTTGGTCTTTCCATAGTGTGAGATGCCTGTCATTGGTGGAACAAAGATAATTTCGTCTATCCAAAAACACTGCTATACATTAAACATTAACTGTCATTCCTGTTTGAGTTCTTTTTCTGTTCTGAGATTACACCAGGAGGAAAATGTCATTTTTGGTGCTTCTCTGCCTTTAACAGCTCTATAATGTTTGTAGATTTCCCACTTAAAGAAATAACAGATAGGAGGCCTCATGCCTTTGGCAGAAGGAGTTTAATAACATATTTTTAGATACTATTCCACATCACATTTCACGTGTCCATAGCCTGTCATGGTTTACTGCGCACGATGGACTATGGGGATAATCTCATAACAGTCTGTGAGGCAACCGGGTATAAATCCTATTTCGAAGGAGAGGCAACTGATGTAAGGAGGGTAAATGAGTTGTGCTAAGTCACATAGCTCAGTGACCTCCCTGTTTGAGGCGAGTCTATTGACTTCATATTTGTGCCCCTGTTGTGCCCTTTCCTGGCATTCTATCGGTGGGCCTTTCAGTTTCTTATCGGCATTGCAGGTTGAAATTTAGGCCCATTAATACCTTTCCCACCCAGACAGAACATATGAAGGAAAACAGACAAGTTAAGGGACGAGGGGAACATGGTAAATGAGAACAATGGCACACAGTACTTAGTGTGAAGATTTCATTTGCTTCTAATTCTTTTCTTTTTGAGGGGTAGCCAATTGGGAAACCTACTTTTTGGATATTAGTGTTTTTCTAATTCTTCCCACTGTTTTCTTTAAAACATTGGAGGGATTTAAAAATTTGGACCATGATATTTAATCACAAGCAAAATTTGAGATGAGCTCATTTTAGATTTCTTTTTTATGGCACTAGACTTGTGATTGGAAATTCGACAGAAAAACATGGTCATAGTATTACACAAAATTTCAGTCTTAGAATTGGGTCCTTGACAAAGCAATCCTATTTATGGAAACTGTTAATTTATGACTCCATATGTACCAGTGTTATTTTTGGTACACTTAAATTAGATGGTTTTGTGATAGGAAGTGTAGTCACTTAAATGAGGAAAATCTCTATACTGTGGCATTTTTGTCTCCATTTAAATGCTGTATTTATGATCTGGAGCTTTTTGGATGAGTCACAGAGTAATTTAAAATAGGTCAATGTTTATGCAGAGCTCAGGATAACTAGCAAAACTCCCCCCAAGTTTGCAATTAGTATTCTATTCAAATGGTGGTAATACAACCCACACATAGAAATATTATTCTCAATACATTTAATTATCTGCAATATCATATTTTTGTTCTTAGATGTGAAAATTAGAAATGCACTTAAAATTGAGACTCTAAGAGCTAATCTTAGGTTAATTAATGACTTTTGAGAAAGCCCTTTGTGTGACCCCCATAGATGCTCTCTATTAGTTTCTTCAGACACAGCATACAAATTTTTACTTATATAAATAAAAAACTGTTAATTCCACAATTTGATAGAATAATTGTTCATGGAATTGCTAAATCTCTAAGAAAAATTAAATTTTATTGTTTCTTTGAAGCCAAAGCAAATGAGTAAATATTTCATAAAGGGCACAGAATGCTACATGTCTTCACTAAGGACATAGAGAATAGCATTTTTCTTTATTTCACAACCCTCTATTTTTCTCTCCTCTTAGTAAAAATTATCACTTCCTCTCAAATGCCATAACTCCAGGGTCATACATAACAGCATGATTCTTCCCAGAAAGGCAGGACAACATTATTACAAAAAAGCATCATGGCCACCAGGCCGGTTCTCTGGACTTAACCCATCATCTCCTGGCTGTGTGATCATGTGCAAGTTATTTGGTTTTTATGTTGTCTTTTTTCATATAGGTAAAATGGAAATAAGCTAGTGAATGTTAGTAAAGGGCTGAGAAAAGTGCCAGGCACAGAGCAAGTTCTAGGTAAACATTTGTTATTGTTTCTATCTTGTGATGCTGTTTAGGGAAGAACCACTGTATTTCTTTTTGTTAAGTAGCATGACCTATGGTGAGGGCATTTGTGTACAGTACAGCGCTCTCTCCTGAGCTTAGCAATTCTCCACATGCTTGGAAAGCCTAGTGGTTTGAAGCCAGAGAGATAACTGTTGCACTGCCAATTCTTTCTTTTTATATTTGAGAAATGGAGATACTTATATTTAGGGGAAGCTTTATTATAGTGGAGCCTTGCAAACATCCATGCAGACACCTGCACATTTATTTAGTTGTTCATTCAACAAATCACACTGATGCCTCTTATGTATCAGACACCGTTATGGATTGAGAGATGAATAATATTTAGTTCTAGCATCAAGCTACTTACAGAGTTGCACGACATATATTCTGGTAACCTATTAATAGATAACATACCCCAAAACTTGGTGCAAAACATCATTTATTGTGTTGATTACTTTGTAAATCAGATAAGGTACCACTTTTCTCTGCTCCATGATATCTGGTGCCTCAGGAGTGGGTGGAATGGCTGAAGAATCCCATAATGGTTCCATTGAGGTGAAATGTCTAGGTCCCCAGTTCTCCATATCATCTACTGAAGTTGTAATGTCCAAGAAAATTTCTTTACTCTGAAGCTGCTGCCTGCTCTGGACTGACAGAAAGAGCTATGGATCAGCTTTGCATTCTTCTCTCCTTGGTAGATGTCAGGTAGGTAGACTTACACAGGAGCTACCTTCTCCTAAAGGGAGGGTCCCGAGAGAGTATTCACAGGGGCTAGGAAGAAGCTGCAAGTCTTCTTATGACTTAGCCTCAGAAGTCCCAGAATGCCATTTCCTTACATTTAATTAATCAGACAAGTCGCTAAGAGCAGCCCAGATTCAAAAGGAGGGAAGGAATGCACTCCTCCTGAAGGGGAGAAAGGCATGAATATCTTCCTGAGAAGGAATGAACTGATGATCCTCATGGAGACAACTCCATCAAGTGATTCTGCTCCGATGAGGCAGTGTGAAGCAACAATCTTTGCTGTGGTCAGCATCCTTACCTGCCTTGCTTTTTGAAGCGTCCCTTCAGTAGCTAATTATTGTGAGAATTGCCATTGCTCTTAAAAGTGATAATTTAATCACTCATAAATATTTCCAAAATACCATTACTGATTTGTGCACAGAAACTTTGAATAGTTTTTACTTTTGATTCAGCTGCCTATCTGCATTTATTTGGCAGCTAGTATGTACCAGGTATTTCTTTTAGACCTAGTCCCCTGGCCAGAGCCTGTTTTCCATGGATGCTGTCATCACATTCTGTCCCTGACAAATGCTGTGTATAATGCATGTTTTCAGTAAAATCTGTGCCTACTTGTGTCAGCCTTTAATGACCAGGTTAAGTCACTACCAAAACTGTAATCTTCTAGGTTTATTTCCTGGTGAGTTCTCTTAGGAGAGGTAAAGCAATATCGCTTGTTGGGTTTGACAACTCCTGTTAGAAAGTAGATGACAGAAAATTTTAATTTTCTAAGATACTTTGCCAATTTAACTTATGCTCTATCAACTTTGGTTTGGGTCCTCCTCATATCTTACTCAGATGGTATCAGAAGACTCCTAATTGAGGACCAGCAGGCAGACGGTAAGGACCTTGGCTGTATGGAGCCATGCTCCATCCCGCCCTTGCCCTGTCCCCCCAGCTGCCAGCTTAGCCACGCCTGCAGCCCCCCCCCCCCACCTCCTGGCTGTGCCGATACCTGGTTCCACACTACAGAGGCACAGGGGGTCATAAAGGTCATTGTCCCGAGCTCCAGAAGATAGAGCAGAAGTGAACAACAGAAAGAGGGCCTCTCTTGGCTCCTTGATGAAAACTGAAGTCCACTGGAAGAGTGAAGAGAATCTCTGCAATAAGTTGGAGGGATCATCACCTCCTATCAGAATCTGGACTATCTTCAGGGGAAGGGCAGCTTGACCCTGCAATAGAACCTTGCAGAGTTCAACCCTGCAGGAGGACAGGGAGCTCAACTTGGGACTTTCAGCCAGAAATCTGCCTGAATCTCACGAGTCTGCTACTGGCTTGCTGAGACTCATTGACTTATAACTGCATACTGCTGCCCATGTTGTCTATTGTGATAGCAGAGACATACCTTGAAGGAGGTCCTTTTTAAATTTTTTGTTATTTTCAAAAAAATGTTGCTCTTTTTAATTTTTATTTTTTCTCTTTTCAAATTTTTATATTCTTTTTTTTTCTTCACCTCTTCTCTCTCTCTCTCTCTCTGTCATTCTCTTGCTGTCCCACATTGCTCTTCATCTCCCTTTTTGTTCCTGTTCTAGCCCTAATTCAGAGTTCTTCTTTATTTTTCTTCTCTTTTTCCTTCTCTCGATTGTCATTAGTTTTAAAGGAAAGTAAATACAGTTTCTAGCCTCCCTATTGCTGTTTGGTTGTTCTGTTCTCATCTTTGTTCTTTAATTCTGTCTTTTCCTCTTGTCTTCAACAGTTTCTTAGAGTTTGCGTGATCTTCCTATGTCCTCTGGCCTCACTGCTAACCTTTCCTTGTCCTTCTACCTATCTGTCCCTCCCTCCCCAACTCCTTCTAACTCCCCATCCTGAGCGGTAAAGTTGCTATATTGAAGAGTTTATTCACTATAAATGTATGTGGGCTAGTCCTCGATTTTGATTTAATTCACACAGTTAAAGGTGATAGATTAATAACTACCACAAATTGTCATTTTCTAAGCTGTGCATGATGCCATGGTGTTGCTGATTGTATCACTTCGGCTAAGGTGTTGTGATTGATCTAATCAGTTGTCCTTCCTGGTATAATGAAAATGAGACAGCCTCAGAGTCATTAGAGACTCAAACCCTAAAGACCAGCTATATCTGGAAGACATCTCTGAGAAGCAATCATTCTATAAGGGTTCTAAATACAAGCAACAAAGATACTTGTAATAAGCAATTTTGAGGCATCAACCCAGGAATTAAACCAAGGACAGTACCAAAAACAAAAATGAGAAGACATTTAAGCAAGGCACAAACCCAGACTTCCACCCCACCAAAGGCAAATTCTGGGGAAACGAGGTGGAAAAGTCTGATAATCAACCACCAGGACACCTTGAACTGATAGCACAGGAAGTAACAAAACAGATGAATGAGGCTCTAGAAAAATTCAAAATGAAATAATTTGCAGATAACTACGGAGATGGTGAGCAGAGTGAAAGACCTGATTAGAGGCTCTAGAACAGAAACAGATAAAAAAAAGGTGAGCTCAGAGCCATGCTGGAAGCCATGAATGCTAAGCATAAGAAAGAAATGGAAACCATGATTGGCCAACATAAGAAACAGAAACCATGAAACAGATTCAAACAGATATCCAGGAGATTAAAAACTCCATTGAAAGTATTCACAGCAGATTAAGGGAATATAAAGATAGAATATCAGATATAGAAGACAGGATTGCAGTTAAGGGCCATGAAAACAGAGATTTCTTAAAAATAGTAAGGGACCACAAGAAATCAATCCAGCAGCTGATGGAAAGAAGAATAACATAAGACTGATAGGAGTCCATGAAAAAGCAAGAGAAAGTATAATTGACATAAAAATATCTGTTCACAGAAGTAATAGTAGAAAACTTCCCAGACAGAGGTAGAGAATTGGACATACAGATAAGTGAGGCATATAGAACTCCAACTAGCCATGATCAAAAAAAAAAAAAAATCTACACCTAAACATGTAATAGTCAAGATCCCAGAAGCCCAACAAAAGAACAAAATCCTACAAGCAGTTAGAGAAAAGAAACAAATCACCTACAAAGGAATGCCCATCAGAATCACAGCAGACTTCTTAACACAAACCCTCAAGTCAAGGAGAGCCTGGAATGAAGCATTTCAAGCCCTAAAAGAAAATAACATCAAACCTAGACTGTTGTATCCTGCAAAATTATCTTTCAAAATCGATGGGGAAATTAGATACTTCCATGATAAAGAACACCTGAGAAACTTCATGAACACGAAACCAGCACTCCTAAGAATTCTAGAAAAAGACAATGAAGGTCACAACTCCATGAGGCCCAACAGAGGGAAGCCACCAGGCAAGGCAAGAACTAAAGGGAAAGGGGGAAAAATAAAAAATAAAAGAGCCAACAACAGTGACACATCATGACAAGGATGAGTCAATATCTATCAATTATAACCATCAGTGTTAATGGCCTCAATTCACCTATCAAAAGAAATAGACTGGCAGAATGGATTGAGAAGCAATATCCAACAATATGCTGTATATAAGAAACACACCTAACTCAGAAATTCATAGACTGAAAGTAAAAGGATGGAAAACAGTTCTCCATGTAACAGGAACCCAGAAAAAAGCAGGGTAGCAATCTTATTTGCAGACAAAGTAGATTTCAAACAAAAACTAATTGAAAAACAAAGATGGTCACTACATCCTTGTGAAGGGAACAATCCAAGAGGAAGAGATGATAGTCATAAATATGTATGCACCAAATACAAATGGCCCCAAATATACAAAACAATTATTAATGGACATGAGAAACCAACTAAGCACTAATACAATTGTATTGGGGAGACCTCAGTACCCCACTATATCAAATAGATCATCTAGACAAAAAAAATCAACAGTGAAATTCTAGAACTGAACCAAGCTATTGAAAAAATGGACCTAATAGATGTTTACAGAGTGTTCCACCCCAGAAAATCAGAATAAACATTCTTTTTGGCTGCATACAGGTCATTCTCCAAAATAGACCACATGCTAGCTCATAGGACATGTTTAAGTAAATGTAAAAGAATTGACGTTACCCCCTGTATATTATCAGACCATAGTGCAATAAAATTGGAGATCAATATCATAAACCTCAAAACCCCCACAAACATATGGAAATTGAAAAACACTCTCTTGAACAACCAATGGGTCACAGAGGAAATTAAAGAAGAAATTACACAATTTCTATAAGTAAATGATAATGCCAGTACAACATAGGAATCTATGGGACACAATGAAAGCAGTTCTACACAGGAAATTCATAGCAGTGAATGCCCATATTAGGAAAACAGAGAGAGCTCAAATAAACAACCTAATGCTGAATCTCAAGCTCATAGAAAAAGAAGAGCATGACAAATCCAAAGCTCATATAAGAGAGGAAATTATAAAGATCAGAGCAGAAATTAATGCAATGGAGACTAAGAGAATGATACAAAAAAAAAATCAATGACTCAAAGAGTTGCTTTTTCAAAAGAATAAATAAAATCAATAAACCTTTAGTCAACCTTATCAGAAAGAAAAGGCTCAAATCCATGCAATTAAGAATGAAAAAGGTGAAGTCACATCAGTTTCAGCAGAAATCCAGAGGATCGTCAATACCTACTTTAAGAACCTGTACTCCAATAAAATGGAAAACACAGAAGAAATGGACAGATTCCTAGATACATATGAATTGCCAAAGTTAAATGAAGATAATTGAAATTGTAAACACCCCAATTACAATGAATAAAATTGAAAACGTAATTAAAAATTTACCAACAAAGAAAAGCCCAGGTCCTGAATGCTTCATTGCTGAATTCTACAAAACATTTAAAGAAGAACTATTGCCATTACTCTTTAAAGTCATCAATGAAATTGAAAGGGAAGCAGTACTTCCAAATTCATTCCTGGAAGCAAGTGTTACTTTGATTCCAAAACCAGGGAAAGACCCAACCACAAAGGAGAACTACTGGCCAATCTCCCTAATGAACATAGATACAAAAATCCTCAAGATACTGGCAAACAGAATCCAGAGGATCATCAAGAAGATCACCCTGACCAAGTTGGATTTATCCCAGGGGTGCAAGGATGGTTCAACATACATAGATCAATAAATACAGTATATTAAGAGAGCCAAGGACAAAAACCATATGATCATCTCAACAGATGCAGAAAAAGCATTTGACAAAATCCAACACTCATTCATGATAAAAACCCTACAGAAAATTGGAATAGAAGGTCTTTATCTCAACTTGATTAAGGCTATCTATGAAAACCCCACAGCCAACATCATATTAAATGGTCAAAAACCGAAAACTTTCATGCTGAAATCAGGAACAAGACAAGGATCACCACTCCTGTTGAATATAGTTCTGGAAACATTAGCCACAGAAATTAGAAAAGAGAAAGAAATGAAAGCAATAAAGATAGGAAAGGAAGAAGTTAAACTGTCATTATTTACTGACAATATGATACTTTACATAGAAGACCCAAAAAACTCTGCCAAAATACTACTAGACTTAATTGACAGATTCAGTAGAGTAGCTGGATACAAGATCAACACTAAAAAAACAATAGCCTTCTTGTACACCAATAACAGACTCACTGAGAGAGAAATTAGGGAAACAATTCCTTTTACAATAGCATCCAAAAAAATGAAATATCTAGGAATCAATCTAACAAAGGAAGCAAAAGACCTCTACACTGAAAACTACAGCACTCTGAAAAAAGAGATCAAAGAGGTTATTAGAAAATGGAAAGACATCCCTTGTTCCTGGGTAGGAAGAACCAATATAGTGAAAATGGCCATACTTCCAAAATTGCTATATAGATTTAATGCAATGCTGATTGAAATTCCAATAATATATTTCACAGAACTAGAGAAAACAATCCAAAAATTCATTTGAAACCTGAAGAGACCTAGAATAGCAAAATCAATTCTAGCCAACAGAGACATGGCAAGGGGTATCACAATCCCCAACTTGAAACTACACTACAAAGCTACTGTGATATAAATAGCATGGTACTGGCAAAGAAACAGACCCGAGAATCAGTGGAACAGATTAGAAGATGCAGAAACAACTCCAGACATACTCAGCCACCTCATCTTTGACAAAGGAGCCAATCATCCTCACTGGATGAAAGATAGCCTCTTTGATAAATGGTGTTGATAAAACTGGATTTCAGCCTGCCAAAGATTAAAACTAGACTCATATCTATCACCATGCACTCATCTAAGATCAAAGTGGATTAAAGATCTAAATATTAAGATAGAAACACTAAACTTGCTGGAAGATAAGTTAGGTAGAACTCTTGAAGACATTGCCATAGGAAAAGACTTTATGAACAAAACCTCAGGAGCATGGGAACTAGCACAAAGAATCAACGACAGGGATCTCATCTTACTAAAAAGCTTCTGCATGGCAAGGGAAACCACCAACAGACCTAAGAGACAACCTACAATGTGGGAAAAATTTTTTAGCTGTACCTCAGACAAAGGACTACTATCTAGAATATATAGAGAACTGAAAAAAATCAGACCACCCCCAAATTTAAAGACCCAATTAAAAACTGGGCATCTGAAATGAACAGCCATTTCTCAGACAAACAAGTAAAAGCAGCAAATAAACATATGAAAGAATGTTCAACATCACTGGTCATTCGAGAGATGCACCTGAGATTCCACCTCACCCCAGATAGAATGCCTGCTATCAAGAAATCAATAATAAATGCTGGCTGGGGTGTGGGGAGAAAGGAACCCTTCACTATTGTTGGGGGGAGGGTAGACTGGTGCAACCACTGTGGAAATCAGTACGGAGACACCTTAAAGAACTAGGACTAGAGGTCCCGTTTGACCCAGCTATTCCTGTGCTGCGTACCTTCCCAAAAGAATTAAAAGAATCATACCGCAGTGATATATGTGCACCCATGTTTATAGCGGCACAGTTTGTAACAGCTGAAGCTTGGAAACAGGCCAAGTGCCCATCAACTGGAAAGTGAATAGAAGATGTGTGTGTGTGTGTGTGTGTGTTTAATAAAATGGAGAACTACTCCATCATAAAGAACGAGAAACTAGAGTCATTTATAGCTAAATGGATGCATCTTGAGGCCATACTCTTAAGGGAAATAAATTGGACTTACATGTGTAAATACTGAATAGTTCCTCTAGTGTAGGAAACTGAAAGTGTAAATAAGGACTAAAATGATTAAAATGAATAATTGATAATTTGAAATAGGAAGAAAAGGTCCAAAGGGGTAGGGGAAGTGGGAAGGGAAGGGGAAAGGAAAGAAGGGAAAGGCAAAATTATGAGAAAAGGATAAAATGAAAAAGTCTTTGTAAATAGGGAAGCATGGAGGGGTGAAGGAGGACAGGTAATGGGGAAAAAATAAGAACCAAGATACGTCATGTACAGGTACAAATACCCAATGATAAATGTAAACGTATACCTAAAATGTACCAATAAAAGAATTTAAGCAAAAAAAAGACTCCTAATTGATTATCATCCTCCAGGCCATTCCCCGTGGTGTTGATTGAATAGTTCTATAAAGCAAGCATGATTCTATCACATCCTTCATAGAATCCCAGAATAGTTTCTCAACCCTATCAATTTTTATGTGGCATTAAGATTTGTCTATGGTCTTTCTGCTGGGCTAGATTCACTCTTATTATTCCCTCACACACATCACTTGAATACTGTCTCCAAAGCCCCACTCGATTCTGGCATGCCTTTATGCTCTTGAACTTGTTGTGTGAACTGCTCAGCCAACTTTCTACTCATCAATCAAAAGTCGTTTAAATTTCAGTTTAAACTCTACCTCCTATGCAAAAGTCTCTGATCATTATTCCTTTGATGCTCTCCAAACATTTAACAATTGCATGTTTGTTTCCTCTAATAGATTATGAACTCCTGGAATTAGTGACTGCTTCTTTATTCTTCTGGTACCTTAAATTCTAGAAGAGTGCATGGTTCAATTTTGGCTCAGTTTTGGTGAATATTTGTGGATTGACTGAGTGAATAAAGAGTTGCTTGCTTTTTGTTGCTAAACGTGATCTTCCCTAAGCCCCTTTGTCTTCATGGTGGGAGAGACCTGAAGCCTATTTGGTAAAATGGGAGAAGTGGCATTAGGTGTGAACCCCAGTGACTTGATTTTCTTACCCTTTCCTTTAATCAGATTCATTTCTTAGAAATATTTTTGCCATCTGCATATCTTTTTCCAAATTTACAGGTTTTTAGAAATGAATGGATCACCCAACTCAAATGCCTGTAGTTGTTCCTCTTGAATCTACTTTTATTCTCTCTTTGAGTTTCTTTGTAGTTTTTGTCAGGAATGGATAGTCTTATCCACTTTCCTCTCCCCCATAATGTTTAGGGTAATGTGTTGCTAATTGATGAGCTCAGTACTTTTTTGAAGGCTTTAAGGATTTCATTGATATCAAGATAATTTCCCACATACAGGTTGTGGTGGCTTTGACAACTGGAAGTAATTATGTCACATAAAAGTCAATGCAACATACATCTACATTTCTTTAATTCCATGCCATACATGGTAAGGGTAATGTTGGCTTTGTAGCCTTCTGTAGAGCATGGAATGACAAAATTACTATTGTATGGTGCCTTTGGTCACATTCTTTATTTACTAACAAGGAACCTGAGTCAGGTTATTCAATCTCTTTAAGCCTCTATGTCATCTGTTCAATAGAAATAGTATACCTCTTTCAAGGTTGATGTATTGGGAATTACAAGTTCATGTATAGAATGCACTCAGCACTGTCCCTAGTAAGAGGTGTGGAATAATTTTTATTAAATGCTCGAGTCTTTCATACCTGCAAGAAATCCCAGTGATGCCCAACTCAGAGCTGAAGCAAGCAAATTAGCTAAAGGAGATCATCCATAAGGAAGAGAAACATACTCAAGGAGTATTTCTATAAATGCTGGATGAAACTGGTATGTGAATGGGATGGAAAAGGCTGCAATACCAAACCACTTAGCCAGGATGTCAATGGGGAGAGCCCATTAGCTCTGGATGATTTTCATCAAGGTCATGCAGGAACAACCAAGGTCACTTAGATGCTAAGATACCCTGAAACCATTACTCTTAGATAATTGATTGCCATCTTGAAGCCAAACAAGCATTGAGATCAGAATGCTTACTTGACTGTTACCTCTTCCTGAATCTCAAGACTGATATTTCTGAAGTCTATTTTCTGCGGAAGGTACAAATCAAATCTTGCTGAGGGATTCAAACTTCAGGGTAAAGAAATGATAGAACGTTAGAGGAGCCATTTTATGGATGAAGAACGTGATGTCTGCAGAGGTGAACTGAATTGCTTAAGATTATATCGCTGGTAAGATTCACAGTTGGGCTTAAAGGACAAAAGAATTGGGAGGGAAGAATCTCTGATAGTGAATTATGCTGACCTAAATGTATAGGCCTCTACTCAGAGTATTAATGCAAAGTTAGTGATTTAATTGGAAACAAGCAGAGATTTCTTCTGCTTTACACCTGAGATAGATAGGATGTTACACATTGTACATGTAAGACTCAGCAGTGTGATTTCAAGGACCTACTATCCCAGAATCATTCTTTCACTTATCAGATGCCCAAAGTTTCTTTTAATTAAAAGGCATGTAAATATTTTGTTAAACAATTAGAAGCCCTAAGAACAACTCTTAGGATAAGAGATGATTCATGTTAAACTCACACTTAACTGTAACTGACATTAGTATTGTTTTTAGCATAACACTAGTTAAAAAAATGAGAAAGATTGAACTGAACATAGATATGGGATGATTAGATTATTTTGAGAAACTTTGTACTGAGGATCAACTCTAGATACAAATGTCCACTGTTAGATAAGGCCTGTAAGAGAAAGAATGGCTTTGATTCTGCTTTAGTGTCTAGTCTAGAAAATTCTTCACCTGGAGTTTTCTTGAGGGTCCACCTAGCGATGTGAGGTAGGTAGAAGTATGTAAGAGAGTTGCCCTTAGTGGGGCAGGGTTGATACACATAGTAGTACAGTTTGTTTTCTGGAAAATTTTATTAATGCTACCCATACAGTGTTCATTTATGTTGTTAACTTCTTTTATTTTCTCCCGTTCTAAAATCAGAGCCCGCGATGGCAAAGCAAGGCAAAGATGCATATATCAAGGGGAACAGTAGGTGGGTTGTAGGGTAGGGTCCAGGGTAGTAAAAGAGGCACCGAGGACCCATAATAACAAGTTCCGTGCTCTGAATTTTACATATGGCATATAATAAAATGGAATAAACCAAGAAAACCCTAACTAGAGAGTAAATGCCTTGAATTATACATGGACTGTAGATTATATTACTCACATATTTTCTCTCGTTCCCTTGGTGCTAATCGAGGTGCTGAAAGAAGGCTTTGTCACCGCCACCTTATTTCAATCCACTTACTCTGCTATTTTTCCCCATAGAAGATCACCTTCTAAAATGGTACATGGTATGTTTGTTTATTGTGTATCAAACCTTGCTAACATATAAGCCCCATTAGAACAGGGACTTTTGTCTTTTTAGTTCACTGGTGTGTTTTCACCAGTGTCTATGATGAGCTTAGAACACAACAATTGTTCAAAATCTTTGTCAAATGACTGGATACATGAGGTTGGATGGAGAAAAATGTTAAAAATATGAAAGTGGCAAGGTCAGCTACCATTGGAAATCAATAAGACATTGGAGCATTCCCGGTTTTTCATGAACCAATCGCAGAAATACAAGAATTATGCTATTCAATGTAGTGGTTACTAGTCATATGGGGCCACTTAACTTTAATTACAATGAAATAAAATTCACAATGTTTAGTACATTTTCAGTTCTTGGGGCCTATCTGATGGGACAGCACAGATACTGATTTTATAATCATGGAAAGTTCTACTGGATAGTGCTGCTCTTGAGGCTGGCAGGGCTGCCAGATGTCCACCTTGGGCTGAGACTAGCAGATATTTAGGTATAAAAACCTGTCTATGCAATTTTTTTCCTTCCCCCTGCCTTTGGTTATGAATGTGCCCAAGAGTAGAAAGTGTTGTGTTGCCAAAGAGCACAGGGACTGCCCTTGGCCAAGGAGATCTGCCAAAATTGCTAAATAAGAAGCACATCCTCTGAGTTTATTCCAAGCAAATTCCCACCAGTAAATACTGTCCACAGTCATGCAAGAAGGATGGTCAGAATTTTTATTGTTTTAGGCCCTGCATAAAAGCATAAAAGACAGAGTCAGAGCTGGACTGAGATGAGTGGAATCCCCAGGCAGGCAAAACAGGGACACTCCTTCCCTGGATATGCTCTCAGTGTGGGGTCAACATTTATTCAGAGCTTGTGAGAGAAGATGGAAGTGGGGGGCAGCACCTTCTGTTGTCTGAAATAA
Organism: Heterocephalus glaber; assembly: GCF_053883595.1. Taxonomy (NCBI): domain Eukaryota; kingdom Metazoa; phylum Chordata; class Mammalia; order Rodentia; family Bathyergidae; genus Heterocephalus; species Heterocephalus glaber. Next base: position 53,528,277 of record NW_028258317.1, read on the forward strand.
CTCAGTTCTGGAGAAAGCAAAATAAACCTCCTGTAGTCACTGGATCCCATCTTTTTGGAGGTAATATGCTGTTAGTGCTACAAACATAGTTCCAGCCTCAGTCTGCCTGGGAAGATAACGCTACATAGCTGTGAGATGTTTAGCAAAGAACATAACTTTTTCAGTGCTGGGGCTTGAACCTATGGCCTCACACATGTGAGGCAAGTGCTCTACCTCTGAGCTACAACCCCACTCCAGCAAAGGACATAACTGTTTGTCCTTAATTTCATCATTTTTAAATATGGGGGCTAGGAATCATAGCTATCTCATAGAGTTGATGAAGCAATCCATTTAGATCTTGGTTTTGCATGGAGAATTAAAAATATTTGATTCAAGAACGCTGTCGGAGAGAGGGTCAGAGGTATGGGGAAAGAGGAAGACTAAATCTAAATTCTAAAAGTAAATTGTCAAATTATTTGGACAATTCTGATTCCCTATGCTACTTTGTGATGTTGGGGCAAATATAATTGTCTCTCTTTTCTTTTTGGTACCGAGGATCGAATTCGGGACCTTGCGCTTGTGAGGCAGGCACCGGAACCACTGAGCTAAAGCCCTGGCCCTAATTGTCTCTTACTATAATTTGTGTTATATATTCTGGGATGGATTCATTTCTTGATTTTTTACATTATTATTTCTTATATGTTATCCATCATCAGGTAACTTGTCCTTCAGTCCAGATTCAAATAATACCCCACAGTAAAGAGCTTCTTGTTCTTCATCTCCTATGTTTCATGCCTGTGTGGAAAGGCTCACGTCAGCAGATAATTTAAACACTGATGTGTTTCATAGTATAGATAAAAATTGACTGGTTCCTTGGACCTGAGTCTCTTTAAGGTAACTACCAGTAGTATTTTTATTTTCCCCACTGATTTCATGACTCAGTGTATTACCAGGCAATATTATAGATATGGGACTATCTCAGAGAATTTTACCCCCTTCCAGTGTAGACATTTATGACATCTTGACGATAAATTCCTTCCCTTGCCTCAGTTGTGTTAATCTAAAACAGTACTCTTTTCTCTGTGTCTAGATGTGACCTCAGAATCATTTTCAAACAATTTTAGAAAGCCACCATCAGTTGATTTGCTTTGGCACTCAAGATAAAAACTACTTGCCATTCTTGCACCAGAGGTGATAAAATTTCTGATATACTACAAATGGAAAAAACCACTAAGATCATAGGCTGAATGAACTTTTAAATTTTAGGTCTGCTTCTAAGACATTGAAGTTTGGCTACCATGTATTTATATGTATATTTAGCTTACTCAAGACCTGAGGATTTCTGCTCATAGATGGACCCTTGATTTGTACTGACTATCCCCAGGACACATAATAAGCACGGATATCAACTTTAGGATAGTTGTCCAACAATTAGGATAATAAAGGCTTTATTGAAAGTGAATGGAGACCTTTCTAGACAACAGTAACACAGATTTGAGTTATCACTGGAATTCTACTTTAATGCATTTTTAGTCTTGCTATGGTTAAAGAATGTTTTATAGCAGATATAGCAGATCCTCCTGTATATAGTTTCTTAAATCCTGTGGTCCATAATCAACATCTGAGACTTGGGGGAATCTGGGGAAAATTAAGAACATTGAAAACATTATTATTAATAGTACCACAGGGTGTGATATTAGTCCACTCTATTGCTTCAGGGTCCAATGACGACAGCCAGGCTGTTACAGAATTCATTTTCTCTAAAGGAGAAGGATTAGACATGGGGACATATTGTTAACTGTGTCTTATTCAGATAAATCTTTAAATGTGTTTGTAGGTTTTAATGTCTTTGCAACAATTTTTTTCATGAGAGAAAGGTTATACTGTAGAATCTTGGAGAAATGAAGTGGGTAAAGAAATATATTTATCCTTCTTATGCTAAGACAGGGAGGCCTGTGACAGCAGGATGTGCTTGCAAGCAGGGAAAGGATGGTTTCGCCGGGTAGCAGGATGAGGGGGAGGTTCACAGATTGAGAAGTGCTGTTGTTAACCATAATTATCATGGTGTATGTAAGTCTCTTAAACTTAAAACTCTGGTCTAGCCATTTGTTTTTAGGGTCCTCCTGGGTGATTCTGATGCAAGGCAAATTCTGAGAACTGCCTTTTGCCTTCCTTTCAACCGAGCAAACCCATATCCTGTCTGTTTCATAGATTGTAATTCTACCTGAGATTTTATTGGAGAAAAAGTTGAGGGGCTTTAAAAAGTGAAAATTTGGTACCTGGGGGCTGGGGCTCTCCTGATTGGCCATGACAGTTATTAAATCAAAGGTGAGTGTGTGGGGCTGAGTGGGGGATGAGCTTCCAATCCTGGCCCTAATGATGGTGCTTCTGGAACAGCTAAGAGACACATCCTTCCTAGTCAACTAGCACCACTGCACTTTTGAATACATTTGCTTTTCTCACCTACTTTTTCTTTCTCTTTTTTAATTGGTCATATATTTTTGAACTAGTGAGAGAATAATTTGCAAAAGTGGACCAAATGCTCTTAAGAAATCCATGTAAATAAACACACTACCAGATAGGTCTATCAGTCCTATCAGAATGAGTGTACTTAGGGTATAGCTTGCTCTTTAGGGAAGAATTTTGAAGCCTGACATGTTTAGAACAAGGCCCAGCTGTGGAAAGGAAGAAATGGGGTGGTTCTTGCTAAATTACACTCTTCAAGTCAATTGGTTCCATGGACCAAATGCAACAGAGGGTACAAAGTCCCTGTGGTCACAGTACAATGACTTGTAAGAAGAGTACACATAGGGCACAGAAACTGAGGCTATTTTTTTAAAACATGAGAGAGTATTAAAAATCTAATTTTTGTAAATTATAAAATAATTTCTGAAAATGTGACCCATGGATTGCTCTGATTGGAATCACCTGGGGTTTTATTTGCAATTACATTACCTGGGTCCCACCCAAGGTCCATCAAAACCAGGACTTATAGGGGAATCTATAGGTCCTAAAGCTCTATCAAGTGATAGTCATGTGTGCTGAAGTTTGATAACCACAGGATTATTGTGAATGTTTTCTGTAAAAGCAGTAGCTCAAAGTTCATTAAGCAAATGTCAGAGGAATGTAATGGATAGATACTTTTACAGTCTTCACCTGTCATCAATGGGCTTCTTGAAAGTTGTGGGTTCTCTCAAAGGGATTTCTCTGTAATAATGGATTAATTATCAAGCTAATTCTTGATGTTTACTATTCATGTTCAAAGAAATGCTCTCCCAATGACCTGGGAGTGGAGCAATTCTAAAGCAAATTTAATCAATTGTTTTTAAATTGATTGGCCAATGTAAATCAATAAACCTTTTTTCCCTTCATGGTACCTGCTTCCCTAAACTCCAGATAACTTTTTTTTTAAAGTCCGTGCTTCATTCACTCCATGTGGACAGGGAAATTAAATAGCAAACTGGAAGACAAAAGTATTTTACCTTATTTTGCATTTTCCTAAATAAATGGAGCTCATCTAGCCTTGTGGAGTTTGGATACAGTAACATGGTTGGCTATATATCTATATTTTATGTATTCCACAGAGGCAAAAACTGCAATAATTCTGTGTGGAACTTTCTGCATTACTCCAACCTCCATGTTTGTGCTTTATTAGAATTCAGAAACTAATATTTAATTGAAAATCATTAGTTATATTAATTCCTCAAGGAAGTGCACATTCCTTGAGGAAGTACACGTTCCTTGAGGAAAGTTATACTTGTTTTCATAGTACTCAGGGCACCAGAAACAAGCATTCAAAAAATAGCTGGTGATTTGAATAATTTGAAGGGTCGTGTTCTCAGTTCTATCTTTAAATCTGCAGTTAAAATTTAAACATATATATGTATATATAAGGCTATATGCATTTATTTACATACTTGGCTATATATGATTAAATAGTATTACATATTCTCATATATGATTACATTATTTATTGGATTAAATTAATTTTATTACAGTGGACCTAAATATATAAGTTCAGTTTAATAATATATATCCACAGCCAGGCAGCACAGTGCACGTCTATATTTCCCTGCTACTTGGGAGGTGGAGGCAGGAGGATCTTGAATTTGAGGTCTGTTTGGGCAACTTAGTGAGATCTGTTTCAAAATAAAAAATTAAGAAATGGTGGGGATGCAATTCAGCATTTCCTGGGTTTAATCCTCAGTGCTGCAAAAAGAGTATGTGTATGTGTATACATACATGTATACATACATGTATACACACAGACACCATCACCATACCAGCTCAAAGAATTTGTCTCCTTTACCAATTTCCTTTAATCCTATCCAGATTGCATCTTTTTTCCTTGCTGAGTTATATAAAAGGTAAAATATTAGTTTTTCTCCTCCTGTCATAAAGGCAGAGCCTCAGTTTAGATCTAGACTTTGACGAAAAAGAGGAAGAAGAGAAATGGATCATATTACCATTTTGTGGAGAATTGACACACACTACTCCATGGAGAGGACCCTTGTGAGGAATGTCCCACTCATGTCTGTTATCTTCTGTGCTATTTGAACCCTCAGGACCTTTATCAGAGAACACATGACCCTCTGGTGTATACATATCTGTGTTTTAATATCCATTATAACCTTCTTGATAGTTGAGGCCAGCCTTGTACATAGTAGGCACTCAATGTTAACTTAGAAAAGTCTAAAAAACCATGTTTTTAAATAAAAAGCCACAGGTATTCTTTGTTCAAGAAGTTTCCAAGATTTCTTACTTTCCTTCTAAGACAGTTGTACAAAAGAATCAGGTTTTGATAGTTCATATAGAACATTCTAGAAAAAAGACAAAGTAAGATGAAATTACAAAGAACTAAAATGGATACTTGAAGTCAGCATGCTTGATATGTTTCTTTCTCACTTGACATTCCTATTATTTCTGAATCATGCTGGAACATAAACCATCAAGATCAATTACTTTCTTTATGCCAACTTCATAGAGAGAAATAATAGGGCTTTGACATTCTTTAGCTTTCGCATGAAATCTCAGGAGCAGCAGGAGAAAACATTTGTGATCATGGCATGAATGATATGCCCCAGAGAACACAGAATACACCCAGCTTTCTAAAATATCTAGTTTTCTGTGACTTCCTCCTATCTTTGGTCATTTTGATGGTTATTTGAAGAGAAACTCTCCCACATCTCTGCTCATAATGCATAGTTATGTAATTGGAAATCATGCAACATATTTTTTCATTTCATATCTGGTGTTCCCTTTATGACTTTGCCTCAGTAAATCAAAAAATGGAAAAGCTCTTTTTAAGGTCCCTTTAAATAGTAAAGTCCAATTTTGATTTGAAATACATGATCTCTTCTTCTCCCAAAAGCAAGGCATTGATCATTTATCTGTTGCAGTCTCTAATTCAAATTCCATTGGAACTTACACATAAGAACATTCTCCTGTTTGCCAGTGTTTGCCTCACTGATAATTTCCCAAAAGTTATGAACAGACTAAAATCATTAAGCCTTTCTGCTACCATAGGGTATCTAAAAGTGGTAAATCCTGATGACTGCTTTGGGGGCAAAGATGCTAAAATAAACATAAGCATTGGTAATAAAATTTTGATGAATGAGAATCATCTCAGTGCACATGCACTCAGACACCTTTGTTTTATGCCAATATTTTTCATCAGTGCAGTACTTGTTCACTGAATGATAAATGAGGAGCAGGCTACCTTTCTCTGGAATCTGAGACTCAAAGTTGACAGTCATCAAGCAAAGGAGTTTGATTTCAGCAGCGGGGCCTACAGCCTGAAAAATGTTCCCAAGTATGGGTAATGCTCATTTTGCTTAAACACAAGGAGTGGAATCTTAGCATTTAAAATCTTAGGTAATTAAATCTAATACTTCTTGGGTAGCATTAGTCTCTTTATGTTTGGAGTGTTCAGTCTCTTGTGCTTAAAAAACAAAATTTGACATTTCCAAAAGAATGACATTAATTAGAGAAAGTGCTGATTCATTCTAAATTATGAAAAATGAGACATAGAAAATCCATAACAAGGGAGAAAAGAAATTTGACCATATCTTTAAGGAAGTTTATGTCACAGAGCAGACACGGAGAGAAAAGGAGAAAAATAAGATTTTTATTGCATTTGTTTCTTAGTTCATCCAAACCAATTTGTATTGTGATAGATGGAATCTTTTTCTACCTCAGATAATCACATCTGCAAAAGCTAATCAGTTTTGCCAATTGTATTTGCTTTCTAAGTGATTCTTTGTCAAATTCATATTTTTGGAAAGGAACTTAAGGACAAAATAGGTCATAAAGGTTAAAATATAAGTTGTGAAAATTTCATTAATGGTATAAAATGAAAAGCCACATAGCTGACTATACACATTTATAGTATTTGGGAATATATTATTGAATAACCTACAATGAATTCAATTATTAATCATATTTAAATTATCAAAGTAAGAGAAAAGATACAGATTCAGTCCTGAAATAGTTTTCACAAATAGTGTACATTTTATATCTAATTTTATATGTGCTATGACACTTTTATCTATACAGGTTGTTCATATAAGTATAATTATACTATTATATTTAATTTGAGAGAAACATGTCCAACTCTGTTGAGCTTTATTGGAAATTAAAGAAGAAATCCTTGATGGTGAATAAAGTCTAGGTGGAGAAATTCTTTTTTTAGCATAAAGAAAGCATGCCACTGCAAACTAATGTTTTTTAGAAATGATTTTTTAAATTGGCTGCACATATGTGGCTAGACAATGTCTTATCAAGCTAAATAAACATGATTAATTCTGGCAGTTATTCAGATGGTACAGAGAAACATGCTGCCTTCATTTCATCATGATAAATTTATCATTGCTTTCCTGGTGCCAAGAGCATATTTTTATCATAACACATTATATACAGTGTGTCTGTGTGCAAGCAAAGCCTCTCCTTTGGCTCCTATTAAGCACTCTAAATGTTTAATTTTTAAAAGTCCCAAGTTATAAAATTATACTTAATTCTTTATCTCTACGCTAGTGTGCATGGATGGCATCATATTCCTGGATAATCATCCATGGTTCATATGCTTACGTAGATCCCATGTAGAGTATAGTTTTGTATATTTTGACCATAAAATAGTTAAAATGAAGACAGCCAAGTAAAGCTAAAAGGGCATGGTAATTTTGAGTCTTAATTTTGGGATTGGGTAGAATGGTCTGGGTAGGGAAAGAAAAAATTTATATGACAGAGGGATCAACAGTTTGGACATTGTTTTATAAGCAGGGATGCACTGTGTTTACCTTTTAGGAATACACAAAGTAATAAAAATTTAAAAATTATGCACAGAGGGCCAGGGATTTAGCTCAGTGGTTCCGCCACAAGCACAAGGTCCTGAGTTTGATCCCTGGTACCAAAAAAACCCAAAAATTATGCACAGAGGAGGCTGAGAGCAGCTTCAGTATACTTAAATATTAAAAATTCAGTATTATTGAGATACTTATGAGAAACACTAAAGCATGTGTCCCAAAACACATGTTAGTGAATTTTTATAATACACCAAAAGGAAACCTAGTGTGGGATCGTGGGCTGTGTGGGCTTGGACAAAGTACATAACTTCTCTGAGTTTTTGCCCACTAAATTAAGTTATCTAGTGTCCTTTCTGGCTCTAAATGTATAATCTTTCTTGTTAAAATAGAGATAGAAAGGCAATCTTATGAAAGATTTTAAGATTTTCAAAGCACACAACCTAAAGTAATAGTAAGTAATAGGCACTGCACTAGGTCCTGAATTTTATTATGTTTAGATCTAGAAAACCTGAAATACTGAGGTGAACAGCTTTTTATTTAGTTTTTTGGGAAAAGAAACCTGAATTTTGGATGTGAACTTGAATCTACTTTGTAGGAATACAGGAAAATAATTTGCAAACACTAGAAAACAGAAATAAGGTAAAACTATAAAGTCTTGAGTTTATTTTTTGAAGTTGTTATAGTTAAGGCAATGAGAATTGTGGCTAAATTTGTAATGAACACAAAACACAGTTAAGGATCTTGAACTCTTTTTGGTAGCCAACATGAAGACCATTGGGCAAATGCTCTGTTCTCCTGTTCTCCTGTTGTGAAGAAGTGCATCAATCAATATCCAACATAAAGTGATATTGTGTTTTTTTGACTTGGGTGGAATTGCACAAGCTGAATCTGTACCCAGGAACATGATTATAAACTCTGGATATTATAAGGGCTTATTATTGAAGAAAACGCATGCATAGATGGTTTCAGCCTCCATCATGACAACATTCAGTGTCACACATTGCTTCTGGTATGAAAATTTCTGTGAAATAAAAACATTATGGTGTGTCCTCATCCAGCTTATTTACTGAATCTGGCACCATGTAACTTCTGGCTCTTCCCCAAAGTCAAAATGACCATGAAAGGTAAATATTTTGGATCCATTCATGACATCAAGTCAGCCACAACAGAGCAATTAAAGGCACAAAGAGCACTTCCAGAAGTGCTTCAGAAAGTGGCAAGAATGATGGGATGAGCGTGTTCGAAGCAAGGGAAGAATTTGGGGGGAGTAAATGGCAATGTGACTTTTACTGTAACTTTTAAAAATTTAAAAAGCAAAGAAAATGGTTACAATATTTGAATTAAAGTTTCCAGTAAGCAAGCTTCAACTTCAGTTAACATTCCCCGCCCCCCTTTTTTTGATCTAATCTTTAGGCTTAAAATCAGTGTCATGTTTGCAATGTTATGCTGGAAGGCCCATGACCTTCATCATTCCTTAGTTGATACCTAGGTTCCTGTACTAACAGGTAGACTTCCTGTTTCAATGGCTCACCTGGAGGGATGGGCAGCTGGCAAAGATGAGGCTTAGGATGGGAAGAGAAGAGATGGTAGTGGGAGAACACTCAGTAACTCTCCAAGGCGGTTTGGAATTTGGAGGGTGAGCCCAGAGGATGAATTTTCAGCTTCTTTCAGGCCACTAACCTACACTCTTTGATCCAAATTAGCTGTGCCTGATGTCTTATACTCCAATTCCTACTTTCCCTTCTTTGGAGGGAGAATGGAAAGAAGGAGAAATGAAGGACAGAGGAAAGGAGGTGTTGTCTTATGACATCCTTTTTTCCCCTGATTATCAGTGTGGCATAGTAGAGATTTCATGGAATTTCTCATTCCATAAACATTTAGAATATGTTCCTCTGTCCTTACCCATCACGATCCCACAATAAATACTGTGTAGACTGTTCACAGCTAGCTATGACATGAGGGGTCTTGTTTGAGGTACTGAATGCATAATCATCTCATATCTTCTTCTCCAAGCTTGGAAAACAAGTTTGCATTCAGGGTTCCATGGTGCCTGGCAAAGTACCTACCCGCCTTCTTCTGAGTATTTATGCCCAAATGCTAGGATGTCAGATGCCCGTCCACTGCCATCACAGACAACCACCGGCACAGGAGGGGTGTCTCGAAGGTACTCCAAAACAATCGAGATCACATTGGGTCCTCCTTCCACAATGAGTGCCACCACAGGAACACCTTGACCGATTCCTGCATTAAAAAAGGAAAAGAAAAGGAAAAAAAGAGAAAAGAACACAAAGCCAGCAAACCAAAGAAAAAGAGAAACAAAAAGCACAAACTAAAATTACTGAGCACAGGGAGGAAACAACATACGAAGGGATAAAAATACTGAGTGAAAATTTACAGAAAACTTAGTGGAAATCCCCCGCCCCCAAGGAATCTACTTAACTTCGCCCCCTCCCAGCAACTGTCAGGAAGGGGCGGGCAGCTAAGGCATTTTTCAGTGGAGAGCTTATGGAGAGGGAGGAGAAAAGAACTGGTTAACAGAGAAAGCACTGGGAAAACAGCCAAGAGACTGGAAGCTAAATGCAATATTAAGTCTCTTATCTATCCAGTAGTTTAGTTTCCTATATGAAGAATGAGAAGTTAAAAATGGCCACCTTCCTGAAGTTATCACAGCAGTAAGAAAATGTCTAAATAACTCTTTCCATTAAAGACTATCAAAATCAGTAGGAGGTTTGCTATATCAACTGCTGGCTGAATTATGGGCTTGTGTGTTCTGATCAGAGAGCGATCAGGTTAATTTGATTGTTAAAGGCATAATAGTCATGGTAGATGACCCAGAAGGCATGGCATCTGCCATAATCATGTCCTTCACCGCTAAGCAAGGTGCAAGAAACATGGTGATATTCAGTATACATTTGTTGAAGTCAGTTAAGGGGTTTCATAGATCTTTCCTAAGGTATCTAAGCTATTCATTCCAAGCCCTAAGACATTACTGACTTCAAGTAAAAATTCCTCTAATATCAGCATTGTTATATGTGGTTCAACTTAACGTATTTAAGAGAAGTATTAAAAACAAATGTCAGGCCGGGGATTTAGCTCAGTGGTTCCGGCGCCTGCCTCGCAAGTGCAAGGTCCCGAGTTCGATCCCCCATACCAAAAAAACAAAAACAAAAACAAATATCCATGCAAAACATGATGAAATAGAAATTATACCATCAAGCCAAATTTCAATATCATCAGTGTCCACTGAATAATTTCCTTTCCTTCAATTTGGTATTACACAGTATTTTCTCCCCATAATACCTCAGAAAGTTAAAAAGTTATACAGTATCATAAAAAAGAGACCATCTTATATGGAACAAACACTTAAAAGATACCATCAAAGTTCAATGCCACTTCTGTGAATATGAACTTAAACACCAAATCTTTGGTCATATGAGTTCTATCTCTTATCCCTTTTGTCATGGTTTTATCTTATATCAAGAAGCTTTTTTCCAGTGACAAATAATAGTTTGGGGTTTGATTTCTTACTGCATTAGTAAGAGATTTTATTTGGTTTATATGACCCGTTTTACTTCTAAAATATGAGTACTTCAGTCCTGTAGGACTTTATTGGTTCCAAGTCAGAAAAGATGATTTTTTTCATAGTTTGAATTTTATCCTAAAGGAGTGGTCCAATATGCCAGTTATACAAAAACAGGTGCTGTTTAAATCCATATTTTAAAAATTGCAAACAAAAGGGTGATTGCTAATGAAGGAAGATGCCAAGATTTCTTTGTATTCTCCTCAGGAAATCAAGTGAAACAGTGGCCTGGGGTCCCCCTCCTTTTCTGTGGATGGGGAGGCTGTGAGAATCACTCCCTCAAATACAAGGAGCAGGAAGTGAAAGGTAGCGGTACTTCGCTTTGGCCCAGAGGCTCTCATTCAGACATGAGATCTCTCCTAAGCTATTTGGGTTTCTATGAAGGAGACACTTTGCCATTGCTGCTGAAGGAAGGATGTTTCTATTAAAAGCTGCTGCATAGGTTAAAGGCTGAATTGAAATGTTAATACAATAGCACACTTCTTTTAGGGGAGAATCTGTTGTCATAAAAATTCACTCCAATAGGGATTTGTATTTATTTTAATATGCTTTAGAGGAGCAGCATCTTTTCCAATGTCTAAATTATTTTATGATGTATTTCCCCAAATACTATTCTTTTTAATTTTCCCTTTGCTTTAGCACATGATCTCATACTGCTGACTTTATATCAATACCATGTCTTCTGTTTTATATCAAAGGACATATCTAGTCTCATTCTAGGATCTTCTAAGAGAATCTGGAATTTGCCATATTTTAACTCCTGAGCGTGAATTCTGTCAGCAGGTCTTTTGCTACAACTCATAGACCAAATGTGATCTGTTCAATGTTCTCATGGACTCAGGTCCTAGGATGGACCTTCTAGAATGTTCCATCTAGGGCAGTGGTGTGAATCTATGGCATGCTTGTTTTTTTTTTTAAAGATGAAAGGTGTTAATATGTGAGTATTTTTTTCTAAGCTAAAACTTCAATATTCAGGTTTAATTGCAGTATTGGCACTTTGTGATAAATAGGTTTTGGGTTGCAGTTTGAGCATTTGTCTCTAAATGGTTCACTATCACTGATCTAGAGTCTGTAGAACAACAAGCAAGATGGCTGGAAACCTCCCCTCCCTTTGAGAGGCTACATAGGTGCAAAGAACCAATTTTCACAGACTTATATGACAGTAATAAACTACCAGTTTATTTCTTGCTAATATAGTTGTCAGTGTATCAAAATATTAAAACTTCTAGAAATATGAACTGTTTTGAGGGTAAGATTTCATATATTTGGAATGAAACTGATTATCAACTAAGGTGATTAAAGCAAATATATTAATCTAGAGTTCAAGTGTAGTGCTTGAAATTGTGTAGTACACAGCATTATCTCTTTTTTCATAAGTGTTAAATATATCTATACCTCCACATTCTGCCCACTTTCCTCCAGTGATAAAATAGATTTTTCCCATAGACAATAAAAGGTGTTGTAGCCAAAAATAGAAGCATTATAACATTTTCTAGTTATAGGAGGTAATCAGACTATCCCTAAAAATTCCATGCTTAGTACTATTAATCCCTATACGTCAACTTTATTGGATCAATAACTAGCAGGTTGGTAAAGCAAGCTCCTAGGTGTGCCTGGGTAGGTCATGGAGGCCTGACCTTAGGTACTATGTATGGTTCCTTGCCTGTTCTTCTCTGGCATTGTTCCCCTTTTCTACTTCCAAGCTGCTATGAATTGAGCAGCTTCGCTCCACTATGTCCTTCTGCCATGAGGTTTCTCATTGGAGCCTGCTGACCATGGGCTGAATCTCCTGAAACCATGAGCTAAATTAAACCTCTCCTCTCTTGAGTTGTCAGTGTCAGAAGTTGTGTCTCAGTGATGAGAAAGCTGACTAATACACTTAGTATAAATTATCCTTGCTAAGATATAGTCACGTTAAGCTTTCTGTCTAGTCATGTACCTACACACATTGCCTGTGTATGTGGGTAAAGAAAATGTCAAATAATGACTATGACCCAAGCGATGGCCTGTTTTCTAGAGGCAATGATAGTAGAATATGCTTGTGAATCTGATGAGGGCTAATGATCCTTTCTTCAGAAAAGTAAATGGATAGACACAAAAACATTTCAGTGTAAGTTCAAAGGGTTCATGGATGCTTAATGCCTATCCACAAATATCTTGATAGTGGGCTTTATAAGATAAGAGATGTAGTAAAAACCTCACCTTAATTAAACATGTCCATGAAGTTGTAAAGAGCATCAGTTTGTGTTATTTATGCAGCTCACTGAGGCAAGTTCTGGGATAGCCTTTCAAACAAACTTCTGTGTACAGGATAACTGCATCCCTTCACCACTGACTAGTTTTATTGACTAGTTAACCCTTCTAATGGGAGCACTGACAGCAGGATGTGGCTCTTCCCTCCCTAGCTCTACCCATCCCTCTCTCTCTCTCCTTTGTTTTATTTTTTTTTCTGCTCACACTTTTCTAGATTACATTTTGGACAACGGATATTTTAACAATCTCTAGAAATATTCCCAAATTTACAATTTAGAATCTATGGGATATGACAGTACACTTTTACTAGTGACACACACAAAGAAATATTTTTGGAATTCCCTGCTGGATTCACTGAGCTCATTGCCATTTTCTTTATGACCTAGAAAAAATTCTGTCAGTTCCTTTAAAGGTTCTTGCAAATGTATGCCTTACTCAGCTAAGTCCATTCTCCCCCCATTTACCCCTGGAGAAAGTTATTTAGATTTACATTTAAGAGTATATCTGTTATTCAGGAGAAAGAGTTTATCTAGATCCCTAGGGAACCATATATATATATATATATATATATATATATATATATATATATTTTAACAAATTCTTGTTCTTTGGTTTTGGGGAAAAGTAGGTTAATTCCTTAGTTGATTGCAATCATTTTTCATTTTCTTCACTAACCAAGACTTGAAGTAGTTCTTAGCGATTTCCATTACAGTTTAATTTTAAAGCAATCTTTAAGTTGCTTTAAGGACAAAAAAGCAAGATGTTTGCCACACTCTTCTTGCAATTTCAGAATTGGAAGCATCCTAGTAAACAAAAATGTGAGCTTGTGGTTTGGCAGCAGCATTCTACAGGGTTCTATGTTGACCTCCAGCCTTTGGAGTATATATGGTACTCTAATTCTTGTAGACTTGTCACATCTCATTCAGACTGCTGTGCAATTTAGCTGGGGCCTCAGTAAAATGGAAAGTGACTAAATTGTGTTAAACAGACTGGGCTAGGCATTGTCAGGGAGATGGCTGGCAGGAACAGAAGAATGCCTTAAAATTCCAAATAGTTTTTTTTAAAAAAAGAATTGATCTCTTCTGGCATGAAGCCATAATCTATGATGAGTTCAGGTACTTGGGGAGACATTTGATATGTGTAGTGAAATGCCTGGATAGTTGTTCAAACAGTGTGGCTTTATGGCAAGATCCTCAAACATGATATAAAGTGCTTATGGGCCTAAGGGATCCTTTATTTGCTCTTGAGAAGTGGTTTGTGTTTACATGAAGATGTAACACACAGATTGTTCTTTACCTAGTTCTCAATGAACTCAGCCACAGATTATGATTATGGCAGTATAGACCATCAAGAAAGGAGGTTCTCACTTCATGAGTGAGGTGAATTCCTGAAGACCATTCCAAATTCAAGACCAAGTCTCGACACATATTTCTGTTTACTAGCAATAACATGGATGGAGTTAATTCCTGGCTTTGCCAGCTCTGGATTACAGGACTTTTTTTTTTTTTAATTAAATTCTTTTATTGGTACATTGTAGGTATACAACACGATTACATTTCTCATTGGGAATTGTACCTTTACATAATGCATCTTGGTTCTTATTTTTTCCCCATTCCTAGCCCACACTTCCCTATTTACAAAGACTTTATTTCCATTTTTTTCCATTTCTCATCGTTTTTCCTTTCCCTTCTTTCCTTTCCCCTGCGCCTCCCACTACCCCTACCCCTTTGGACCTTTTCTTCCTATATTACATTATCGATTATTCATTCTAATCATTGGTACATTTTAGGTATACAATATAATGACATTCATCACTGGAAATTTGCAACTTTACATAGTCTCTCTTGGTACTTATTTTTCACCCTTGCCCAGCCCTCCCTTCAACCCCTCCATTCCTCCCTATTTACAAAGATTTTGTTCCTATTTTTCCATTTTCTCACATTAATCCCATTCCCTTCTATCCTTTCCCCTAGCCCTCCCACTTCCTTCCCCTTTGCCCCTTTTCTTCCTATTTCACATTACCTATTATACATTTAGTCCTTATTTACACTTTCAGTTTCTCACACCAGAGAAACTGTTTGGTATTTATGCATGTGTGTCCTATTTATTTCACTTAAGAGTATCACCTCAATGTGTATCCACTTAGCTATAAATGTCTCTAATTTCTCAGTTTTATGGCTGAGTAGTACTCCATTTCATTAAAAAACCACATTTTCTTTATCCAGTCTCCAGTTGATGGGCATTTGGGCTGTTTCCAAGTTTTAGCTATCACAAACTGTGCTGCTATGAACATGGGTGCACATATATCACTCTGGTATGATTCTTTTAATTCTTTGGGGAAGATCCCCAGCAGGGGAATAGCTGGGTCAAATGGGACTTCCAGTCCTAGTTCTTTGAGGTATCTCCATACTGATGTCCACAGTGGTTGCACCAGTCTACACTCCCACCAGCAGTGGAGCAGGGTTCCTCTTTCCCCACAGCCCCACCAGCATTTGTTATTCATTGATTTCATGATAGCAGCCATTCTTTCTGGAGTGAAGTGGAATCTCAGCATTGTTTTCATTTGCATCTCTCGAATGACCTGTGATGTTGAACATTTTTTCATATATTTATTTGCTATTTCTACTTCTTTGTCTGAGAAATGTCTGTTCATTTCAGATGCCCATTTTTGGATTGGGTCTTTAAATGTGGGAGGTCTGATCTTTTTAAGTTCTTTATAGATTCGAGATAGTAGACCTTTGTCTGAGGAAGAGCAGGTGAAGATTTTTTCCCACATTGTGGGTTGTCTCTTCATACTGCTGGTGGTTTCTCTTGCTGTGCAGAAGCCTTTTAATAAGAAGAGATCCCACTTGTTTGTGGTAGTTCATGGGCAACTGAGGTTTTGTTCATAAAATCTTTTCCTACACTGATGTCGTCAAGGGTTCTACCTAACCTCTGTTCCAACTGGTTCAGAGTTTCTATTTGAATATTTAGATATTTAATCCATTTTGATTTTAGTTTAGTGCATGGTGAGAGATACAGGTCTAGTTTTAATCTTTGGCAAGTTGAAGCCCAAGTTTTCCAGCACCATTTATTAAAGAGTTTATCTTTCCTCCAGTGAGGGTGTTTGGCTCCTTTGTCAAAGATGAGATGGCTGAGTGTGTCTGGCATTGTTTCTGCATCTTCTAATCTGTTCCACTGGTCCTCAAGTCTGTTTCTTTGCCAGTACCATGCTGTTTTTATCATAGTAGCTTTGTAGTAGAGTTGCAGGTTGGGGATTGTGATACCCCCTGCCATGTCTCTGTTACCCAGAATTGCTTTTGCTATTCTGGGTCTCTTCTTGTTCCAAATGAATTTTTGGATTATTTTCTCAAGGTCTATGAAGTATGCTGCTGGGATCTCAATTGGAATTGCATTAAATCTATATAGCAGTTTTGGAAGTATGGCCATTTTCACTCTATTAATCCTTCCTACCCAGGAACAGGGGATGTCTGTCCATTTTCTGATATCATCTTCAATCTCTCTTTTCAGAGTGCCATAGTTTTCAGAGAAGAGGTCTTTGATTTCTTTCATTAGGATGATTCC
Organism: Heterocephalus glaber; assembly: GCF_053883595.1. NCBI lineage: Eukaryota > Metazoa > Chordata > Mammalia > Rodentia > Bathyergidae > Heterocephalus > Heterocephalus glaber. The sequence continues at coordinate 53,544,954 of NW_028258317.1, forward strand.
TAGGTATTTCAGGGTTTTGGATGCTATTGTGAAAGGAATTATTTGCCCTATTTCTCTCTCAGTGAGTCTGTCATTCGTGTAGAGGAAAGCTATTGATTTTTGTGTGTTGACCTTGTAACCAACTACTTGACTGAATTTGGTTATTAAGTCTAGAAGACTTTTGGTGGAGTTTTTGGGGTCTTCTATATAGAGTATCATGTCATCTGCAAATAATGACAATTTGACTTCTTCATTACCTATCTTTATTCCTTTTATTTCTTTCTCTTGTCTAATTGCCATGGCTAATGTTTCCAGAACTATATTGAACAAGAGTGGTGATAGTGGACATCCTTGTCTTGTTCCTGATTTTAGTGTGAAGGATTTCAGTTTCTGACCATTTAGTATGATATTGGCTGTTGGTTTTTCATAGATGGCTTCTATCAGTTTGAGGTAGAGACCATCTATTCCAACTTTTTGTAGGGTTTTTATCATAAATGCATGTTGGATTTTGTCAAATGCTTTTTCTGCATCTATGGAGATAATCATATGGTTTTTGTCCTTGGCTCTATTGATATAGTGTATTACATTAATTAATTTTCATATATTGAAACATCCCTGCATCCCTGGGATGAATCCCACTTGATCAGGGTGTATGATCTTCTTGATGATCTTCTGCATTCTGTTTGCCAGTATCTTATTAAGGATTTTTGCATCTATGTTCATTAGTGAGATTGGCCTATAGTTCTCTTTTTCAGTTGGGTCTTCCTCTGCATTGGGGATCAAGGTGATGCTTGCTTCTAGGAATGAATTTGGGAGTATTTCTTCCCTTTCAATTTCACTGAAGAGTTTCAACAGTAGTGGCAGCAGTTCCTCTCTAAATGTCTTGTACAATTCAGCAGTGAAGCCATCAGGGCCTGGGCTTTTCTTAGTTGATAAGTTTTTAATTACATTTTCAATTTCATTGGTTGATATTGGGTTGTTCAGAATTTTTAGGTCTTCTTCGTTCCACTTTGGTAATTCATATGTATCTAGGAATCTGTCCATTTCTTCTGTGTTGTCCATCTTATTGGTGTATAGGTTCTGGAAGTAGGTATTGATGATCCTCTGGATTTCTGCTGGGTCTGTTGTAATTTCACCCTTTTCATTCCTAATTGCATGGATTTGGGCCTTATCTTTCCTTTTTCTGATAAGGTTGGCTAAAGGTTTGTCAATTTTGTTGATTCTTTCGAAGAACCAACTCTTGGCTTCATTGATTTTTTTGTATCGTTCTCTTAGTCTCCATTGCATTGATTTCTCCTCTGATCTTTATAATTTCCTCCCTTGTATGAGCTTTGGGGTTGTCCTGCTCTTCTTTTTCTAGAAGCTTGAGGTTCAGCATCAGGTTGTTTAATTGGGCTCATTCTGTTTTCCTAATATGTGTATTCACTGCTATGAATTTCCCTCGTAAGACTGCTTTCATTGTGTTCCATAGATTCCGATATGTTGTATTGTCATTGTCATTTAATTGAAGGAACTGTCTGATTTCTTCTTGAATTTCCTCTGTGACCCATTGGTTATTCAGAAGTGTGTTGTTCAATTTCCATGTGTTTATGAAATTTTTTGAGTTTCTTTTGCTATGAATCTCCAATTTCATGGCACTATGGTCTGATAATATACAGGGGATAACTTCAGTTCCTTTGCACTTACTTAAACATGTTCTATGTGTGAGTATGTTTTCTATTTTGGAGAATGACCCATGTGCAGCTGAGAAGAATGTGCATTCTGATTTTGTGGGGTGGAAGACTTTGTAACCATCTGTTAAGTTCATTTGTTCAAGAGTTCGATTGAGTTCTAGTATTTCATTCCTTATTTTTAGTCTAGTTGATCTATCTATTCATGACAGTGGGGTGTTGAGGTCCCCCACTACAATTGTATTAGTGCATATATGACTTTTCATGTCCGTTAGTATTTGTTTTATATAGTTGAGTGCACTAGTGTTTGGTGCATAGATATTTATGATTGTCATCTCTTCCTCTTGGATTGTTCCCTTTACAAGGATGTAGTGTCCTTCTTCATCTCTCTTAATCAGTGTTGGTTTGAAATCTATTTGATCTGCAAAGAGGATAGCTACTCCTGCTTTTTTTCAGGTTCCTGTCGTATGCAGTATTGTTTTCCACCCTTTAACTTTCAGTCTATGAGTTTCCTTTTGAATTAAGTGTGTTTCTTGTATGCAGCATATTGTTGGATTTTGCTTCTTGACCCATTGTGCCAGTCTATTTCTTTTGATTGGTGAATTGAGACCATTAACATTGATGGTTATAACTGAAACATATTGACTTGTCATTGTCATGAGTTTTTCTTTTTGTTGGGTTCTCCCCCTTTACATTTAATTTCTTGTCATGCCAGATGGGTTCATTCTGCTTTGCTTCCTGGAGTTGTGATCCTCAATGTCTGTTCCTAGTATATTGTGTAAAATTCTTTGGAATGCTGGTTTGGTATTCATGAAGTTCCTAAGGTGCTCTTTGTCATGAAAGTATCTTATTTCTCCATCCATTTTGAAAGATAGTTTTGCAGGGTACATCAATCTGGGTTGGAGGCTGTTTTCTTTTAGGACTTGGAATATGTCACTCCAAGCTCTTCTTGCCTTGATGGTTTGTGTTGAGAAGTCTGCTGTGATTCTGATGGGCTTTCCTTTGTATGTGATTTGTTTCTTTTCTCTGACTGCTTGGAGAACTTTGTTCTTCTGTTGTGTTTCTGGAATCTTAACAATTATATGCCTATGTGTAAATTTTTTTTGATCAAGGCTATTTGGAGTCCTATATGCCTCACTTATCTATATGTCAAGCTCTTTTCCCCTGCTTGGGAAGTTTTCTGCCATTATTTCTGTGAAGAGATTTTTTATGTCATCTGCACTGTCTCCTGTTTCTTCATTGAGCCCAATCAGTCTTATGTTATTCTTCTTTGCATCATCTAGCAGTTGCTGGATTGATTTCTCATGTTCCCTTATAATTTTGAAGCAATTTTTCTTTTCCTGGTCACTAATTGCAATCTTATCTTCTATATCTGAAATTCTGTCCTCACATTGGCTCATTCTGCTGTGTAGACTTTCAGTGGAGTTTTCATGTCCTGGAAATCTATTTGCATCTGTTTTATGGATTCCATTTGTTTCTTATGTTGGGATTCCATCATGTTCCTCAGCTCCTCTCTAGATTTATTAATCATGTCTTGCAATAGGGGCACAATTTCTCCTGTTATCTGAGAAGTTATTTCTGATTTCATTTTTTTCCAGATCCCCTTTTGTTGCCAGTTCAGTGGGTCCAGGTGGTTGAGTGTCAGAGTGTTCCATCTCATTTCCCTTTGGGGTTGCTGTAGGTGATCTGGAAGTCTGGTTTTGAGACTTATTTACATGTTTTCTCGTTTCGACTGGGGCGGGCGGCTGTTAGTGCCTGCACGGATTATCTCCTCTGAGCTGGGAGAGGTGGGACAGGGGCCAGGAGCAGCAGTAGGGATGGTGACCCAAGAGCCCTTTCCTGTGGCTGGGAGCAGCGGGAGGGATGGTGGCTGGGAAGCCCCTACCTCTGGGCCAGGAGCAGCGGGACTCAGTACCTTGGTCTGGTGGTCTGGTGTCCTCTGCGTCTTTGTCGTGTGGAACCAGGTGGCTGCCTGTCTGCAGCGGGGTGATTCAGCATCTTCTACGTGACTTGGGACCTCGGTAGGGCATGCACAGACCTGCCTGTCTGCAGCGGGCTGATTCAGAGTGTTCCACACAACTGGGGACCTCGGTAGGGTGTGGGCGACATGGCTCTTAATAATTTAAAAGTTTGTCTAGAGAATTCATGTGTTTAAAATAATGTATATTGTGAGACTTATCAATATGTCTTTTAGTCTATGGTATTATTTTTGCCTGCTTATAACTTGCATAAAATTAAAAAGCATTGAACATATCTTCTTCATCCACCCTTCTATTGGAATGGCCTGGGCTTTGATTCTACCACTAGATGGGTTTATGAAAACTACAGAAACCTGGTAGTTGTGCCAGACAATCCTTAAAAGTTATTCTTTCTCACTAAGGTAAAGATGTTTCTTACAATGAGAAATAGTCCCAGTTTTGAATGTATGAATAGTTGGTACAAATGTGGAAATATTTTAGACAAAAAAATCTTTCAATATATTTTTGCAAAAAGGAATATTAGACATCTTTGAGCTACGTGGAAGTAGAGTGAATCCAAGGAAATATCTAGTGGTGACATAAGAAAGAATGCATCTTGTTTTAAGAGTAATATCTCTTATATTTTCTATAAAAGCAGATGTTTTATTGCCTTCATTTTTGGAGGTATGATACATTATCTACTGCAGATGATATAACTACAACTGGAATGTGTTTGACCTTATTCTTAAATGGACATAACCCAGATATTTTTCAGTGTATCTTGGTGATGTACCCAAATCTGATGCAGTCCAATCCTGTGTGCTATTACTACACATTCTTGCATCTAACTTTATGCTTAAGAAAGCGTCTGGAAACATAAAGTACCACATAAACTATTAAGTAGTCAAAATAAAACCACATGCAATAAGATGCTTCACTTATAGGTATTTATGGATCTTTAGAAGAGAGGAAATTCCTTTAGTAGGAGAGAGGGCCAGGGCCTTTCCTTGAGGTTGGTACTTCTTAAGGTTTGTGTTTTCAGCCCACTTAGAACTAAGCAGGGATGAAAATAATGTAAATTTCTTCTATTTTTTTCCTATTGTTACCAGTCTACAGCAACTCTTATTGGTATTTAACTTAATGGAATTCTCCATATGCAAGACTTTCATATTTAAAGCCAGTATCAGTCCACCAGAATAAACATGCTCATATATTTTATCCTGGAATGCGATATCTCAGCAAATATGGCTAGAGATGGGGTGTTGTCAAGATACTGAAATACAGGATTTAGATTAATGGGAATACCTCCAACAGACAGTGATAAAATGTGGAAAGCTAATGCATAGCATTTCTTATCCTTCAGACTGAGAATGTACAATCTAATGAATTAATATGTGTTATCAGTACAGTCAAACTAATGTATGTCGTGCATTAACAGCACTCCAGGCATTTTCACAGGAAGTCCTGCACTAGCCCCTACCAGCAGTCTTTTGTTTGGATATTGCCTTTTTGCTTTGTTTTCCCATTTAGCAGTCAGAGGCCAAAGGACAAACTAGGGAAGTAGGTGAGGAGTTGAATGGGAAATCTTGTAAACCAGCTAGAGAGTCATGGTGGAGGGTGTACTGGGAACACCCATCATGTCCCCCAGCCAGTCTCTCCTATCAGAGTCAACCTACACACAGCACTGGACAGGTGGCCTTTCAAAGCTCATTGGATGAGAGGTGGATACCAGACCTGCAATGGACCAGGTCTACCTGTTTGAAACTGGGAATGCAGATTTCTTCCCCCAGGTGAACAACTAGGAGGAGGTATACTTGGGGAGTGAAACCTCCGTTAGCAGTTGTTCTGCTGGCACTGTCTGAGGATGAATTAATGAGCAAAAATGTTGTGTGCAGGAAGCAAGTGGGTGCAGAGGGCATTATGGAGATCACATGGTCCAACTGATAGAGAAAAGTATGTGGGGGGAGAGAATGAATGAATTAATGAGTAAGACGGGGAGAGGAAAAGGGGACCGTAGTTTGCCAACCCTTCCTATAGATGTGTTGTTTCTCCCAGTGTAAAGAAAATAGTCCTTTATGTACTTTGAGTGTCTGCTTATTGCTCCCTGGCATTGCCCTCCTCAGCCTTACCTCTGCTCACTCTAGAATAGTCTCTGCTCATCCTTAACTGCCCTGAAGGTCTGCAGGGGCACTTCTTTAACCATGCAAACCCAGCAGGGGAGAGTACTTGTACTTGAGACTTTCTTGCAAAAAAGGACTTTGGGGTAGCAGAACTGTGGTTTTCTTGAAATGGGACTATAAGAGGCATGGAAGGAAAATGAATGCATTTCATGTTTAAGCCACAAGTATTTGTCATAAAAATACTTTGAAACATGCTTTTCTATTTTCTCATGCAGACTGACAATACTCTGAGGAAACCATATACTCTCATTTTGTATCCAAAAGGTTGAAACTTTCTGCTTTTGGCTAGGTGACCTCTTGTACCACCTCCCCAGTGCCTTCTCTGGCTAAGTCTTTTGAGTTGTGTGGGTTGGAAAGAGATGTAAATACCAAATAATAAAATCCATAAGTCAACTCTAAGTGTATCATATGCTTACAAACTATTTTAGCTTTTGACATAATCAATGGGAACATTTATTCCCAAATGGCTGGACAACTCTGATTGAAATATTCTGCAATTAATGTCAATGCACTAGCAGGCCACTCAGGCAGCATTCCTGTGAATAATCTCAATAGAAAGGGGATGTCCAATCCCATGGGCTGTGAGGCAAGTATTACTTTCATAAAAGGAAAAAAGCCAGCATTAGTTTCTTTGGGGCCATTGTTTGGAAGCTGAATGTTTTAATGTAATTGATCTAGGTCTACAAGAAAATTCTCTCAAACAAAGCTATAGTCTTAGTCTCTGCTCTTTTCAAAACCTACATGAAAAGGCTGACTTTGTCTTCTCAAGTGTAAGGTAACCAGAGTGGTTCTAATTCATTATACTTTATAATATTGCACCTACTCTCCCTTACAAATGTGCCAGGGTCTAAGTCCACAGCCCATGCATTTTCTTTGGCTTCTTGGCAAAATTAGCAAAGAGCAAAAGCAGCTAAGGGAATTATGGGCTGCAAAACCACAGGAAGATCTAGCCTATGATTCAGGGAAAAGCTGGGAAGGGAAATGATAGAAGTGGTGGAGATGTTGCTGGTGGTAATGTGTATTAATTTGCTTTTCCCAAATTATAATTTTTCTTTTCATCTGTAGGGAAGCTGCAATTACTTCTCTCTGCCCCAAATGCAAAACATTCTTCTTCCTTTAAGGAATGCTTTCTTGTCTTCCTTTCTAATCCGTCTGTTCCCATGTTAAGGACAATTCTTCCTCAGGCTCTTATCTTTTATCCCCCTTAGACAGAATTCACCATTCTCACTAGTGTGATCTATTTTTTTTTTTTTTGGTACTGGGGATTGAACTTGGGACCTTGCACTTGAGAGGAAGGCGGCAGAACCACTGAGCTAAATCCCCAGCCCGTGATCTATTTTTTTAAAGCCCTTGCCAGTGAATATACTTTATGAAGTTGTCAATCAACTATGATGGTATAAAAAAATTCTCACGACAGCTCGCTTAACTTTTTTGTAGTTTTAGCTCATTAATGCCATGATTATTTCTTTTTCTTTATTACATAGATTGATCTTTATTTTCTTTTGTGGTGCTGGGGATCACGCTCAGGACCATGAGCCACATTCCCAACCCTGCGTAGATTTATCTTTGTAATTCCAGCATGCTATACAATGCTCTGTATGTAGTAGTCACTCACTAAAATCCAGGCTGTGAACACAAGGCAGGAAGACCATATGTTGAATTATTGCCCAGTATATGAAGACCTCTCATGGGATAAATAATGTAATTATTTCCATGGAAATTTTAAGTGTTTTACGACATGAGCAATTTTCCCCTCAGTCAACTTACCTGAGGGGCAAGGTACCAGGTTATGATTTAAATTCCTACACATTAAGGAATACCAATGGGTCACTGGTTTTTCTATAGACTGCTGAAATTGTTCCCTGATTTCTCTGCGTCCACAGAAATCTTCACACAACTGCACCACTCACAAATACAAATTTCTATAAAATTTTCTATAGAATTGTAATAAATTCCTATAAAATTTAGTGAGTCTCATTGTTTACAGAAGAAACGCCATACTCCTTCAGTAAGGCTCCCTTTTCTGTTCTGCAGCAACCTTCCTTTGCATCGTTCACCCTGCCTCACGTGCTCTTCTCAACCTGACCCCACTCCCACAGACTGACCTCACCATCCTCCTTGTCAGGTTATTTTTCAGCTTCCCTTTCGCGGTCCTCATGTAGAGAGGAGTGTCTTTCCCACACCTGTCTTCAGCAGGAAGAGTTTTTCCTATGCACATCCTTCCGAAACATTCTCCACCTCTTTATTCAGTCGGCCACCAGGTACATTTGAGAACAATGTCAGGCCTTTTTCTCAGGGCACCTGCCTGCCTAAGCAAACGACTTCCCAGGCCTTCAGAGGCCCTGCTCAGAAGATGTGCAGAGAGCTGAGGAGGTGGAGGCTCCCTGTGGGGTTCTGCATGCTTTTTGGTGTCACCTATCCTACTTGGCCATTGAACCTAAAGCCAGATCTGCCCTTCTATGCCCTATAAGGAATAAAAATTACATTTTGGGGTCTACCCAGTACCACTTTTATTTCTCAAAGTGTTTAGAATTTGCATAAAGAAGTAAGGTACTATTTATTTTAGCTCCTTAGAGACTCCAACTCAGAGTCTAGTTTCAATGTTTCTAAGCCCTGTACGATGCTCTCAGACACTATTAATTTTTCCTTTCTGGTCCCATGGCTCACTTTTTGCTGTTGTTGTTGCACTGGGGATTAACCCTAGAGCTTCACACATGCCAGGCCAATGATCTATCACTGAGCGACACCTATCCCTTTTCTATCTTATGAGACAGGGTCTCACTAAGCTGCCCAGGCTGGCCTCAAACGCATGATCCTCCTGTTTCAGCCTCCCAGGTAGCTGGGATTATAGGCGTGTGCCATGCACCCAGCCCATTGTTCACCTGTTAAAACCTGTGCTTTGGCAGTCATTTTATTCTGCCTTGCTTTAATGAGAGTTTTTGGTAGCTTCTTCCGACAGAGACTCCACCTCTCTTAGGTAACATTCTGATTCCTCAGTGCCTCAACACTCAAAGGTAGTTCAAACACTTGTGAATAGAACAAAAATATAATGCACAATACTTAGGATAGATCTCTTGGGACTCGTTCAACTGAAGGGACAGGAATATACTGACAGTTACAAAGGGACTGGTTGTCACATGTCAAAACTGTGGACGCGTCCATTGGAAAATGGCGGTGACGGACAACAGTCATCTGGGCGGCCCTGCGCTGTCTTCTCACAGGCCTTCACTGTCGGGCCCAGGCAGTGGTCAGAGACGAGCAGCAGGACCTTGGGGGTGCCCCCATGTCACCTGTCCATCTCGGTTACATCTGGAGAAGCCCAGATTCTCAGGGACTGGTACAGGCTATTTTGGTTCAGCTGTGCCATCCTTTAAATTGAAGCTTTGATATTTCCCAGAATTGGACCCAGCTTGGGGAACACAGTGTCTTGGCCCCCAGGGAGATAGATGTACACAAAGGTTTACATTCTTCCTTTCGCTGGAAGGATGCCCATGAAGCTATTATTTCCTCTGGCTGAAATGAATAGGAACTATGTGACTGAAATGGAAACCGAATTCTGTTCCCACTGAGGTGATTGATATGCTTTAGGAGCTAAGGTACAATGGGCAAGGATGGCCTTCAGTCACCAGAAAAGTCACGAATATAAAATTATATTAAAATTACATCATTATGTGTAAGACTAAGGAAAGGCATTATTTTGTTTTTTTGCTTTTTGGTATGGAATACTCTCTTTTTGTTTGTTTGTTTTTAAGAGCAGGAAAATTTATTGAGAGAAAGAAAGCTTCTAAGAGAGACAGAAGGGGGACCAGAAAGTGGGTTGCCCACCCACCCCATGGTTCAGAGATGTTTTATACAGCAAAGCCATGTGGTAAGGCGGGTACAAAGTGGGACAAAACTGTAAGACCCAATGGAAATTTCCAAGGTGGGCATGAGGTGGGACAAAACCACGACCAACCAATAAGATTACAAATACAGTCGCTCAGGTAATATTGATTAAATGGGGATCCAATGGGGAAACAAGTCATGTAGCAAGTGTACAAGGAATGAGCAAGGATGGAATGGCATTATTTCGGATCAGTCATTATCTGGATTATTTAGGATGCTGTTTTGTGGGTCTAATTTCTCACAGTTGAGAAAATTGATAGTTTTATTTGATTATCTGGGTATATTTTCCAAAGCTTTTTCAAATCTTTACTGTGACTAAATCCTCAGTGGGAAATATGGGTGACAACACTGTGGGGGAATCTTCTTCCTTTGGTTTCATATTTCCATGTGGAGGGTGTTTCATTAGTGTGACACAACTAGCCTCTGATTGTCCTTTTCTGTTCTTCTCATATAGAGCTGAATTACTGATTGGTGTGACTGTTGTCTCTTGATTGGAGAGGGCTGACTACTAAAAATCCTTCAGAGAGGTGAATTTAGTTCTTTCTTTTCCACCAGGACCAATGTTAGTCAGTGATCTTGGTGCAGAGTTGGGGTATAATGTCACAAACCTCTTCATGCTCTAACATTAAGAATTATAATGCTGCCCTTTCTGTTTGTGGTGGTCATTTTTCAGCAGCAGCTAATAAAGCTGAACCTCTGGTTCTGCTGTATGGGGATGAACTTATTTAAGTGCAAATATGGCTTTTTCTGAAAGATAATTTTTCTTGATTTTGTTATAGCTCCGCACAAGGAAACAATGGCAACATGTTAAAAAAGCTAATTACAAATGCAACCAAAAGCAAGTTCTTAGGAATTTCTGGCTTGCAGTGAAGGATTTAGTATAATGATATGCATTGAGAAAATTGGGCGAAGGCAGTTTCTCTTCCCTAGGAAGGAGCAATTGCTGAGCACCTACCTACAAGGTATACACCACTCAACAGGGCAGGGGTTATATGGTTGTTCAGCTACCCAGCAACCCCATGGTAGAGGTATCTTTATACCCATTTTACAGTTAAGGACACTGAGGCATCGAGAGTAAATTAAAGATTTCACAAACCAGTAATAGTCTGAGCTGGTTTTCAAGCAGAGATGTTAGGAAATAACAGCGCACTCTGTTCTCAGTTGTGTCACATAAGGGGTCATATAATTTATACAATTAGGACACATTAGCATCATTGATAACTGCTCTGTTATGACAGGTATAAACTGGGACTATTTCATCTCGGACAAGCCAGCGTGTATGGTTGCTCTACTCTTCTCATAAAGTCAAATTCATTTCTGCTAGTTTTTAAATAGATGCCAATCCCAGATATTTAAGAATGCCATGCCTTTGTTCACTGTTTCTTTGTTGCATTATTTCCAGCTTAGAAAGGCTAAGACTCAGTGTTCCCTCTGTGTTTCCTGGGATCGGGTTTCTCCCTCCAGCTAAACCACAGCTGTTCATTATCAGAGCTATTCCTGTTTCTGGATACACAGAGGGATGAACTCCAGGGAAGGATTAGATCATTAAGCAGAGGAAAGCAGCAACAATACAGCAGCACCTGCGTAAATCCAGTATAGGGGGGAACATATCAATTGAAAATTTTTCTCATGTTCTAGCATATCTGTGATGGTGCTGGAAATAAATCTCTGCTACTTTTCTTTCTTGGAAATAAATGCCTCATTACATTCTATCACCTAAACACATCCATGGCCCAGGGGCGTGCATTGGGTACTTTGGGTCTTTAATCACTGGAGTATTTGGCTTCATTTTTCTGCTCTGTCATATCTGTGTAAAGCAGCAGCTATGGCCTGGCTTTTTCCTGCTGCTGACACTAAAAATCTATTTGAGGGAAATAGTAAGAGCTAATTCCATTATCTCATAAGTAGGCTTTCCGAAGGTTATCAAGAAGAAAGTGGCACTTTAAAGTCTGATTCTAATATGTAAAAAAGTCTGTTCATTAAAAATTATCACAAGAAGGGGTGTAGATTTCAGATTTCCGGGCCTTCTCATCAGTATGTGGTCTAGGAAGAAGGCGCTCAATGTTAGCATGCTTCAGAATCAACTGGGGGAAGCCCTGAAGCACCCTGCTGGGTCCCGCGCCCATAGTTTCCAGTAGGACTGGAGACCTGAGATTTTGTATTTCTGATGAGTTTCCTAGTCATCCTCTTGCTGCTGGCCCATGAGCCACACTTTGAGAATCAGTATCGAGCATAAAGTTGAAAGGAGATTTTTTTTTCCCCCTATAAAAAGAAGTAAAATCTAGGATGTATCCCCTGCACCAAATAATGGCAAAAGTTCATGGAGGGGGATTGAAATGACCATGAACAATATGTTTCTAGAAGTCTGTTTTAATGTCTAAATGAGATATTAGCAAAATTTTTTGGGGGGGGGGTAAAGGGTCAGATAAATAACCATTGTCAGCTTTGCAGGCCAAATGCATTTGGTTGCAACTTTTCAGCTCTGCAATTATAGCACGAGAGCATTCAGAGACTACATGAAGAATAAGCATGGCTATATTGCAATAAAGCTTTATTTTCAGAATAGATGGCCCACAGGATTTGGCTCTTGGGCTGAAGATTGCCCACCTTTAAGCCTAACTAATATGGTAAAAGTGAGTCATTTAAGACAACACTGGTTAGTCTGTTAAACCTGAGTGCCTGTGGCCAGTGAGAAACTGATCAAATTGGAAACTGGAAGCCAAGCATTGGCACCCATTTTAGTTGTATGTGATTCATACGGAAAGATACACATTCTTGCAATTTAGCCCCTAAATCCAGGTATTTGGAACTATGTGCACATTTCAAATCAAATGTGTTCCCACTTACCCCATTTCAAATTTTCTAGTTAAAATTGCATTCATTCATTCATCTATTTGGTTTTTTTGAGACAGGGTCTCTCTATGTAATTCAGGCCAATCTTGAATTCACTATGTAGCCCAGGCTAGCTTTGGACTCACAGCAATTCTCCTGCTTCGGCTTCCCAAGTGCTGGGATTACAGGCGTGTGCCACCACACCTGGCTTACATATATATTTGGTATAGTCTGTGCTTGGTACTTTGCCTGAAAACTGAAGAACATATATAATAATCTTTATTATCTAGAATAATTTATTGGCTTATTGATTAGATTTTCTTTTCTAGTAGTTTTTCTCTCCTCTGTTAAAAGGGTCATTGAGGTGTCTATTTTGTGGTGGGATGGTTGTGTTGCTGGCTACAGCTGCTAAAAAGCAGAAGTTGCCTGAAGATAAACGGCCTGAATAGCTTTTATAGAAAAGAAAAAAAAAGCCAAAACTCATTAATGTCCTGAAGGGGAAGAAGAGAAAGGCAAGTGTCTTTGATTGGTAGAGAGGGGAGCAGGAGAGCCAGGGAAGAAATCGTCTGAGTCAGGGCCAGGAAGATGAGAGTCACAACATCCTGATTCACTGTCTTGGTTTCTCTCTCACTTTACTTGCTGCTCCTTCGATTCCTGTGCTGATTCCTCTTTACCTACCTGTGTATGATGCTAGCACCGTACCAAGATTCAGTTCTTGGTCCTCCTTTTAGCTTGTCTTCCCTACCACGCTACTTAACATTCAGGACCCTTCCCTAAATCACCTTTTCTGCCTTCTCTGCTTTACTTTTCACTTTATCACTATCCACCATACTGTATATTTTATTTCTACTTCTTTTCTATGTCCTTTGCTCCATATGTAAGCTCTATGTGTGTGGGAATTACCATACACACCCTATCTGAGGGCAACCGTTGTGAAGTCCACCATGGCATGCTAAACCCTGGGATCATGATTCCAGCTACAGCAAAGATCCCTTTGGATCTGTTTGGCCTGGGAGTGCCACAGCTGCCCACTTTAAGAGATCAAGCAGGCTTGGTCACTTGGTAATGGCCTTGGCTGAGGGAAGTTGAAAAGCCCTTTTCCAATTTTCCAAGCACCCTGCTAGGATGTGTCAGTAAGAGTAAGAGAGTATTTGCAGGGGTGCTTTTCTTAGGATCTCGAATATCACCCAGAAGTCTATGGGTTAAAGACTTGGTCCCCAGGATGGTGCTTTTGGGAGATGGGGAACCTTTAAGAAGTAAGGCCTAATGGAGGTCTTTAGGTTATTGCAGACAATCCCCGCAAGGGGAATGTAGGACTTCGGTCTCTTCTTTTTGTCTTTCACTTGCCTCCTGGCAAGAAAGTGAGCCCTTTTGCTCTGCCACATGCTTCTATGATGATGTATTATCTCACCTTAGGTCCAAAAATAACATGGCCAGCTGATCACGGACTATAACCTCTAAAACTGTGGCCCAAAATAAAGCTTTTCTCCTTATATGCCGACGATTCCAGGTGTTTCTAATAGTAAAGGAAAGTTGAGCAAGATGAAGTTGGATAGGGGGAGAATTCTAATGAAGGTTAAGATTGAATTTACCAAAAACAAATGGAAAGACTCTTGGAATTAGATTTACTTGAATTAAGAAAAGTTCTTATCGTGTGGTATTTCCTACACCCCTAAGTTGGCGAAAACCAATTCTTTTTGGGTTTGGTTTTGTTGACACGGGCTCTGTGGTCCAGGTCAGCCTCAGACTTGCTAGGCTGGCTTCACACTGTGTGCGTTTGAAGCCTCCCTTCTCAGGCTCCTAATTACGAACAATAGTGAATAGTCACAATGACAGTTCTTATTACTTGAATAATGAGAGTAAACCAAGAGAACAATGCAAATCTCACTCCATGCGTTCTAAGAAAATAAGACCTATAGGTGGAAATACAAGGGTGCAGTGGATTTTTCTCCTCCCCCGAATGTTCACATGAGCATGCCATATTCAATCACTGCTTGCTTAACCCTCTCTCCCAGGACTTCTCAATGAATCCTAATGTACCTCAGAGTCAGTCTGCACTTCGTATGTTCTCCTTCTGGGTAGAAAAGACGCTGCTAATGAGGAAGGGTTCAGCTCTGATTTGTTTGATGACCAGAAAAGCTGACTCTTCAGTCCTCACCTCCTTGTTTTGGCAAAGGCCCATTTGTTTTTTCGCTCTGCTTCTTTTCAGCAGGAGTTGCCCACAGCACCCTGCGTGGACCTAGAGCTGCCAAGGCTTGTTAGCGTCTTTGATTCCTCTGTCTGTGCTTTAGGACGTCAGTGTTTGCCTGTTGGGTTGTGGCATGCAGAACTCTGCTTTGCTTTTGAAATCTGACCTCCAGGCCTGAAGGGGCGGGGACAGCTGGTTCAGTAAGGGGAAAGGCTGCTTAGTTGTTTCAGCCAGAGATGCCCAGAGAGAAAAAATTCAGCTGTTTGGTTATCTGTTCATTATTAGGGCATAAAAATCTCTTTTTTTCATTTTTCTCAGGGTTAATGATCTTGAGCTCAGAGTTCAAGGTTAAAACATTTTAATTCTGTTAAAACCATGATAGCTTTATTAGTGATATCCAGGAGCACTATTTCCAGTCATTCATGAAGCCTATATGAATTGCACGTCACTAGGACATCCATTAATTTCAAGGGCCTGAAATGGTCAAAATAATAGTTTGAAGAGATTGACAAATTATAACTATTAGAAAGGGACTTTGAAGGATCATATGATAAATGTCCTGGCCTAAACCACTTTAAGCAAATTAAAATCACAGCCCACTTTTCTTTAAGACCCTTTGGGAATGAGATAGTGTATCATCTCTAAATATATCCAACTGTAAAATTGTTGCTTGTGGCAGAAAAGTACACATTCAGCACAAAATTTCCATTTATTTTATGTTTGTCTCTCTAAAATTAGCCATACATTTCTACTGAGTGGATTGATCCTGCTCTAGACTGAAAAAGCAGCTACAGGCAATTATCACTTTAAATAAGCAGGAGAAAATCGATAGTTTTTTTCCCTGTGTAAATAGAAATACTGAAGCCATGATGATATTGGCTGTTAAAAAAATATTCTTAGACTCTTTATAGTCATAAGATAGCAATCTAATAGCAATGTAATCAAATTCCACAGACTAAATGCTTCCGTGCCCATGAGTCAGAGGTAGTCTTTGCCTGTACATGTTCCCATTTACTTTTCCTCCTTGAGTCTATGTTATGTTTCTTTTCTAGCTTTTAATCTAAATCCTTCCATTATATTTCCATCAGACTAGAAACCAAAGCTAAAAGAAGGCCAGGAAAACCAAGTACTGATATTTATAATAGCAATTTATTGAGCAACTGCTCACATGTGTCAGGCACTATACTAAGCTGTCAGGATGATAAGATGGATAACATATGGGCACTGCTCTGTAGGAGGTCACAATCTAAGATGATGGTGGATGGAGCAGGTAGAGGGACAGATAATCACTCTCCCAAAGCAAGCAGTGCTATGACTGACAAAGATATGTGTAACAGAGCTATGTAGGAATGTGAGGATCACAAGCAGCATGGGGGTAGAGGATGCTTTTGACCTGAGATGTAGAGAGAACATAGGTTTTGGCCAGATCGGGATGGAGAGGATGGAGTTTCAGCAAATATAAAAAAGGGACAAAAACACATCCAGTTGGCCCTGTTATTTAAGAGAAACTGCAAATATCTTGGAATGGGTGGGACAGAAGGTACACATGAAACAACCGATGAAAAATATTTAAGGTCTGTTTGTTAGCAATGCAACAAGGAAGAGATTGTGTCCCATCAAGAAGGTCTCCGTTATCATTATGGGGATCTATCATATTTGACCAAGAAGAGTAATTTTGCTGATCTGGAGACCAAAATGCCAGTCAAATATTTGCAACCTAAATCTTTCTAATCTGCAAAAGGATCTTTGAGTTCTTCCCTGCATGTAAAAGTCCCTAAGGATCTGATTAGTATGGTAGTCATTTTCCCTACACAGACTTACTTCATTACAAGATGTGTCCTAGTCCCTGAACAAACAATTCCAATGTGGACAAGTCTCTTGGCTGAAAAAGACAGAGCGCCTAGCTTGAATAGGAAGAGGGTCAGGTAAGTAAGACACACAAACCCCAAGAACAAGTTTCACTAACATGTGTTCTTCTCCCCAAAGTTATTTTGACTTATGGTCTTTAGTGACAAAGTGACTTTTATTAACAAGCATGGCAAACTTGTGTCAAGTCATTTCATTAAATGAAGAGTGGCTGGGTTTCAACAGTGTTGTTTTCTTCATAGAAATTAATCTTCAGAGAGAAGACCCTCTAAAAGGCACGGGAAATTTTGAACAACATAGTCAGTTGAGAGCATCTGATAAGTGGCAATTTGCTCCGTCTCAAGTGAACAGATTATGGGTTTAGTACTTATAATTAATTTGGTATTAGGCCTTTTCCTTGACTGCTTGAGGCTGCAGCAAGCCTGCATGATGGCTTGAACAGATTAGAGCAGAGTAAGATGTTTTTGATACACCTGTAATCTGCTCAGAGGACATTTAACTTCCTTTTCAAGACATGTGGTTTGAACTTGTGGCTGTTAGTTTGTGAGAGTATGATTAGCCCCTTCCCACTTCCTAAGCTCTCCGGATAAAGTTCTACTATGACTTTCAGCACACAGAGTTGTTATCCCTCTTGCGGGATAGTTATGGGATTAATGATGGAAAATTTCATGTCATGGTTATCCCCATGCATTTGATGATGGTGCAATGATCAAAAAAGATGCCAGTGATGACAACTGAACGTCCCTTTGCCTTCCCAGCCTCCTTCATATATTCTCAGGCATAGGATGACAAAGGGAAGTCCACGAGTCACATGAGGAAAGACGGTAGCCATGGATACACGATCAGGAGCTCCTCTGCTTCCTCCCTCCTCCTCCCCTTCCTCCCTCCTTCTCCCCATCACCTTCCCTGTTCCCCCCTCATTCTGTTTCTCTCCATCTTGTCACTAACCACCACCCTCTTCCCAAAGTCCTACTGATGATTCATTCCAACCTAACCAATGCTTCGCCCATGTCTGGCACAGAGGTAGTGCTCAAATGGTTGTTGAATGAAATAATGACTTCCAAGTTTTCCAAAGTAATAAAATTTTGGGTGAGCCTCTCCTTGAACAAGATAATACTTCCTTACATAGATGGAAGGAACAAGGATTTTGTGATCATGGCAAAACCCTTGTTTGCATCTAGCTGTTCCACTAATTGTATTTAAGGTAAGAGCATAATCTCATTGAGCTGCCATTTTGCCACCTATCAAACAAGGAAGATAACTCTACCTTAAAGGGCTTTTGAGTATATTAAAAGAGATAGTGCCTATAAAAATGCCTTGCATAGCTCCAGGAACATAAACAAATGCTGATTTCCTTCTAGTAGTATTGTGGTAGTGCTGCCAAGCTGTCCCATGTGGTATCTTTAACATGATGAATAATGAGTCACTAATCCCTGATCTAGTTGAATGTCTTAGAAGAGAAAAACAGCAGTCAGAAGGAATGAAACTGTTAGGAGTTTTTAAAGGAAAAGAAAGCTTCTGTGGTTAATTTTCTTGGCTGGGGTTTAAGAGGAAGTTCAAGTTGTCCATTAATTATACTTACCAATTGGGTCTAATTGGCAACTACCCCAAAATGAATAAAACAAGCGGGAGTCAAGAGAGAAAAACGGCAGGCATCCTGTCAAAAAATAAAATCTTTGAAATTTCTACAATCCAACGGTTGGATATACATTTTTATTAAAGTAGATGGATCATATAATTTGTATGAATTTCTACGTGTGACCACAGCCCATGTTGCTTATTCAGACCTATGCCAAGCATTTCACCGCCTTTCTTAAAATCAAAATTTAACAGGTTCTTAAAATCAACATTCCTTCACTGCAGGGACTATCCTGCATTATTTTGTTTCAGTCTAGATAACTACTTGGGTAGGTGAAAGGTTATAATGAATTCATGTTAAGTACTTGTACCAGTGCTTAGCACTTAGTTAATCCCAAAACATTGGTTGTTATTATATTAATTACAATGATAATGATGAGTTTTCAGTTTGGTGTTTTCTAGGACAGGAATTAGATTTATCTTTTAAACATATTTTCTGATTTTTTTGAGAAATAAGAATTTTATTCTCAAGTGATTAGCTATATGCAACCTAAAAAACTATCCTTTCAGAGATGAGTCTAAATTTTTCTCTTTTTAAAGAGGAACTGAAACAAATGCCAATGTGTCAGTCAACATGAATAATGTTATTTACTGGACTTACTGTCTATATTCTGAACTCCACTCTCTCTCATTGGCTAAGATTGTGTGTGTGTGTGTGTGTGTGTGTGTGTGTATTTATTTATTTCAGGGTTTTTTTTTTTTTTTTTCAGAAAAGCCATTTCAGTATAATGATTCTTCTACCCCAAACTGGGAGATAATTCGATGGTAACATCATGTCTCTGGAGATGCTTATTTATTGAACAAGGTAGCTTTGGCTAGTTGGCCCAGGCCACATTTTCTGTTACATATAGGCCTTGAGGGAGAATCCCACCCATATGAGTAACTCTGCTTCTGCCTTATTTTTGTTCCTTTCCATAAATAGTATTTAAGGCTGACCTCAGATTCTCAAGTTAGGTCTTTTGACCCTACTTTCCCAGGACTAACCTAGACTTTGGAAGCAGCCTCTACCTGGTTGGGAGGTAGGAGCTGGGCAGGGTGGTAGCTGCCCAGGTGTGAGAGGCAAGGCACCCACTCTTCATGGAGGATCACTTGGTCATTCTCAGTGCACATAACCTGGCAGAGCTGCCTTCTCATAGGAATGTACTCACCAGGGAAACCACAAAGCAATATCCCTCAGTGCACATGATATAAGGGTTAGTTCCTCTGGGTCCCTCAGTTTGTATATTAGAAAACCAAGAACAACTGCTGTACCTTTTCCAGGGAGTTTCTAATTAGCATGTTTCTTGGAACACAAATTCAGCTTGCTAGTACAAACTCTCCAGGCTGCTCTACCACTGTGTATGGCAATTAGACCACGCAATAAATACTATAAGGAAAGCTTCAAGTTAGTAACCTCATGGACCCCACCCCCACCCCCACCCCAACCTGGTGCTCCTGGCAAAATTTATCACATACATTTGTTGATGGACCTGAGCAAAAATGTTGGCTTAGCTGCATCTTTCCTGCAGAGTGAGCATGCTGGTATTTTTAGTTTATTTTTCCCCAAGTTATCAAACCCTAATGAACAATAGTTTAAAGGGCACTTTAGTGAAGACCAGCCAGGGTAAGATTAGTGTCATAGTTAAAAATGAAGATGTCTAAAAAAAAAAAAAGATGTCTAGACAGCAGGTATGCATTTATTGTGTCTGTGATTGTCTTGGTATTTCCTTAATTACCCTTCAGGATACTGCTTTGAAATGAGGCTGATTCCCTAAACATACTACTTCTGTTTGTTGCTCATGTGTATGGAGAACTTTTTACTTATCTGAATTCTTAGAGTCATATATCCAATAAAGTAAGAAAAGCACCTCCTATGCTAAGGTAGTGACAATGATGCTGAACAAAGCGTGGCAAACCTAGGATTTTGCAGGTTAGGTTCAGGTGAAAGGTCTGCCAAGTTAACTCACCACATGGATTTCAGCAGGACACTTGACCTTTTCTAAGTGACTTTCCTATTCACAAAATAACTAAATGAAGTTATATTTAAATATACACACATAATGTCCTGTTTAGCATTTTGATTCTGTGTTCTATTATAGTTTCTCCCTGTGTATTAATCAGCCAGCAAAAGAGAAACAGTGGAATGTGTATATATTTTTCTTATAATTTTAATGATATTTCCTGAAAAGTAACTAGTTTACATGTGGTTCTTATTCATGTTTGCAGCTGAAATTTGCTTATGCTGACAGAAGATAAATAATGAAAAGAAAAGTTTAGACTATATGCAAAGCACTAACTTTCTGGCTGTTGAAAGCTTTCACCTGTCTGGCTTTCAATCCACCTCCATTCTGTCAAATCTCACTTGAAATTCATCTACCAGGTATCCGCAAATACTCCAACCAGAAACGTTCCTCTGAATGCCTATTGTACTTCGTACTACTAAGACATTTAGCACTTATTGCTGCATAATTGGCTCTTTGCATAGAGAGAAGGTATAAAACTCAGTGGTGGAGGTGTGTGTTCAAACAGATTTCAGGTCTGCCACTTGCTAGTAGTCTTATTTTTGTTCAATTGCTTGGCATTTTTGTTTCCATATTGGTAAACTGGAAAAATAATCGTATCCACTTCAAGTCTCTTATAAGAGTAAATCAGTTATTCCCTGTTAATCATTTAGAAGAAGACTCAACAAAAACTAGTTATTGTTTATTTATTTGTAAAACTAAGTTTTCAAGTATGCAGCTATGCCTTATTTAATCTTGCAACTCCTACAATGTTTTGTATATTGTAGGCACACAAACAAATGCTTCGAAAGAAAAATCTCAAAAGAAATACCGTCAAGGAGAAATAAAGAAAACAAGCAGCTGCTATTTTAGATGACAGGTATTTTGAGTTCTCACAATTGTCACATTTTGAAAGGTTGAAAAAATCTGACATGTATTTAGCTTTCATAGGAAGGATCTTTAAAAGTATAGTGGGGTACAAGAGTGTCATGAAGCTTTTCCACACCGAGCATGTGGACAATCGTCAACAGCTGTTCAAATAACTGTTCAGTGAGCTGTATTAGAATGGGGAGAAGACGCTGGACTATGGGGTTCAGGACCATGACGAAAGGGAAGTGAACAGTTTTAGATTTTACTCATGTTAGGGACATAGATATAGGGCATTGTTAGTCTCCCCATTGTAAGAACAGGATATTTGATTAAAATGAAGGATTGGGAATAAGTTTAGGCCTATTCTTTTGTAATTAAAATTGTTTTTATTAGTACATGTTTACAGTATATGATGATCACATTCATTTTGGGAAGTTGATACATGTACATCACACATCTCAATTCTGTTTACTTCTCTTTGCTCGCCCCTCCCCCTTCCTTTTACTTTTTGGTCCTTTTCTCATTTGCAAAAGATCTTTCTCCAGTTTCCTATTAACTAGCTATAAGAAACCACATGATATTTAAGCTTGTGTTGCTAATTAGGCTGGTTATCATTCACCAACTCCAAAAAAGGAAGATGATTTTGGTTCTGATGTCAGCCATGATTACATCTAAGTAAAAAAAAATTATTACACCATTTCATAGTTTTTATATATATCCTTCATATGTAATTTGAGAATATTGTTTTCAATGTGTCCTTACCTAGCTCTCTTCCCTTGGGCCTCCTGACTTGATGCTTGCATTCTGCCTTAGGAGTGAAGAGTTGCCAGGAGACTGAGTGAGCCTGAGGGAAGGTGTCTCTAGCACAGTCAGATGCTTCCCCACCCACACAGTGAGCAATGCTAGGGGTCACCCCAGGGTCCAGACGAGACTTGGGTCAAAGGGATGGAATTGCAGAGTGAACAATTTGAAAAACACAAATGTACAATGCACAACATGAGGACTATGGTTTATAATAGTATTCCCTATTTAGGATTTTCGCTAAATGAGTGGGTTGTGGCTACTCTCAACATGAGTAACTATGTGAAATGAAGGTACACTAATCTGTTCTACTATAGTGCCATTTTGCTACAGCTGGGTCTTAGAACATGTTGTATACCTTAAACATACACAATAAAATTTATTTTTTAAAAATAATGATATACACTTAAGGGAGAAGGTTACTAAACTACATAATGCGGATAGACAGATTTCCTCCAAAGGCTTGTACATTCTTTTTTGATTACAAAAGCAGTATCTGCTCACTGTAAAATCAATTATCAAGAAGTTTTTTAAAGGTATAAATTGAAGTATCACTGCTTGTCTTCTCTTTCCTATCTTAAATCTCACTATAAATACTAATTGTTCACTTGTGTCCTTTTAGATATTTTATAGGCATATAATTTTAAGATATAATTATACTAAGCATATAGTTGTATTCTTGTACAACATGTTGTTAACTTAAGCAATGAAAAAACCCTGTAGATAATCTTTCCTTCTGAGCCCAAACAGAACTATTACATTATCAGCGTGATTTCAGAATATTTTACTATGTATCTACTATTTGCTTATTGATGAATAATTAGGTTATTTCTATTTTATTACTGTAAATAATATTACAGTAAATGGATGCAGAATAAACTCTCAGAAATAAACTTTTAATAGGCCTAAATGATATGCACATTTAAAATCTAACAGAGCTGGAAAAATTGTCTTTTGGATAAAGTTGCCCATATTTACATACCCATTGAAAATGTTATATTTCCAACTTTTGTTTTTTTGCCAATTTGACAGGCAAAAATATTTCATTATTGAATGAGATTGAGTACGTCTTTCCCTATAATCTCTCCATTGCAATACTTTGCTCATTTTTCTATGAGGCTTTTCACATTTTTTAAAACTGATTTTTAGGTTGTCCACATATTATAGCAATTAGCCTTCTGTCATAATTGCTACTATATTTCACTTGGACACTTTCTCATGAATTTATTCATTGCATTTTCTAATGGACCCCTAAACATTATTTTTTTTTAAATTTTATTAAATTCTTTTATTGGTACATTGTACGTATACAACACAATTACATTTCTCATTGGGATTGTACCTTTACATAATGCATCTTGGTTCTTATTTTTTCCCCATTCCTAGCCCACCCTTCCCTATTTACAAAGACTGAATTTCCATTTTTTCCATTTCTCAGCATTTTTCCTTTCCCTTCTTTCCTTTCCCCTGCCCCTCCCACTACCCCTAACCCTTTGGACCTTTTCTTCCTACTTTACGTTTTCGATTATTCATTCTAATCATTGGTACATTTTATGTATACAATATAATGACATTCATCGTTGGAAATTTGCACCTTTACATAGTCTCTCTTGGTTCTTATTCCTCAACATTATTTTCTATAGAAGCTTGGGTTGTGTGAATGGAATATTTCTAAAAACTTATGATTTTGGTATAGGTCAAATAACTCTAACCTAGAGCCTTATTCTAAAATAATCTTCAGTAATTTACAGAACAAAAATTAGAATTTTCCTGGTATTCCACTTTGAACTGTATTCTACTAAAGTCTTATTAGGTTATTCCCTGGGCAGGGTCTAGGGAGTCAGATCTCCAGAGGTCCCCAGGCAGAGTAACCACATGTTTGCACCTTTGTCTCTTTCCCCTGGTTAGCTAATAACTGTGGATTGTAGGATTTCTATGAGCATGAAGGACTCGGACACGAAGACCCTCTTAGTCTAGAGCACATTTCTGGAATCACTGAGCCTGAAACATAAAGCAGTGGTGCTAAGACGGGTGCTACCAAATTGGAAATTCTGATCTTATCTTCATGCGTTCTGCCTGTTAAGCTGCTCCGTGTGTCTCCTCAAATAAGAAACAGCTCCTATGTAGTCATCATGGTAGAGAGGTCAATTTGAGTCCATTTACTGTTTTCAAATGTGTTGAAAGCTCTAATATAGATGATGACTTTGGGCCTCATCCAGGAAAGATCAGGTTTAAGATTCAGCACAAATGAAGGTGATGTTAGAAAGTACTTCCCAATAGCAGGTGATGTTAGATTTTGATGGAAGTGCTCCAGCTGATGTCAGTGTGTGTCTGGGTTCAGGACACCAAAGTATTAGAGGTTGTTAAGTATTTTGAATCTCGCTACCACTTCCCTAGTGATGCTGCTTCTACATGTCTTTGAATGTGGACATCCTGCAAGTAGTAGTTCCTAGGGATGGTGATGGTGTTTGAGCCAGGCGATTCTTCATGTGAAACTGTCCTATGTGTGGTAGAATGTCAACATTCATTTCCCCTCACTGGTAATTGGGACTTTATCAGCTCTGACTCACCGCATGCACTATCATGTGCATGGTATTCATCTATCATACATCTCAGTGGAAAGGGAAATACTTATTCCCCACAAAAACATAGTTTATTAGAGATGGCATTCTGTCCTACTGAACAATGTTATTATTATCATTATTTTTATTAGTTTGTGTAAGCACACAATCATATATGGGCAAGGTGTGTTGGCTTAGGACAGTGGTGGTGAACCTATGGCATGCGTGCCACAGCAGGCTGTTTGTATCATTGAAAGCTCTAAAAGGTTCACCATCACTGGTTTAGGAACTTCATAATAAAATATACATTTTTTGTTACACAGAGATTTCTAAATACCAGTATCCTCAAATGCCAAATTTGATTATAGTCTATGAATTCTGCAATCATTTCTTCTCTTTGTTTACTTAGAGATAAATGCCAAGTCCATTCTAATCTGCTGCTTTAGAAAAAAGTACTGTAGGTAGCCTCATAAGACAAGGTCATGCTGAAATGTCAGATGTTACTCTGGGCCAAAGAAAGAACAACATCAAATTATCTTCCAAGCAAACCTTGAAAGTAGCAAAATCATTGATTATGGAAATCTGAAGCTGCCTAGATACTCCTATCAAATAATATCATAAAATAAGTGTTTTCATAAGTTCTGTCATGGAGAAATAATCCCTCAAATCAGATTTATTTTGATATAAAGTTCTCTTTCAAGTAGGGAGATAGAAAATTCTTGCCTCATAATAGAATTTCCTACACCCAGGCTTCATGTTCACAATATAATTAGATGTGCAATCCAAATAAAATTTCCATCTGGCCAATCCTAAAATACCATTCAAATACAAACAACCAACACCTTAATCAAATGGAGCCTGAAGAGAACTTGATTTCTGTCTTCTTTCAATGTGTGTTTTTTTTTTTTTGAGGGGGGTAAAATGGTCAAATGTCAGAAGAAAATCTGGTACTGGTCCAGATCTAAGTTTTTATCATCTATTATTGGCCAATTCACACTCACCCTGAGTTCTGACACCTGCAACAAGCAAAATCACTCAACACTCCAATTCACGTCTGTGATTATTCTTAGACACTGAAATAACATGAATCTCCAAACAAGGCTTGCATTTTCTTGATTAAACTCTGTCTTCTTAGGCCAGAGTGACAGCTACAGTTTAGAATTTTCAATAATATAGACAAAGTAGAAGTTTTCTGGTTGTTGCTTCTGTGACCAAGAAATTACATCAACTACTCTTTACTAATGTTAATAGAAGTAATGTTAATAGAAGTTTGTGGATATGTGCCACGATATAACTTTAAGCCTTCATTTTCCCTTCAGACTCTCTAACTACGGAAGCATGGGGCTTCTTCAGAGGCACAGCCAGTTCCCAACGTGTGGTGCCCTGTTTATTCTAATAAACACCCTGGATTCTGCTGGGCTTCAGATGAAAGGACCTGAATCTCAGGTTAGAACCTGTGGCAGTGAGGCTATGTACACATGGTCCATGGTTTCCCATCTGGGACCACTGCACCCTCAAGAAGGCAAGAAGGGAATCAATAGTTTGAATGGCCACACAGCAACATCCTTTCCCATGTTGACTGATTTCATCACAACACTCTGAGGAATTAACATCCCTTGTTTACAGGAGGAGAAACAAAATTCTAAGAGAAATACCGATTGGAACATCTGGGTCTACCTGCCACTCTCATTTTAAAGCACTCATGATAGACAAGCTATTCCTCTTCTCCCCAAAGTTATACTCACCCTTCAAACTCTTAAAAGCAAGCCTCAGTTTCTAGGGATTTATCTAACCTTCATTTTTAAGAACTGCAATGTTACTATTTGTTTTAAATAAGTTTTGCTCAGCTGAGAGTAGAATTTGAGGCTAGAAAGGATTATAAAAATGTAAGATAAAGTTAAGCATGAAAGATTGAGAAAATACTTATACAACATTATGGGGTATATTATGGTAACTAGATTATGTATATAATACATAATAATCAAATTAAGGTAATAAACCTTTCCATCTCTGCAGATGCTCATAATTTTTATGTGCTTGGAATTTCATACTTTTCTACTCATTATAAAATATAGCATAGGTTGTTTTAATCAATAGCTACCCTACTGTGTGATACAAAACCAGAAATACATAATTCCTCTCCTTCGTATTTTGGTGCCCCTAAATAGTGTATATCCTAATTTTTAAAAAATTTATTAAAGAATTATTGCATCAGTATTTGCCATTATGTTGTTCCTGAGTTAAAGAAATACTTTTAAAATCTAGTCTATGTGTGGCCAACACACATTTCAAAAGATGATTTGGTACTGATATTTATGGATGAAATGAAATGCTGTCTGGATTTCCTTCAAGATTATCCAGGAAGCAGGTGGATGTATTTATAGAGGGGACAAGTTTGGCCATTGGTTGATAAAGGTAGAGGCTGGGTAATATCTACAGGCTATGACTGTGGCGATCAGTAATATGTCCAATACCTGTAGTGTGTATTATTGGTGGTTAGTCATACCCTGGATGTTATAATATGCTCTGCTTTTCCATATGTTTGAAATTTTTAACAATAAAATGTCTATAAAACATGTATATGCTTAGGATTTTTAAAGATCATCAGGATACCAAGATGCTGTTCCCTGGAGCAGTCCATACCTATTTTATCTATATCTTTACTCTTTAATAGGTAATATTAATAGAGGTTTGATGATACTCTAACCACAGTTTACCACCTCTCCTGCTACTGTGCTCATCCAAACCACTCTTATCTCTCCCTGCATTATTGCAGTAGCTTCCTAAAGGCATCTCCTTCCTTTTTATTCTTTCCCAAACTCAGTCTAAACTCTACATACAACTGCAGTGATACAGTATTTTAAAGTATAAAGGTGATCCTATAAATTGTCAGATCCAAACTTACTAGAATAAAATTCAACTCTTTACTAAGCTTTTCTTACTACTGAACACCCTAAATGTTTGATCCTGCTTTTGTTCTCCCCAGAATGCTCTTTCCACAGCCCCCTCACTGTATTCAGGCCTCTGGTTCAATGTCACCCCCTCCTAGGCCATCTCTGGTTGCCTAACTGAAATGACCCTCATGACACATATGGATGCACACAGACGTATACCTTCTGCTTTATTTTTCTCAATAGCACCTTGTTCTATCAGACATTGTATATTTGCTTATTTACTTAGTACACTGTTCTTCCTCCTTAAGATCAGTGAATTGTTTAGTACTGCTTCTCTAGACCTTAACCATGGCAGGGATGTAATAAGAGTTCAAAAAATATTTCCTTACTAAAGGAATGATTGGCATTGTTCCCTGCATATGAGATTTGCAGATTAAAATATTGTGGCTAAGAGAGTATTACAAAACATGTAACTGCTCTTGTCTAAAAGGATTTTCTTTCCTCTGTGACACTGCCTGTTGAGAGCACGAGTGTCTGGGGGGCGGGGAGAGATACTGGATGCTCCAGTGCCGAGAAAAAGGTGAGGCACTTCTAATGTTATTCATAATTGGGCGTAAATGGGAGAGCTGACGAGAGAGGGCATACGGGGGTCCTGAACAAGATTTACTCTATGGTTAAAGGAGACACTCTCCGGAAGAGTATGCCATTTATGTAATAAACAGGCTGTGCATCGGTGGCTGCAGGTTACCTTAAGTGACAAGGAAGTCTGGCACTTGAATTAGGAAGATGCTGCATGTCCGCAGACAGCTACAGGCTGTCCTGAGAATTGGGTGGCAGACAGTGTTATTGTAGCACTGTGTCTAATGTGCAGGAAATTGAATTCCACAGTCATACCCAAGCTTTCTTACACTTTTGAAGCAGAAGATGAAAATATAAATGACATTGTTGGACTGGCTCTATAAAATATAATTTCTGAAAGGAAGAACCACATTATTACCAATCGTGGTATAAAGAAAAAAAGTGTCCAGGTTAGAAATCAGAATTACTGTTATATTGAGCAAGAAGGATTCATTAAAAGTTTGCATTTTATGCTGTCTCATGTTACTACCAGGTCCACTTTAGCCTGTCTTCTCAGTTCTCTCCTAGAAGCTTCTATGTTCTCCATGGTTTCTTTTCTTTGCAGGTTACTGAATGGGGACCTCTAAGTCAGTGAGCTGTGGTGACCCCTTCCCCTCAGAGGAGCCTGTACTCCCTTCCTATTTTGGGGGCTGAGTTCAGAGTAGAATGAAAGCTTATGAGTCACTTGCTTGTAAGTGTCCCATCATTTCAGTTTTCCCTAGACTAATAGGCCCAAGGGCCATGGGACTTTTTTTAATTCATTAAGTTTATTGGTACATTTTAGGTATACAATATGATGACAATCATCACTGGGAATTTGTACCTTTACATGACATATCTTGGTTCTTATTTTTTTCCCCATTCCCCTGCCCTCCCTTCAACCCATTCATCCCTCCCTATTTACAAAGACTTTGTTTCCATTTTTTCCTTTTCTCATATTTATTTTCCCCTTCACCTGCCACTTCCCCTTCTGGGACATGGGACTTTTAACACTAAGCCCAAGACAGTCCCAGGCAAACTGGGGCAAGTTGGTCTCCCTACCGCTAGAAAGTTTAGGGATAGCATTACAGTTCATGGGCAAATTCTTTACCCTCCTCCTTTTAACTTCCTATGCTTTCTAGAATCTCTACTGAACTTCTGTAACAATTCTGACCACTTAATTATATTCACTGAATGGGAGCCTGTGGGTTTCTATGATACCTCAAGAAGAGTCACAAAAGAAATCTCCTGGTACCTAGGTTTATGCCTCTCCTCTACTTTATACCTCGATGCTCGATTTGGTCTGTACTTGTGAATGTGCCCATATGCTGCTCTCTGCCTTGACACTTTAGCAAGTGCCTTGTATCTCCACCAGGATATGATGTGTCTCTGATGATCTATCTGCATCTGGTGATGTGTCTTGTGGCATGCTTGAGTCCTGCTATCTACTGGGGCCTGTTCTTCACACTCCACATTGCTGGGCTCTGCTCCTCACTGATGCCAGGCTGTAGTCCAGGAGCTCCTTGGGCTTCCCTGGTGGGCCACGCACACACAGCACTTCTGCAAGCTTTGGAGAAAGGCATCCTCCTAAACACGTACATTTCATTATTGAAGATGCCCTCTCTGGGATGACCAGTTAGTAGAAGGCACCAGGCTTGCCTAACAGCTCTAGTTGGATTTTGACTCCACCCTAAGTCCTTTTTGCTGGGTGCATACTTTATTCAGCCACATTACCAGCTGTGCTCCCTATGCTACTGACCAGCTGCTCCATCTGCCAGCAGCACCTGTCTGGATAGATTTTCTCATTACGAGTCCTAAACTTGACCCTGAATTTGTCCCTTGTTTCCCTGCTTCAGTATCTTTCAGCTTCCATCTTGCTCCTATTTAAGCTACATTCTTAACTGAGTATGCAAAAAGAAGGAAGGTAATAGCCCATAAAACCTATGTAGTTGACAATAGTTATACAACATTTGACCATTCTATCAAATATTGTAATGAATTCATTTAGTACTTATATCAAAACCTACCTCCCATTGATAACAGTGCTTTGTTATATTTGATGTCTGGTGGCCTCTGGATCTGTTTTTTAGTCTTTTCTACCTCTTTATTTCCCTAGAAAATGTTTATCCTGGGCTATTAGCATGTTTCTTTTTTCCAAAGATAGTTCGGGAAGGGAGTTTTCTAATATAATTTTTACTTTAGTCCCAGGTCAGAATACGTTATTCCAGACATCTTTGTGAAAAAGATGAAAGTATGAAACCTGGCTACTTAAGCAGTAGTAGTTCTTAAAAGCTAAAACCAGAGAAGACAGTACAGGAAAGAGAAGCTGTGGTCTGATGGGTTTATCATTCCAGCCCTGGGAGGAAGGTGACTATGACAAGGAATATCCATCTGGAGCAGATGGAAAAAAGACACCAGAGAAGGAAAGAGTGATTTGGACACGCTGAAACACATTGCACTAGGATTCTGAAAACTCATCTAGGCAAAGAGAAGCTTTTGTTATTCGGAACTGCAGGTTTTGGAGTTTTAATCAGTTAGATCCAAGTTTCCCTGATGGAACATAATAATTACCACCAAGTATGAGCTTGCCATGAAGCTTCACGTTTTACTTTGTGAAAAAAAATTCAATCTTATTTTGTAAGGAAGAACATATTATAGGAACATCACATTATGATTATATTCCAATGCAAGCCACATAGTGATCTGGGAAGCATTGTTTCTGCCTTTTCGCAGCTCAAATGTTTACCCAGTGACTCCAGCACAGAGCCCAAAGTTACTGATGAGGATAACATCAGATATGTATAATATATATCACATAATATAGTTTATATATACATATATAAAATCTAGAAATAGCAGTGAATGAGTACATGAAGAGACAGAGTTAGTTTCATCAAGATGGTTTCACAGGATGCTTTGGCTTAGAGAATGTTCAATTCCCTTGAAATGCCTTTGCACAGCCAGATCTCTGCTAAGATCAAAATGCATTTTTCCCTTTTTTTGTAGGTACCAAAAATAGCTTAATAAATAGAAACAATTTCTCTAGGGTGTCTTTCCTCCTTAGAGCACTATGAAAAGGATGTAGGAAACATTTGGAGAGAAAGCTTATCTGCATTCACAAACCCCATGTGGGGTTTGAGTTTTCTTGCATGAGAAATGAGCTTGAGCCCACTAATTGTGTAATCACGTCTTATACCTCCAGTTAGCCTCCTCTGGAAAACTTCCTAACTGCTGGCCCAGGAGAAATGATAGTCCCTGTTTACAACTTCAAGTTTTTGTAACATAGGTGCACAAGACCCGTAAAGCGAATCACTTTCAGCATACTTTCTCCGAGGCACAACAGGGGAAACAATGGTCCACTTACTTGTGTTTATCTTCTGGAGTGAAATGTGCTTTTCCAGTTGTCTCCGAAGTTTCACCTCGGCTCCATATTTTCCAGTGGTCCCATTGTCAGCCAGGATGAAGTGGGAGTGCATGCTGTTGAGAACAGTGAGCTTGCTCATGGGATTGGACATGGTCTGGTATGGCCGGACTACCTGCAGGGTATTGAAAGGAAGAGGTAGACATCAGAGAAAAGGAAACATCAGGAGAAGGAGAACTGGAGACAGGAAAAGAAAAAGAATTTCTTTCTTTTGTACAGTGAAAGTGCCCTCTGCATCCTCTTCCTAGAATTGCTTTGGGTAGAAGCAAGATTTATGATAAAAATTTCATTCAGAGCAAGTTTTAAAGAAATATTTATTTACCACACTCATCCAGAAAGGAGAATTTGTGCTTTTACACTAAAAAACTGGGCATGCCAATCATTGTTTCATTATAAAGTCCATAGTTTATTTGCTTTTTTTTTTTTTTTTTAACAAAACCCCCACAGTTTCTTTTAGCTTTTCCAAAATTGAAAATATCAAGTTCTACTGCTAGGGAGAACAAACAAACAAACAAACATAATATCTGAGCCCTACCCCTTCTCTTAAGTCACAGAACATGGAAGGAAGTGCAGTGGGGCAGGTGGGTGCAGAAAACCCAGAAGGAGGAGGGCAAGAGAAACTCCCCACACCTAAAAAGTCGTTCAACAGAAACTGATAAATACAGGACAATGGCAGGGTAGGTAAAAACAAGGAGCAGCAGAGCGAGAGGCTGTGTTGTAGATGTGGCCTCCCTTCCTGTTCTCTTTCCTCCTCAGGCAATGCTAGGTCCAAGACATAACTTGCCCCTTTGAGATCTAAACGTTGACTCCCATGAGCCTCCCTCTAGATTTCACTTGAAGCAGTATGTGAGGCACACAACCATTCTTCCTTTGATACATCAGAAAAGAGAAACAATGGTAATTTTGCCTTCTATCACTGTATCATGTATGAATTTTTAAGGAGAAAAAGCTGAGGCAGGGAGTGTCACTGTTTCAGATGTCTTCCAAGGTGGCAGAAATACCTCAGAATCTGCACGAGGCAAGAAACCAGGAAAACTCAGACGAAGGCACCAGCCCAATCTGCCTCAATAGCTTAAATTGTGTGGTTTATCACAATTGTTTGCAAATTCTAAGAACCTTTTCTAGATGTGAGGAAGGTCACAGCAGTAGGGGAGGATGAAGGACTGAATCTGCTGGTCAAGAACCATGGTACAGGTGGTTAAGGTCACCTTGTAGCACTGTCTTAGAAATACAGCTTTGAGACACCAAAGATGTCAGAAGCCATCAATGTCCTGGCAAAAGGTGACAGGAAGAGAAGAATGAATGGTATTTATTAACAGTGGGAGCCTCTACCCTTCTTCAAGAACACCTCCTCCCACCAGTGGAACAGATTAGAAGATGCAGAAACAACTCCAGACACACTCAGCCATCTCATCTTTGACAAGGAGCCAAACACCCTCACTGGAGGAAAGATAGCCTCTTTCATAAATGGTGCTGGAAAAATTGGGTTTCCACTTGCCAAAGACTAAAACTAGGCCTATATCTCTCACCATTCACTAAACTAAAATCTAAATGGATCAAAGATCTAAATATTAAAACAGAAACACTAAACTGGCTAGAAGAGAGTTTAGAAAGAACTCTTGAAGACACTGGTGTAGGAAAAGATTTTATGAACAAAACCTCAGTTGCCCATGAACTAGCACAAACAATCAGCAAGTGGGATCTCTTCTTACTAAAAAGCTTCTGCACAGCAAGAGAAACCACCAGCAGTGTGAAGAGACAACCTACAATGTGGGAAAAAATTTTCACCTTCTGTCCCTCAGACAAAGGTCTACTATCTAGCATCTATAAAGAACTTAAACAAATCAGACCTCCCACATTTAAAGACCCAATGCAAAAATGGGCATCTGAAATGAACAGACATTTCTCAAAGAAGTAGAAACAGCAAATAAACATATGAAAAAATGTTCAACATTGCTGGTCATTTGGGAGATGCAAATGAAAACAAAGCTGAGATTCCACCTCACTCCAGAAAGAATGGCTGCTATCAAGAAATCAACCAATAACAAATCCTGGCTGGGCTGTGGGGAAAGAGGAACCCTGCTCCACTGCTGGTGGGACTGCAGCCTGGTGCAACCACTGTGGAAAGCAGTATGGAGATACCTCAAAGAACTAGGACTGGAAGTCCCATTTGACCCAGCTATTCCCCTGCTGGGGATCTTCCCCAAAGAATTAAAGAGTCATACCACAGTGACATATGTGCACCCATGTTCATAGCAGCACAGTTTGTCATAGCTAAAACTTGGAAGCAGCCCAAATACCCATCAACTGGAGACTGGATAAAGAAAATGTGTTTTTTTTTATAAAATGGAGTACTACTCAGCCATAAAAAATGATAAATTAGAGACATTTATAGCTAACTGGATGCACATTGAGATGATATTCTTAAATGAAATAAATAGGACACACATGTGTAAATACTGAATAGTTTCTCTAGTGTGAGAAACTGAAAGTGTAAATAAGGAATAAAAGGTATAATAGATAATGTGAAATAGGAAGAAAAGGGGCAAAGGGTAAGGGGAAGTGGGAGGGGTGGGGGAAAGGAAAGAAGGGAATGGAATTAATATGAGAAAATGAGAGAATGGAAACCACGTCTGTGTAAATAGGGAGGGATGGATGGGTTGGAGGGAGGGCAGGGGAATGGGGAAAAATAAGAACCAAGAGAGACTATGTAAAGGTGCAAATTTCCAATGATGAAGGTCATCACATCGTATACCTAAAATGTACCAATAAAAAGATATAGATGAAAAAAGAAAAGAACACCTCCTCCCTTCCCATCTGAATGGGGCCATTGGCACATGTTCTGGTGGTCCTGGAATTTCCCGAGTTGATTGGTCCGCACAAATGGCCCCCTAAACCCATAAACACAAATGGCAGAACTTCAAAGAAAACAAAAGGGAAAAAGCCCAGTTTCTATGTCATGTAAAATTTTCTGGAGTTGGCTGGAGAAGAGTGGGGCTCAGAGCCAAAGTTCAGGTGTTACTTCCTCTTTTTCTTGGATGCGTCTGGAACCGTGGTTAGAGCCACGGCCTGAGCTTTGTACAGATGCCTTCCTCTTCCGGCTCATTCTTCGACTCTGTTCTTCTTCTTCCTCATAGCGACTTTCATGGTCCACTTTTCAGGCTTCTTCCTCCAGTTCATCCCAATCTTTGCCACTCTCTTCTTCACTGCCCAAGGATTCCTTGGAATAGTCAGATGACTCTTCTTCTGATGAATAATCTTCATCACTGTCCTCCTCCTCTTCTTCATAGTCATCCTCTGAAGGATTGAAAGTCTCGTCTTCTATTACAGACTCTGAATCCCCTTCTTCAGCACCACTCCCCTCACCCTCAGGTTCCAGGAGAGACCAGCCACCCCGCTCGAAGAAGCCCTCAGGGTCATCCACATAGTGTTCACGATTTTGGTCCAGTTGAGGGACTGTACTCCTTCTGTGTACTTCAGATTACAGGAATTCAACCATTCCTTGATGGGGTCAAGAGAGGCTACAGGAATGGCATTGGTCATTGTCACTTTCTTGCTATAGTCCTTGTAGACAATTACTATATCAAAGTTCTTCAGGTGAAACTGGACTCTCTCAAAATGGATCAGCTCCACTTCATCCAATGTCACCACAAAAGGTGGCCATTCTGAAGCATTGACCAGCGCACTACTAGTGGGCTGAAGGAGGCAGGTACTCCTGTAGGGAGCTCCATTAAATCCCAAGTCCTGAAAAGGCACTGCAAATTTTCCAGTTCCTCCTTTGTTAGAGCCTCTACTTTCTGGATGAAATTTTTAAAGGCAGTTTTCAGTTTGTGCCTCATTTCTCATTCCATCTCCTCAGCATAGAGGTCATCTCAGCCATGCATTTGCGGGTGTTTCTCCAAGTCCTTGATGATCTCACCCACTTCTGTGTAGAACTGCAAGTCTGTGTGTCGCTTCTTCCCAAAGATGATGGCATTCTTAAGGTGAAAGTGTAAGACAATAATTATTTCTCCATCACAGGGCTGGAACAAAGCATGTTTAATATTATTATACAAAATATCCCCTTTGTCTCCTCGAACAGAAGTGAAGAGGAAACCATTGACGTGGGCCTCCAGGGAGTCTTGCATCCTCTTCCGGGCAATGTTTGGGTGGATGTACAGAACCTTCAGTTTGGGATTACTCCGGTTTAGATCGATCACTGGTGAGTCTTTTTTCATGATGCCCTCCTTTTCTTTCTCTTCTGCTTCCCGAGTCTTGTAACATTTTTATACTTCTAATTTGGAAAGCATTCTGAAGGTTCAAGGCTGGTTCCGACTGTTCTCCAGGCATTTTCATATTTGAAGCATGGTATGTAATTTCCTTGACGAAAGTGGCTTCAGGGTTAGGAAAGATGTTGCCTTTGTTCCTGCCCAGAGCACTGCCTGGGCAATGGAAGTTGATTCGCAAGTAAGTATAATCTCCTTCCACAGACATACTTATATTCTTGATTGTGGCAGTGTGAAAAGGTGTTGCAATGCCAAACACTGGCATTATTACCGTCTCATATATTCTTATCAATATAGATTTTCATTTCCCGCATATGTGGTTCCTTAGGCATCAGAGATGGGTTTTTATAGGACACATTTGATTTTTGAGCCTTCTGAATCTGCTGCTCTCCCTTCCATTCAGTCAGTCACCTCTTTGCTTCCTCGTTGAGCTGAGCTGCCAGTTCTTTCTGATGTGCTCTTCGCTTCTCTTCTGCAGTCATCTCATTTCATGTTTTCTGTAAGTAACCCTGCCCAAGAACCTCTTCCTAGAAGGTCTTCACTTCATCTTTCTCCTCTTCCTCTTCTTCCTCATCTTCATTCTTTATGAAAATCCCCATATTCTTTTCTTTCTTCTTCACAGAAGTAAGAACTGTAGCTGGGCCATCCTCATCCACAAGCACAGTGTCACCAATGAATAGAGCATACAGTTTCTCTTCTGGTTTCTTCCCCTCCTTGTTACTCAGGTCAGAGAATCCCAAATTGATGCTGAAAACCATTCCTTTCTTCAGTACGTATTGACTTTTACTATTGATTACTAGAGAGCCTTCACGGAATTCAATTCCCATTCCAAATCCTGGATTTTTGGTGATTTCTTTCAGCAGCTGTGGCTTCTGCTTCTTAATCACATCCATGACAGCATTATACACATCATATATCTTCACACCATGTCTTAATTCCTTTAGAAGCTCCTCTTGAAGCTGGAGCAAAAAGTTGTAATCTTCTTGAACTTCCTGAGAAGGGTCCACCATCAAGGTGCCAACAAGATTGGAACAATAAGACTTGAAGCAAATACCCATGGCACAAGTGATGGCCCCAAAATACGTATGATTCTTGTCACTCACCACAATAAATTTGGGATTATAGTTGCCACCACTTTGAATGACAGGAGGGTAACATATTTCCATGGCAGAAGGGTCTGCCTCAGCTAGGTATTCTTTCTCTTCAATGGCCTTTTCCACAGACTCAGCCAATTTGCTATGCCGAACTTTCTCATCTGCATCAACTATTTCCATGACTCTTTCCTTGAAAAATATTTTGAAGACCCGAGAGATGATATTGGCTGCTTTCTTCATTAGGTTGAGCTCCTCCTCCTCCTTTACAGCGATGGTATATGCCACAACTGCACTGATACCTATTTTGTCAAAGTCCTCTGTGTTGAGGCAGTCATTCCAGCTCTTCATGAACACTCCAGGGAATGTGTCTTTGCTGAACACTCCAATCTTCTTGCCATTTTTGCTTTCTTTAATGGCTTCAATCATTTGGTCAAAGCTGCTCTTATTACTTTCATTCTGTTCTCATATGAGGAGTGTTATGGCAGGGGCTTCATTAGTGTTCTCGTTGCCTTTAGTGATGGCAATCTGTTTCAAGAACTCCACTTTTTTTTTGCTGGCCATAAAGATGATTTTGTCATCACAGAAAACCATGATTGTATCAGTTAGTTGGTAACCAAAGAGCCATATCTGTTAGGCAGTTGATTTGGCATAAACAATTTCTTCTTCAAAACCCACTGAGACAACAATCGCCTCAGTGTTGGCATACTCCTCTTCTCCTTTCCACCAACTGCTGTACAGTCTCTTAACTCGCCAATAATAAGCGTTTTTGTCCAGAGTCACAGCCATAACCCTGGACACCGCTTCTCCTCAGGTTCCAAGAATCACACGAGGTCCCAGCTCCGCCACCCGCTCTCGGTGGCCCCGGAATCCCGCACTCGCTCAGTGACCCGGAAGTCGATAGTTTATTTGCTAATGAGCAAAAATAATTTTTAAATGTAGTTATTTGTTTCATTTCCTCTTCTATCAGGTCAATACTGTAATAGGCACAGCAGAACAATTATGATTCTGAGAGTGGAAGATGGAATAATGAAGTCTTTTCTGTCAATCGTGTTCAGCTATCTGAAGGCCTGTTATTTAAAATAACACTATTCTTACTAGATACCTTAACTGTGAAATAAGTTGAATGTAAAATAACTGTCTCATGAGACAATTACCAATCAAGCCAAAAATTACACCGTTTAAACCTAAACTGGGGCAATTTCAGTGTTCTCCCAGATTTTTGGTATAAAAAGAAAACCAATATTTTGTGAGCTAGTTGTTTTATATATATTATCTACATTCCTTGCAAGAATCCTACAAGCTACTGGCTGTATTTAATTTGTAGATTTTAAAAAACTGGGAAAACAGAAAGGTAAAGTAAGTTATCTGTTTGTTTTTTTTTTTTTTTTAATACACCCAACCAGAATTCACACCTAGGTCTGCCTGATTCCAAAAATCTATGCTTCTCCCCCATGCCACACACACTGTTTATACCCAAAGGAAACAAGATGATATGTTGCCAATCTA
This sequence comes from Heterocephalus glaber, assembly GCF_053883595.1. Classification (NCBI taxonomy): domain Eukaryota; kingdom Metazoa; phylum Chordata; class Mammalia; order Rodentia; family Bathyergidae; genus Heterocephalus; species Heterocephalus glaber. Next base: position 53,583,138 of record NW_028258317.1, read on the forward strand.
CTTCGAAATATTTAAGAAGGAATTTCACTCAAGACAATGAAAAGAGAACATTCAACACACTTATTGTTATGCACTGTCAGTATAGCTGTCACTGTTCTGAATCACTGAAATTGACTGGGCAGAAATAAATGCTATTGGGTTTTTATTTGTGTTCCTTTGTGCAATATGTACATTAATTATAGAGTTGATATGCTCTTGTTCTTTTTCAGAATGTAATAACACACCATGAAAAGCTGCAGTAAGATTGAGTAGTTCGTTAAAGGAATTACAAAGTGATTTAGTTAGAGCAGCCTTCAAGAGTGAAGACTGCATGTAAGTCATTTTTAAAATCTTGGTATTGTTTCAAAACCTCGTGGTTCCCATGTGTCTAGAAAATAAAGTGTACTCGATAAATAATGAATGAATAACGCAAACTTGAGACAGACATGCTTCTGTTCAAATCTTAAAAAAAAATCTTTCTGAATTATTTGGGAATTGATTTAATGTAAAGTTTAAATGTGTGTATAATTCTGAATTTTTGAAATAGCTTTCAGTCCCATAAATATATGTCCATGTTTTAATATATGCCAATGTTTTAAATGTAGTATCAATATGAGGTTAATTCATAGCTTCATTTTAGTTGGCTCTTATTGATAACAAAAAAGCCCATAACAGTTTTGATTATTGTCTCTCGTAATCACATAAAACAATAATCAATTACTGCTTTGTTTTAGGTGATGAAATGGAATGCTTCAAAATAGTGGCAGTCTACTGTATTTCCAACCCTGTCTTCAGCTCTTTATCACTGGAAGAGTAAGTTGCTTAGCTGAAATTCCCATTTTGTTGCTCCTCATTTTTGATTATAAAACATTAATTCCACAGCAGAGTGCAAATTAATAAATATTAATGGTTTGTGGAAAGATACATAGCAGAAAGATTTTTGAGTATTCTTAAAGTGCCTCAGTGTTGTGCTTTGGACAAAAGAAAATGCTTTAGTACAGTTCTCTCATTTATAGCAGCAGCTCCTGAAGATTCCATGTGAAGGAGGGGAAAGACCAAAGCAATGAATATCAGATATTTGTGCTGGCTGAAACGCGCACACACACCCACACACACCCCCACACCCCCCTTTTTACTTCCTGGGAATCTACTTTAAGACTCTTCATGAAAGTAAAGTTCTCAAGTGAATAAAGGAATTATAGTGATTGTCAGCTAAGCTATTGCATTTACCACAATATGAAAAAAAGGTAATTAAATCATCTGCTGATGTGCTTATGTCTCTTTTCTCCATTACTGAATTCTAAGGGCATTGGTTCTTCAGTCTTCTGACTTTTGACCTTTTTTTTTGGTACCAGGGATTGAACTTGGGTCCTTGTGCTTGCGCAGCAGGCAGAAAAACCACTGAGCTAAATCCCCAACCCCTGACCATTTTTTCTTGTGAAACAGTTCAACAGCTCCTTGGGAACATGGTGTATTTGCATCAATTGTGGCAACAGGGTCAAACTTAGAGTTGTTCTTGAATTCTAATTTCTTCATTGTACTGAAAGTAAGTTAAAGGTGGCCATATTTTGGCAGAGATTTTCTGTTGAATAATAGGGAATATAAATCTGAAAAATAAGTAAAATGTCCTAATATAGTTTTTAGTCCTCATTGGAGGAAGATATGCTAGGTTCTAAAACCATCCTGAGCACATGAATCATGGAAATCTGTTTGAATCCCAGTTCTGCCAGTGGCTGTGTGACTTTTTTATTAGTACACGTTTGCAGTACGTAATAATTACATTCATGATGGGGAGCTGGTACATGTACATTACACATCTTAATTCTTTTATGTTCTTCCTTCCTCTCTCTTCCCTCGGTCCCCTTCTCTTTTGCAAAAGTTTCATCTCTAGATTTCTTATTATCTAGCTTTTATTTTGCTCTTTGTTTATACTTGGGTTCTTGTATAAGAGAAACCATACAATATTTAAAATTGAGTTTCTGTTTTATTTCACTTAAATTATGGTCTCATGGTGCATCCATTTCCCTACAAATGTGACTCTGACTTTTTAATTTGTAAGAAGGAAATGATTAAACCACTTATTTCATGGCATTAGTTGAGATCGCATGTGGGAAGTACCTGGCACCACGCCTGGCTCATAGCAGCCATCTACAAACATCAATTCCTTCTCCAGATCTGCTCTATCTTACCAACTATAAGCTGAGTTTCCAATTGTGAACCAGTGATCAAAACAAACTGAAACAAATACTTGACTTCTTGTTTTACACAAGAGATTTAAATCAACATAAGCAAAGAATAAGAATCAACCATCTGTTGGCAAAATATGCAAAGTGTTTTTTTGTTGTGACATCCTCCCAAGCATCTAAGGGGCTGATGGTCTGGAACTATTTGTTGATTAACTGAAAAGTTGGAAATAATTTCATAAAAATACATTTTGGTCTAACTTGCCTATAAAATTCACTTAATATTCTTCATTACAAACATGCCCCCAGTCTACTTTGTGTGTGTGTGTGTGTGTGTGTGTGTGTGTGTGTGTACCGGGGATCGAATACCGGTCCTTGAGCTTGCGCAGCAGGTGGCGAAACCACTGAGCTAAGTCCCCGGCCCAAAATTCTTTTTTTTTTTTTCCCAGTCTACTTTTGAGTAACAGTTTACATAAGTATACAAGATTTGATATTCTTTCTGCTGTGTTTTCCAAATAGAATAATGTCTTTTTAATAACATGAATACAAATCAACTTTTCTGTGACGAAATTTTGGAGGTAATGCAGCCACTTTCTGGTAAGACCTCCTAAAAACAGGACAACTTTTTTGGAAGTGTGTTGGTGAGAACGACTATGACATGTGGGTGACTTGTAGGTATACTGTATGCTGTACAGCACATTCTCAGCCAGGATTTTGTGAGAAAATTCCTAATGCCCCATAGCATTCATTGCTTGGAAATGATCACTTTCTCATCATTGGAAGAACTGAGAAGATGGCCACTCACATTTTCTATGTTTCATAATTGACATAATGAATCTTTGTGGAGAAAGGTTAAATGGTATCTGAAAGGCCTTACGATTTGGTGAATTTTCATGATTGGTAAATATAGTAGTGTTTATATCTAAAAGGGAAATCTTAGAAATGGATTTTATTTTATTTTTTTTAGAAATGGATTTTAGACCCTTACTATTCTCTGTGAATCAGAGGGCAGAATACCTCTAAGTGACGGCATTTTTCCTTGCTTTCTTGTCCCTTAAGAGAGAATAAGAAAATTCTTTACTCAGTAATGGATTGAATACCGTTTAGCACTGTTCTGCTGATTGGTACAATTCTAGTTCCAAGGGCTCCACAGACCCTGACTTTGAAATAAAGATGCCTAGTGAAGTGCAGCAGGGGCTGTATGAGGGTTTGGTGGGGGCAAAAGCCCTTTATATGAAACATGAGTAGGGATATCATCATATCCAGGAAGAGATTGATTCCGAGGCCCTATAGGCAATCTGAACACCTCCCACATGGTGTGATGGTGCTGTGTTTATGTTCCCTGGATGGGCTCAAATGAGTCACACAGAAGCAGGTCTAAGATACCTGCTGGTGTTTTTCTGGCTATTTTCAGCATGGTCTGGTCTTGCCTAGGAATATGGAGCAGAAAGTCAGCATATGGGCCTCTAGTTCTAGTTTTTCTAGGCATTAACTTGTGACCTTGGGAAAGTCTTTGAATGTATTCATTTACTGTAATAAGGAAATACAGTGCATGGTAAGCATGGTGCTGGCTTGAGACCTTATCATGTGTTTAGATAATATCCAAAACAATATTCAAAATATATTTACTAAAGGAAACTTTTGCACCACAGTTTTCTTATCTGTAAAGTAGAAGATGTGACTAATTTATGAAGATTTCCATCTCCAAACTTGAGTCTGGACAGCCTGTGTTAAAAAATACACTTGGTCTTTTCACGCTAATGGAGCATAATGATGTTCCATGTGTGTTGGCTGCAAAAACAAAGTTATTCTCTTATGTCCTGAGGTCTCTCCCATTTTACCATACTTGAAGTGGCAGTTTGGTCACTTGGGATTCCAGGCAGAAATGAATTAGGTTAAATCAGATTTTTGCACCATCAGTCACAGGCTCTGTGCAAACTTGGCCTTGTTACCTAGTATATCGTGTATCAATATGCTTCAAGGCACAAGGCAGGGTATGTATGGCCTGGAGAGCCACGTTCTTCATCTTGAGAGCATTGTGGTTTTAATTTAGACCACATGAAAATGAGCATTCACTGAGCACATCTTCCATGCCAGGCCCATGAGGGCAATGACTTCTATGGGGTAATCATTGTATGTTTATTTTATTGGTGGAACTATACAGGCTCACAGAAATGAGATGTCTTTGCCAAACGTACCCCACTAACCACAGTTTAAGTTCCTTTATAAGCAGAGTCACATTAAAAGGGAAGACAGAAGACACAATCTGATTAAAAATTTATAGAGAATATTGTGGTTGGCTTTTCTACTGGACATTTTTTTTTTTTCTAGTGGCTCAGCTGGGCTTTGGAATCCTTCTGACAGCTGATCAGATTTTTTCCAGTCAAGTCATCTAGAACATAGACAGAGGTCAGGAAAGGCACCAGGAGGCAGCAAAATGGGGTTGTGCTTTGGTGAGAAAGAAACAAACGGAGTGTTGAGATTTTGTTAAAATCAGGCATTCCATTCTGCTAGGGAAAAGGAGATACCATTGAGAAGTGAAAGCAACCTCTGGTGTTGAAGATAAAGGAACATGGGGCCTAAGAGAATGAAATGGGAAGAAGAAAGGCTCTGTAGGTCCTGCTAATAGAGAGGCCTCAGCCAGTGGGGCATGGGCTGCTTATTTCCTATTCAGGCAACAGAGCTGTAGGTTTAGGTATAAAGCAGGTCATACTGAAATCTGAATGCTGCTCTCAGCACAGCAGTCCACACAAGTAACAAGCAAACTCATGGACCCATTTCCAAAGAGCACCTGGATATTAGCTGTGTGACTCCCCCTAAAATCCACAGGAGCATCAATTACTTCTTCTGGCAGCACTTTGAATATATGTCCCTCAATGTGAGTCTTGCTGAGAGTTCCAAACGCCTCATTTCATGCTTTCTACTTGAATGGACTCACCTCCCTTTGGCCCATCCGAAGGGGAGACATATGCCATTCAGCTACTGGCAGTGGGTACAGGCTCTTAAATAATAAAAGGGATCACCTTATTTAGCAATCACCAGGTATGAAGTCAGGGTGACTTTAAACTGTGTTCAGAAATTCTTTGAAACTTCTCTTGGTGAAGGTTGGATTCAGTGCTTCACCTCTCTAAGGGACAGAATAAAACAGTGATGGCATGTGACTTCTTAAGGGCTTCTCTTAGCTCTCATTCAGATCACATACTCTGAAGGAAGCCTGTGCCAAGCTGTGAATGCCATAAAGCAGCCTCAAGAACAGGTCTGCATGGCCAGGAACTCCACCCACTTGGCTGTAAATGAGTAATCTTGGAAGAGGGCACTGCAACCCAACTGCCATCTTGACCATGACCTCAAGAGAGAAGCATAACTGTAACCATCCAGGTAAACCATTCACAAATCCTTTGCCCACCACATTGTGAGATGATCAGTGTTAAGCCATTAAGTTTTGGGATAGTTTTTAACATATCAATATATAATTGTGTAATATCTTAGTGGCTTCAAAATGTGTCATCTCCCTCTATTCTGAACAGATGTATATAATCTCATGAGATGTATATAATCTCACTAGTTCCTACTGTCCGAGTCCTCATGCTACCTGGCATTCCTTCTCTGTGCTCTAAAGGGTTCTAGTTCCTTTTCCACTGGAGTGGTAGCTAAATCCTCCAGGCTCCTCCCACTTCTCACCTGAACTCCATCCTTCAATCTGACTTCTGTGCCTGTACTCTTGCCAACTGAGTGGCCCTAAGCAAGTTATTTATCCTCTATTTCTTAATATCACTATAAGAAAATGGAGGTTGAAAACTATAATCACTTAACTGAGATACAGATGATCCCCCACTTACAGTCATTCAATTTAGAAACTTCGACATTGTGATGGCGTCAAAGGCAATACTACATATTCAATAGAAATTTTAGTTCAAAATGTGCTATTTTTCTGGTTTAGTAACACAAAGTAGGATACTCTTCTTGTGCTGTTTACTCATAAGGAGCCACCTTCCAGCCACCTACATGGTTAGAAAGGTAAGTAACCATTGTATTATGTACAGTGTACTGCATTCAATAAACTACAATAGCTATTCAACACTATTACAAAATGGTCTCTGTGTTAGATGTTTTTACTCAACTCCAGCCTAATGTAAACATATTGAGCACATTTAAGGTAGGCTATCCTAAACTATGGTATTTGATGGATTAGATATAGTAAGTGCATTTTCAATTTAAAAGTTTTTTTTTTTACTTACTTACAATGGGTTTATAGGACATGACTTCATCATAAGTCAAGGAGCATCCCTTCCATAAGGATTAACTAAGATATGAACTCAAAGAATAATGCAGATATAAACTGAAATTATTGATAGCTATTATAGTATCACCTCTGTTCAGCCATTAAATTTGGACATCATCAGGATTTAGGCGCAGGTCCTTTTCTTCCCCTACCTACTTCCATCTGGAGATGCCATCCATTGACATGGCTTTGATTTCCATCTATATGAAATGCTTTCAAAAGTGTGTAGCCACATTTTCCTCTTAAGCTTCTGCCTTATGTGCTCATTAGCTTGCAAGATATTTTCATGTAGATACCTCCTAGGAACTCCAAAATCCACATGTTCACATCCAAACTGCCTCCCTCTAAGTGTGTAAGATAACTGCTGCCTTGTCAGCCCAGAATGTGGACCAAGTTCAGGAAACATCCACTCTGTCTTATACAACTCACAGGGTTGAGTAGGTTTGTGTGTGACCTTTTCTTCTGACTTCCCCTGGATTCTGGATACATCTTATCTAACAACCTCATGCTGGGGCCTCAGCTGGGATATTTTTTGACTTCATATTATATATGAAGTCATATTTGGCTTGCCGCAGAAACTGAGTTCCAAGTGTAATGAATTGATAACTATATCCAAATTAACAATCAATATTGACCTTGATGTTTTTTGGCTTGAAACATAAAGATGACATCAGAAGAGCACTTTTAATTAAACATAAGAATCCTTTAAGGTTACAAAGCTCAGGAAAATAAATTATAGTCAAGGGAAAGTAGAACATTGAATGGAAAAGTAATTTAATAACCACATATGATGATGTGTTAGAAATCTTAGCCAAAAATAATGTCTATCCTCAAGTTAAAATGAAAAGTACTTTTTCTTGTGTTTATGTCTGGATTTGTAATTTGGTATGTGTCTGGTTAATCTCATTTTGGGACAGACAAATGATAAAGGCTTCAGAAACTGTTAAATTATTTGATACAATTCTGGTCAAGTTGTTTTCTAAAGTAAGAAATCTAAATGTAAAATGTGCTATGTGAAAATTATAATTCTCTTGGCTTTCCATTGGTGATGACTTCATAATCATCTATCCAGGCCAAGTTTCTCTAGGGACAAAGTATATGGCTCTGATCACTCACTGAGTAAATTTGCAAGTTCAATTTATAGGCATAAGGTACTTGCTGATATCTTATCTAACAATAAAAACATAATATTTTAAAATATTTTCTTTATCTTTGACATAGTTCAAAGGATGGGCTTTGCAGATAGATGGATCTGGGTTCTAGTCCATATTTAGTTTACTCAACTATAAAAAGGTTCTAGGCTATAAAAAGGCTAATATATGCCAGTATATAGCATATTCAAGAGCTCAGTAAATTATAGTTATTATCATTATGATTATTTTCATAGAAACTATATGATGATAGAGCAAGTTTTTTTTTTTTTTTGGTATCAGGGATCGAACTCAGGTCCTTGTGCTTGCAAAGCAGGTGGCGAAACCACTGAGCTAAATCCCCGGCCCCTAGAGCAAGTGTTTTTATACTCAGACATGAAAAAAATAAAATTAATTTTCAAATGATTGCATTTTGATAGAATCCTGAAGTAGTAAAATTTTCAATAGCACATTTGGTTTTGTTTTCTCTGCTATTTGATATCTGATGCCAAAAGTTTAGTCTTTTTTTTTTTTTGATGTTTATTACATGTGAGCTTGAATATATACAATGGGAGAAAAAAGATAGAAGGCAATATATTTATCCTAACTAAATTTTTATTACTTAAAAAAGCTTACCAGACAACATTTCTAATTTAGTGATTTAGAAATCCCTCTAGGGGGATTCCAGTGGTGACTATTTTATTCTTGTCTCTTTGTATGATAGTTTAGAATCATTAATCTTTAATGATCATGTTAGAATAGTGAACACATACCTTGAACACCAGCAGTCTTTTTCCTCTAATTTGCAATTTGGAAACAAACTCTATTATTACACAAGGGCCCAAGAAATCCTATGCACATTCTAATTTACCAATTCATAGGGTACCAGAGTAGTCAAAATTCAATCAATCTTAGTCAAAGATTTACAGAAAAACTACATTACAACTATTTATCCTGTGCATTCTACAACCTGACACTTTGTAAAGGCCAAAAAGTTGTATTTTATTTTTAGATATTGTATATCTTTAAAATGTATTAATGTATTAATTATACATATGAATGGGGCTAAGTATGGTATTTCCATATATGTGTACAGGGAGCACTGATGAAATCCAGCCTTCCTTTTGCCATTCGCCTCTTCCCAATATCTAGTAATCATTATTTTCTTTCAGGACAGCTTCTTTTTAGCTCTCACATATGAGAGAGAACATGTGATTCTTGTCTTAGTGTGTCTGATTTTTTTCATTTCACATAATGTCTTCCAGTTCCATTCACTTTGCCATAAGTAACAATATTTCATTTTTCCTCATGGCTGAATAATACCACATCCTAACAATATATAAATAATATAAATGTGATATAAAATATATAGAATATATAAATATGTATGTGATATATATGACATATCTATATAAGTATGATATATATGACATTCACCCTATCAATTTATTTGTTGGTGGTCACCTAGGCTGACTCCATAGCTTAGCTGTTGTTTGTAGCGCCACAGTTAACATGGGTATGCAGATTATCTCTTTGGCATGTTGATTTCATTCCCTTTGGATGTAAATCTAGGAATGAGATAGCTGGATTATATGGTAGATTTATTTTTAGCTTTTAAGGAGTCTCTACACTGTTCTGCATAATGGCTGGACTAATTTATATTCCCATCAATAATGTGTAATATTTCCTTTTTCTCCATATCCTTGTCAGCATTTGTTATTTATTTTGATGTTAGCCATTCTAATTGGGAAGAGATGGTATCTCACTGTAGTTTAGCTTCATATTTCCCCAATGGCTAATGATATTGAGTATTTTTTTCCACATAATTGTTGGTCATTTGTTTTTGTTTGAGAAGCTTATTTATTTTTCATTAAATTACTTGTCTTTTTGTTCAGTTCCTAATATGTACATTCTGGAGAGTAACCTTAGGCTAAATGAATAGTTGACAAATAGTTCCTTCCATTTTATAAGTTCTCTTTTCACTGTTAATTATTTTCTTTTGCTGTGCAGAAGCTTTTTTGTTGGATGTAATCCCATTTGTCAGTTCTTGATTTTGCTTCTTGTACTTTTTGGGTTCTATCCAGAAAAATACCTCTCTTTCTCTCTTCCTTCCTCCCTCCCTCCCTCCCTGTCTCTGTGTGTCTGTCTCTGTCTCTGTCTCTGTCTTTCTCTCTCTCTGTGTGTTTCTTCTGTTTTAGTTCTTGTAGTTTCAGAGCTTCTGCTCTCTAATCTATCATGAACTCATTTTTTTTTGCAGGGTGAGAGAGAAGGGTCAGGTTTCAGCCTTCTGCATGTAAATACCCAGTTTTCCTGGTACCATTTTTTGAAGAGGTTGTCATTCCTCCATGTGTTTTTGGCATCTTTGGTGACAGAGGCTGTGGGTTTACATTTGGAATCTCTAGTCTGTTCCATTGGTCTATGTGCCTGGTTTTATGCCAATGCCATGCTGTTTTTGTTATTTAGCCCTGTAGTAAGTCTTGAAATCAAGTACTGTAATGGCTCTAGCTTTGTTCTTTTTCCTCAGGACTGCTTTGGCCATTCAGTGTCTTTAGTGATTTCAAATGAATTTTAGGATTGTTTTTGCAAGTTCTGTAAGGAATGTCCTTCATATTTTGATCAGAATTTACACTGAATCTTTAGATAACATTGGGAATTCAGGACATTTAAACAATATTAATTTTTCCAATCCATGAACATGGGACGCATTTCCATCTTTTTGTCTTGTTCAGTTTCTTTCATCAGTGTTTTATAATTTTTATTGTATAAATCTTTCTGTTCTTTCCTTCCTCACTCCCTCCCTTCCTTCCTCCCTCCTGATATTGTGAATGGAACTGCTTTCATTTCTTTCTTTCTCAATAAATTCATTATTGGTATACATAAAAGCTACTTATTTTTGTATCCAGCTACTTTACTGAATTCATTTGTCAATTCTAGTAAAGTTTTCTAGAGAGTTTAAGTTTTTCTATATAGAGAATCATAGCATCTGCAAACAGGGATAGTTTAACTTCCTCCCTTCATGTTTGTGTCCATTTATTTCTTTCTCTTGCCTAATTGTTCTGGCTAAAACCTCTAGTATTATACTGAGTAAGAGTGGGGAGAGTAGACATGCTTTTCCTGTTCCTGATCTTACAGGAGTGCTTTCAGCTTTTCCCTATTCAGTATGATGTTGGCTTTGGGTTTGTCATATACAGCCTTGCCTGTGTTGAGTTATGATACTTCTACACCTCGTTTATCATAAAGCGATGTTAAACGATCAAAAGCTTTTTCTATATCTATTAATATCATATGATTTGTATTCCATTGATATGATATGTTTATTCATTTGAATATTTTAAACCATCTTTCTATCCCAGTAATAAAGTCAACTTAATCTTGGTGGATGATCTTTTTTGGTGTGATGTTGGATTCAGTTTGCTAGTATTTTGTTTGAGAATTTGTTTTGAGAGTCTATAGTTTTCTTTTTTTATTTCTTTGTCTTCTTTTGGTAACAGGGAGTTTGGAAAGGTTCCCTTCCTTTATAATTATTTGTAATAGTTTGAGAAGAATTAGCACTATTCTTTTTTTTCTTTCCTTTCTCCCTTCCTTTTCTTTCTTTTCTACTGGGGATTGAACCAGAGCCTTGTGTGTGCTAGGACAATGCTCTACTGCTTAGCTACATCAACAGTTCTTTTTAAAGTTTTGAGACAAGGTCTTACTAAGTTGCCCATGCTAGCCTCAAGCTTGCAATCCTGCCTCAGTCTCCCAAGTAGCTGAGATTACTGGCATGTGGCAGGATGAATGGCCTTCATTATTTCTTGAAAAGTTTGGTACAATTCGTGGTGCATTCCTATAATCCCAGTACTCTGGAAGCAGAGGCAGGAAGATCATAAGTTCAAGCCCAGCCTGGTTAGTTTGGCAAATTAGCAAGATCTTGTCCAAAAATAAAACAGGCCAGGGGATCTAGCTCAATATAAAGGCCCTAGGTTCAATTCCCAGTACCACAAGAAAAAAGTTTGGTAAAATTCAGCAGTGAAGCCATCTGTTTCTGGGCTTTTCTTTGTTGGGGGACTTTTAATTACTGATGCACTCTCTTTACTTTTATTAATCTATTCAGATGTTTTATGTCCTCATGGTTTAAGATATGTCCAGGAGTTTGTCCATGTCTCCTAGTTTTTCAGTTGGTTTGTTTCTATTTCTGTGGAATCAGTTGTCGTGTCTATTTGGGTCTTCTCTGCTTTTGGTTAGTGTAGCTAAAGGGTTGTCTATTTTGCTTGACAATTTATCTAAAATATGCAGCCATAAAGAACAAGAAACTAGAAACATTTATAGCTAAATGGATGCACATTGAGGCCATACTCTTAAGTGAAATAAATAGGACACACACATGTAAATACCAAATAGTTTCTCTAATGTGAGAAACTGAAAGTGTAAATAAGGACTAAAATGATTGAAACGAATAATTGATAATTTGAAATAGGAAGTAAAGGTCCAAAGTGGTAGGGGAAGTGGGAGGGGAAGGGGAAAGGAAAGAAGGGAAAGGAAAAATTATGAGAAAAGAAAAAAATGGAAACACATCTATGTAAATAGGGAAGGGTGGAGGGGGTGAAGGGCACACAGGTAATGGGGAAAAATAAGAACCAAGATACATCATGTACAGGTACAGGCACCCAATGATAAATGTAAATGTATTGTATACCTAAAATGTGCCAATAAAAGAATTTAAGCATAAAAAAGTATGCTGTGACGAAGCTCTTTTCTGGCCATGTCTGCTTGGGGTCCTGAAAGCTTTCTGTACAGATGTCCATATCTTTCTCAAGATTAGGGAAGTTTCCTGCTGTTACTTCATTGAATAGTTTTTTACACCATTAATTTTTCTCCTTATCATTGGGTATTCTGAAATTGCAGATATCTGTTCATTTGATAATGTCCTAAAGAAATGAATGCTTTCTTCATATTTATTTATTTTTTATCTGAATGGGATATTTGAAAAGACCTGTCTTCAAGTTCAGATATTCCTTTTTCTGTTTGATCTAGTCTATTGAGGTTTTCTGGTCTGCTTTTCATTTGACTTATTAAACTCTTCATTTCCAAGATTTCTATTTGTTTTTTCCTAAAAGCTGTCTCATTGCTGATTTCCTTATTCATATCCTGTATTAATAGTTTATATTCTCTTGGATCTCATTGAGCTTTTTAATAGTCACTTTAAAATTCTTTATCAGGTATTTCATCCATATTGATTTCTTTGAGCTTGGTTGCAAAAGTAACTTACAAGGGTTGATTAAAAAATATCATATGTGTTTAAATAAAAAAAAATTGTTACAGTAAAAGACACATTGCCATTAATTTCCCTTAAAATACTCCCTCTTGCTTCAAACACATTTATCCCATCAAGAAAGTTCTTGCCACTTTCTGAAGTACTTCTGGAAGTCTTCTTCCTTGAGTATCTATAGTTGTGCTATCGTGACTTCCTTAATGTCCTAAATCTATTCAAAAAATTTTCCTTTCATGGTCATTTTTGCTTTGAAGAAGACCCAAAAGTTTCATGGTGCCAGATCCAGTGAATAAGGTGGATGAGGGCTCACCATAATGTTTTTATGAGCTGGCTTTTCCATTGGATGGTTCTGAGCAGCAGCAATTGCCAAATTTTTGATCATACCTCTTAAAGAGACTCATGAAAGAGGAATTCCAGAACTGCTTCAGAAAGAGCCAAGAACAATGGGGTAGGTGTGTTGGGAGTATTTGAGGGGGACTAATGGCATTGAGTTTTTTACTGTAATAAATGAAAAAAATTAATATTCTCTATACTTTTGATCACTCCTCATGTTCTCTTGGAAGTATAATATTACCTTGTTTTTATCATATTTTTTTGTCTACATTGAGATTTGCGTACCTATTGGATTAAGTATCTCTACCATTTTCATATATGATGGCCTTCTTAGTAAGCAGGTTTCTCCTGAAATTGTGTTTTGGGGTATCAGTTTGTTTTGCAATGTTGGCTTTATTTCCAGTTGGTTACCTGCAAGTAGCCTCTTTATTCCTTCTTTGACTACAATGTGTACAATGGTGAAGTTAGACCCACTGACTTGGCAGGTCATAAAAGAATGAGGACATCCTTTTTTTCATCACAGGAAGCCAAGCAAATGTAATATGCAATCATATGAGATTCACAGGAAGAACAAGCTAACATGATGTGGAAGGGCAGCACTTTGTACAAATGCTTACACAACCAAGGTTATCATTTCATTACTCTATCTTGGATGCAGAAACAACCATATGACATTTACTTAGTTTATCTTCCTAAGAAGGTTCTAAAATACCCATGGTCCAGTTGAATACTAAACAGAATTTACAATAAAGATCCTAAAGCTATGGACATTTTGAAATAATTTCTGAACCATAACATTATAAATAATTACATGTTAACAAAATGCACTATTAAATTCTTTTGGTGCTGAGGTAATTTTAGCATATTCTGATTCTCTAGGAAATAAACTTCTAGTTTAAAATTAACATTCACTTAAAAGCATAGTAATCTGTTTGCATATGTAAGGGAAATATTTGGTGGCTAGTGGGACAGAAAATTCCCTTAAGGAAGGCAGCTGGTAGAGCCTCCCCTCCATCTATCCATTTTGTTTGTTTGTTTATTTGTTTGTTTGGTTTTTGGTAAAGAGGTCTGTGAAAGGAACAGAAATAAGGTATTGGAATCAAGTGCTCTGGATTTCTGGCAAAATCGGCAACTGATTGGTCACAGTGTGGCTCTGACCAGCAGAACAGGAAGCAGACTGGCCATTTTCTATATTTAGCCAAGGTGTTTTGCAGTAGGAAATAATACAATTGTGCCTACACCTTACACAAGCACTTAGTGAAGAAGGACTAAGTAGGAATGCTGTAAAATGAAATGGGAAAAATCTTTCTGCAGCTCTTCTGAGTTGGGTGAAGGACACTTGAATAATAATCTTGAGCCCATGGTGAGAGGAGTCTTCATTTCTGTATCAGTCAGTTTATATTGTCAAATATTACTTGGTATAAATTAAATTTAATACAGCCGTACCGAGTACTTCCAGATTTAATAGACAAAGAAAGATCACTGCTTGATTCAAGAAGAGAAGTTTTTCTCTTGACCTTTCTAGACTGAAAAAATTGACATGGACTTTACCTAGATTTTGGGAAAGAAGTATTCATCCTGTAAGTAATTCCTAACATAAATTTCAGTGAATGGGGTGGGGACCAGACAAGTACTATACTGTGTACCATATGAATACTAACTTCACTGCTGTGGTAGAGGGGCAGCCCCCAGGACTTACATCTCTTCCAATCAGGTCCTCTTGGTTTTCCACAATCCCCCAGGGGGCAATACCTATGGTGCATATCTTCCCTCGAGACTTAGAAGCATGGTCCTTCAAGGCATCTCCAACATGGCGAATGACACCTACAAGCAAGGAGAAAAGTATTAATCTTGTCTTCTAACCCAGTGACCTCTCCATCATTCTAAAGAGAATTGTAGTAAATTTCTCCCAGGGTTAAATGCATTGAAATGTACAGTTTTGACACATTTCTATACAAACTACACAGTTTAGAAGAGAACATTAAATTGTGGCTGTATATCCAGATATGTTTGCTGACTGATAAAAAAGTCTAGCAATGGATTTTTTGTTCTAATTTATATGAAAAAATAAAAAGCATTTAATGTCCATGAAAAGAATATGATTCTTTAAATTTTGAGAAGCTTTTTCTTACTAGCATAGTCATCTATTTGTATATTTACGAATCAATACCTTGACTGTGTCCTGGCAAAAAATACCATGCATAATATGATATTAAATCTACACTACAGTTTATGTAGTGGTCAAGGTCATTTAAATAGTTACTTAGCTCAGATTTTATTAACCTTAAATTCATCTTCCTATTTGCACTATGTAATATGGAAAGCCTGATTGTAAGAAAATAATGGCTTATTTTGTGAAAAATTTGTTAAAAATATGTAAGTTGTTTTTTAATCTTCATTATTTTAATTGTTTTCCTCTACTATCATAATGTCCTTTCCCATCATTGTTTTTTTGTTTGTTTTTTTGGAACCAGGGATTGAACTCAGGACCTTGCACTTGCCAGGCAGGTGTGGTACCACTGAGCTACATATCTTCAGCCCTTGCTCAGTAGTGTTGCGCCTGCCCATCATAGTTACAAATGAAGAAATTCAGTTTACATGGTGGTAGGGAATGTACTTCCTTTTTGTGGGCCATTTATAAAAGATGTAATTTCTAATGTTTAACTTTCCCCTCAAGTGAACATTGGTATAGGAAACTTGAAAGATACATTGTCTAAGAAAAGTTGTCACCATTTGTCAAAATTCTGCCCATTACTCAAGGAAAAATTCATACCCAGTACCATCCCCTCTATGAACATTGAGGTGGATTTCGTTTCTTAACCATTTAAACATATCTAGTTTGCATATCCTGAGCAGTGCAGTGCATCACCTACCATATTTCACAGTGTATTCTCTTCTAATAATACAACTCCTGGAAGGGAAGGCTGGAGGGTTGGGGTGTTTTTGAACTTTTTGGGGCACAATGGGCAGCCCAAGAGGAAGGGCTCAGAAACCATTCACTAAACTAACTAAACTAAGTAAACACACAGAACACACCAGGCAATTTAATATGAGTAAGAACATGTTTCAAAACTCAATTCTCTAATCACCATAAGATCAGAGAAAACACTTCCTTTTAAAAATTCAACAAAATAGTAGAAATGATCGCTAATCCTACAATGAACTGTGCTGAGAATATTGGTAGATCATTTTTACTTGTTAGCTTGTCTCAGGATTTTCTAAGTGATAATACTGCTAAAAACATACAAAATAAGTAAATCTGTGGATATATATAAAACTCATATTAGGGCCAGCCCTAGACAACAAGTTCAACTTCTGGGTACAGCCTCTGTCTGCCACATTTCTCTCACACCTAGCTTCAGCATCCATCATTAAACCTATGTTGGGCAGCAGAATGGATACTAAGCCTGAAGAGATGCAGAGATCAATTTTACTTTATGATATTGAAGGTATAAATTCTTTTGATATAAATACATTTCCTAAAAGAAGATAATAAGCACTAGTCCAGCTTCCTAAAAATAAAAGAATGCTAAGAATTTCTTTTGAACTTTTAAACCCCTGGGGTTAGTTTCTATATGTCAGGAGAGCAAAAGATTGAATAATCATAGAGAAGCATCAAATGTGGAGCCTAAAACCTGAAGAGTAATTGAGAGAAAATTGCTCTTTGGACACCTGATTCCTACCAGATAGAGAGTAAAGAGCTGACTGAGCAGGTCACTCTGAGATCGTGTGAGTTTATGAACTGAGTCAGGATTGCCCAGAACAGTGTTGAGCATGTTCACCCTGAAGAGTTCACTGCTCCAGTGTGCTCAGCTGTGTGCTCACAACTCATAAATTCTAGGTATGTAAGAGGTTTTGCAGTGTCTCATTCAAACATCATCCAAACTGAAAACAACACTGAGATAATTTTGTTGAAAACTAGTTGGTCCAGAATTATGTTCAGAATGTCCCACTGACTCCAAATGTACCCAAATGTATAGACTTTGAGCCTTGTCACAACTTTGCATTAACTTACTACAGCATCACTTGTGCACTTGAAGCTGACATTTTTGGCTCAGGCTGGAAAATAGAGCAACAAAATTGACCAGCATCCAATCCATTATCTGTTGCACATCAGTAATGTTTTGCAGATAAGCACTTAACTGTGTGTTCCTAAGAACTGATTTGACAGTGTGCTTGTAACACAATATAGAGACTGACTTCCCAGGTAGAAAAAAACTGTTTGAAATTCAGTGCAAGGAGTGTCTTCTATTGGTGCAGATGTGGTTTAATGAAATATTTTAAATAATAAACATATTATCGGGGTGTGGTATCACATGCCTGTAATCTCAGCACTCTGGCGTGCTGAGTTAGGGGGATCATAAGTTTGAGCCCAGCTTGGGCAACTTAGCAAGACCCTGTCTGAGAGGGAAAGAGAGGATGGAGAATGTAGGACAACACGGTGCAAAGGCCCTTGGTTCAACCCCCAGTACTGTGAAAAAATCACTCCATTCATTTATCTATCTCAGAACACAAATCCCCCAGACTTTGTATCACAATTTATGTCCCATATGGAAATGCCATTTACAAAAATTGAAGATATTTGGAATTAAACTCGAAATCACTTAAAGAACAGAGACACAGTTTCTAATTTAAAGTAAAAGTAATTCTTTGAACAATTATTAGAGGCTGAGGCGTAGCTCAATGGTAAAGCACTTGCCTAGCACTACAAAAACAAATAATTAAAAGTTTATATAACAACTTGAACTACTGAAAGTACTGTGAAATTGCATTAGTCGTGCTTACAAATTACTATGAAGTCAACCACTAACTATCCAAACCCATTGCTTATCTGTAATAATTCTTAGTCAGGAAATAACTGTGGGTTATCCTTTAGGTAATGGGGGCTGGGAGAGGACAGGGTGTGAGTGTGAGCATGTGTGGGCTGGGTAATGTGGGGAGACAGAAGCATATTCACTGTTAGGAGAAAGTCATCTTAGGCAAAACACAGGGCATTCTCAGGGCCCTTTGTTGCCTTTTTCCAGTTACCTGTGTTCACTCCTCCTGTGAATATCCATGCTCCAGTTGTCATTGCTGCTTTGATGAGCCCTTTCCCAAAGACTTGCTTGAGTTTGGGCTGGAGTTCAAAGTTCTGCAGGCCGCCGTGGACAGAGATGAGAAGCTTGGGGAGCTCCAACTGCCATTCCTTGGTCATCAGGTGTAGGAGGAGATCAGGTTTCGTATCAAAAGATACTCGCACGTACTGGGAGAAGCAAGGCTGTCAATTAGGGAGGCTGCTTGTTTTCACTGACCACAATTATATGTGTCACTACTTGAAGGAAACGACTCACATGAGGCCAGATTTTTCAAGAGGGGTGATCATTTCCTTTACCCAAAAAAGGGATCATGAGAAAAGAGACTCAGCATTTTTGAAGGGTTTCTGAAAATTGTGAATTATTGCAAGCTTGAAAATGATTTGGTTTTCTAATAATACTTTAAGCACAATTTTCCTGTAAGGAGTTTTTTGTTTAAAAGAAAACATGTTTACATTTTACCATTTTTTATACTTGTGTAACAATTCAAATTTTTCTAATATTTTCAGTATAAGTAATCCCTTTACATAGATGGGGTGCAGATATAACTGAGTCTTTGTTTTCTGTGGTTCTGTTCTGACAGGTTTTGAAAAATTCTGCTATTCTACATAATGCAATGAAAAATTTAAGTTAAGGTAACACCAGATTATATTTACATCTATATTAATGGCTCACTAATAGATTTTTTTTTTTTAGTTTTAAAAGACAAGTGTCAAAAAGTAATGCCACTTATTCCTGTAGAATAGTTGAAAAATTAAAGTATCCAGCAGATATCAAAGTTTTACCTAATGCAACTAGAATAAAGTTACAGTAAGTCTATATAGCTGAAATGCTATAAATACAATTGCAAACAGCTATATAATCATATAAAGACTTCCACTTCTAGCTGGAAACAACCAAAATATTAGAAATATAGAAAGTGCTTTGAAATGCATTGCTGAGTTGCCACGACAGAAGGACTATTTAACTCCCAAAGTAGAAGCTGGAGGAGCCAGAGCCTTGGGAAGATTGGCTCCAAATTTTGGACATGTTGGATGTCTGATTTAATGGCTTTATTCAGGATGGGAAATTGTATGGGGGACCCTACATAAATCTGGGATATTTCACAGGAGTCCATACATCATGTAAAGGTACAAGATCCCAATGATGAATGTAACTGTATTATGTACCTAAAATGTACCAATAAACTGAATGAAAAAAAGAGAAGGTAACCAAACAATAAGTAACAGATTTTCCAGTGGACATTTTGTTCACAGAAGCATATTATCTAATAAAAAGTCAATGTGAATGTCAAAGGAGTCCAACCTCATGCATAAGGAATTAAAAATAAGTCTGATGTGCCAAGGAAGGCAGTAAGAACACTTGCCCACCTCAACCTTGACTCTGGGTGGATGGGAAAAACCATCCCTCTGATTATTTTTAAACCTAAGCAGGCACTCACGGAGATTATAGTCTACACTGATGTAATCAATGTGCTTTGAGACGTGCTAAACCGAGTTATTTAATGTAAAATGGTTCTAACCAATGGCTCCAGAGAACTGGCAGAAGCACTGTGGCTTCTCTGAGTATGAATGTGTCATCAACTCAGGTCTGAACTCATTCCCATAGGAAAAAATAAGCATTTCATGATAATAAAGTAAATATAAAATCACAAATTACACAAGGAGATAAAGCAGCATGAATGAGAATCAATAGGCAGCAGAGTAACATTCTCATAGATATTGAAATGGTCACAGAATGCAAAATAACTATGTCTAATATGCTATAAAACAAGGGAGATGACTGCATATGTAAGGAATAGGAAGCTATGAGGAATCACCATTGTACATTTGAAAAAGAATGAGACAGAACTTCTAGAAATTAAATGCAATAACTTAAATGGAAATTACAATGGCTAAGTTACACTACAGAACAGATAAACTGACAATAGGTCCAAAAAATGAACCAGATGCAATCTAAGAGACAAAGGAATTGAAAACATAAAAAGAAAAATGAAGACCCTTGGGGGAAATAATTAGAATTCTACATAGGAATAAAAGAAATAATGAGGAAAAGATGCTGCCTGGGCATTTCTCAGAATTACCGAGGGAGACCAATTCTGAAGTCCAGGAAATTCAATGAATCCTAAGCAGGATAAATAAAAAGAAAGCTCATTCAAAGATATGGCACAGATAACACCAGAGGGAGGAAGGAGAATCCCTAAGAACAGGAGTAAAGATCATCTACAATGAACAGTTATTAGATTGAAAGCCCGATCCTCAGTTGCATACCCAATACCAGGATATTCAGTGTGCCAGGACAAAAGATATCAGTCCAAAGATCCAAATGCAGAAAAAAGTATCTTCCAAAGTGAGATCAAATTATATTTTCTGACTGACAAAGGTGAGAGAGTTTATCTCTAGTTGACTCTACTGAAGCAAATTCTAAAGTATATACAATAGGCAGAACTTTTATGGTCCAATAGGGCTTTACATGTTCAAAGTTATGTACTCATCCCAAAAATAAAGACATTGGCATCACCCATGTTTTGCTAGTGAGGACAGGGATTCATGTTGTTTTCATGTTCACATTTCTGGTAAGGGGCCGATGACAAGATTCATACTCCAAGTCTAACTCTGGAGCCCTTTCTGTAGACCTCAAAAATAAAAGTGTCTCTTTATCCACATTTCTCCTTTTCCTTTACCTGTTACCAAGCTGTCTGTAAGTCCTAATGATCCATTTATCAAAATACTGTTCTCACCTAGGCCTTTTCTCTCTCTTCCTTTAGCTGCCATTTACAAAACCCTTTCTTCTTAAAGGATATAAGCTTGGATTGTGGCCACAGCCTCCTACTGGTTTCTCTAGCCCTGAGCTCTCTAATGAATACCAGCTGGCTGACTTCTTTCTCCAGTCCCTCTTTGATCATATTATTTCTTAATTCAAATCATTACATCATTTGTGAGCTTCTCATGACGGCAATTATGATCCCCCATAATTTAGCCTTATCCTTTCTATTGAGAAGTTTCCCCCCCACTTTGCCATGCATTCGGTCAATGCTCTTCCCCAAATCCTAGGTAAGGTAGTCTCTTACCTTTCATTGACAGAAATCATCCTAATTTTTCAAAGGCTCTGTTTGACTCAAAGTGACTTTTCCTGAGAATATAAGCTCATACGGATGCAATATTACTGTCAGTCAAGCCTAGTGTAATATTGCTTCTGGTTGCTTCTTTCATGTGATGTTTTATCTTCCTTGTTGCAAGGGTTTGAGAGAGGGATCCTGTTGGACCCAACCATGTTTTTATAGGCCTTCAGCCTTGGTTGTGAAGCAGGTACAGTTTTTAGAAATAAAAGGAAGCTCAGAGATAGATAAGCAATCATGGGACTCTAGAGATTATTTTGCTTTCCAGATGGGGACAGAGACCCAGGGAAGAGGCCTGCCTGGGATCTCAGAGTGGTTATCCTAAAATCATTGTATCACTTACAAAAGCCATGCCATTAAAGCCACTGTTTACACTCAAGTGTCTTAGCCTGGGCTGTGTTCCTCAGCCTTGAACATGCACGTGACTCACCAGATAACTTTGTCAAAAAATGTAGGTTCGGATTCAATCGGTCTGGGGTGGGACATGAGGCTCTGATTTTTAACCAGTTCCTGGGGGACCACTCATGAATCAAGGACTATAACTCTTCCACAGACCAAACAGCACAAATAGTGGGTGCTACAGTAGAATGAGTCCCCCAAGGATCATGTGTTGGAAACTTAATCATCAGTGCAACAGTAGGACCTTCACAGGATGATTAAGTCTTGATGGTTCCACCCTCATGAATGGTCTAACGCTGCTATTGCAGGAAGGGGTTCCTAATAAAAGGGTGAGTTTGCACCCCCTTCTCTTTTTCCCTCAGGCACACATGCTCCTGCTCTCTCACATTCTTTAGTGGGATGATGGAGCAAGGAGGACCTGCCAGCAATAAACCCTTGGCCTAGGATTTTTCAGCCTCCAGAACTATCAGAAATACATCTCTGTTCTTCATTAATTAGCTGACTTCAGGTATTCTGTTATAGTAGCACAAAAAAGAATCAGAACAATGTGTTTTATATTTGTTATTGGGCCCAAGGGAAGAAAGAGCACTCAGTATTTCACTTGCAAACACAAGAGAATATGGGGGAAAAACTGGAAAAATTAGATCACCCTAAATATCAAAGTGCACCAGTGGACAAGCTACTCAACCTGTCTCCAATAATCTTACCCCTTTGACCAGGACTAATTCTTTTACACAAGAATGTTTGACTGACTACAGACCACATCAAATCATGCCAGGAGCTGACAAACATCACAAATCCTCAGTGGCTCTGAGAATTGGATGTTGCCTATTATTTGTGATTTATCATGCTTTTCTCTTAAAGAATAAAAAGCAAGATAAAGTATGTGAATGAATCAATTTGCTGTTACTTTTTCTCTTTTTTTGGTGGTTGTTACTGAGCAACTCAAGTAAATGATTGTGGGGATAAGAGGATAATTAAAACCAAAGGCTGAAACAACATTTTGGGGTTATCTGAAGATTTCAGTTTTTAAATTATATTAGTACCCATGAAAACCAGGCTATTTGGTAGGCTTCCCGGGTGCTTGAAATGTAACCGTTAATGCATCTGCTAAATCAGCTGCTTCACACTCAGAAATGGTTGCCCAGAGCATTTAATCCATTCCTGTTAAGTGGTCAGTGTGATTTGGATTTAGGGTCTATATTGGTTGTCAAGATGAGCAATTTGACTATCCACTTGTGAGTCTAATCATTGCCAAGGGATGACCTTCCATACAGCAAGAAATCTTAATGTTCACATTAATTTGGTCATATGTTGTGTTCCAGATTAGAGGTTTCCTAGACATCTGCAGCTACATACTCTGTGTCATTTGGCCAACTGGAGCATTCTGTCTCGTTAAATAGTGATATTGACCACCTCTCAGGATACTGTATGGATCAGATTGTTAAACAAGTATGGCCACCAAATCTCTAATAAATGAAAATTAGATAAAGGTTACATTCACTAGAATGTGACTCCTATCTACAACCAACTTGCCTTTATCCCTTTAAAACTTCCCAAATAGTTGTTTTTCAGCTGCAGTTATTTGAGGAGTGACTCGTGCAGCATGTATTTTTTGTTCCTGTGGGGTTTTTGGTGTTGGGGATGAAACCTAGGGGCACTTTAACATTGACATACATCCCCAGTCATTTTTCTTTTTGATTTTGAGACAGAATCTCACTAAGTTGCCCAGGCTGCCCTTGAATGTGGGATTCTCCTGTCTCAGCCTCCCAAGTAGCTGGGATTAGGGATGTGTGCCACCATATCCAACTATTTATCTTTATAAAAGGAATCTTTCCTTGAAAAAGGCTTTAGGTCCCCAATTTATCATTTCAAGACAGAAACTGAGTTTAAATAAGTTTCTCACATCTGGAATTATTGCCCTTTTCCCCATACTGTCCTTTGGCAGCAGGAAGCCTGCACATGAAGAGTGAATGGCATTCGGCATGTTATGTGAAAAACAGAAGCTAGATTCAGTTGAAATTGCATTATTTGATTCATTCTTAGGTGCTGTGGAAATCTATGCATCCAGCATTATTTTCATGAGAAAATGTATTTTGGTTTCCAAACAACAATTTTGGAAATTAAATTCTATAAGTGAGAGTATATTAGAAAACTACAGATTTCATTTCATTTGAATGGTAGAGGATTTGGTGACTAAAATTTTGAGGCTTAGCTCTACCTAGTGCCACAGCAGCTCTTTTTGCTTAGCAGGCTATTTTCTGGCCCGTTTTTTCTTTAAAACTAAATCTATCCTTGGTACTGTATCATTCGAAGTGTTACTCTTCACTTGTCAATGTCACTAGAGTTCACTGAGGTGTCACAAACACCAGACAGTATTTTTTCCTGTATTGCACCCACAGTGGGCAAAGGCTGGAAAGTTGGGAAACAACCACTCTCCCTTAGAACACACAGGGGCCATTTTTTAAACAAATTCTTCCTCTGGTATTTCAAACTCAGGCTTTTGTAGAGTAACTTGGCTCTGATAATTCATCAGTCACCTCTTTGGCCCTAAATTTCACCCATGTAGCTTTGTCCAGCTGTTTTAATGAAACTGTTTTAATCCAATTATACACAAGATACGGAATAATAAATGTGGCTACATCCTTGGATATGTTAACCAACAAATCCTTTCCTCACACTACCAAGTCATCATAAATTCATGGGAATAATCTCTTGGTATTTGTTGAGTAGTGTTTGCTCTGAATAATGGACTACTATTATTAAATCTATTTTAACAGTATCTTTGATGCCTTTCTTTCAAAGCTGTATTGGGAAATTTGCCCCTTTGTCCTTTTTGCTATGAAATACGACAAGCATCATTCTATTTCCTAAATCTTCATATCCACATTAAAAGGGACATGTGTAATTAAAACTGTGGCCAAGCAGAGCATGTTGGATCGGACTGCTAAGATAATTCTGCTGATACCAACTGTCCAACTCCATGGAGCCTTTTTTTTTGTAGTAAGAGTTCAATGCTCATGATAGTTTAATAGATGTACAATCTCCCTGGAAAGAAAATATTTGGAATACCATTCTCTGTTATTAAATTTAGTTTCATGACACACAAAACTTTGGAAGTGAAAGTGCTATATTGTTTTAGCCATTTCTCAGTGTTAGATATTAGGCCCTTATATAAGGGACAATGGAAACCCAAAGATTAAGAAATAATTTAGAACTTCACTAAGCATATGAATAGGTCCTAGTAGTACTCTATGAAATTTTGTCAGAATTATTTAGCATAAGACTTTTTAGAGGCAAGGAGATGGGATAGTTTCTTGGCTGATTGGTTTTTCCTTCTTCATAGATCTAAGATTAGGATTGGAAATATACACGATATATTCTAGTTTTCGTCTCAATTTAAAGAAGACCATCCCAAGGTATTGCCAGTTCAGTAGGCTCGAAACTCTAAGGTGGAAACTGGAAATCAACGGAGCAATTACAAAACCTCTCACAGACTTACGCTTTTGTAAAGCTGCTGGTTCACCACAGATAGGGATTAGCATTTTTTTTTTTTTTTGAGAAGAGGGATTCATTTAATTTCCTATTGTGTGTGTGTCAGTCAATGATCCCTAGATCAGATTTACATGATGCAAAGACAGACAATTTTTAAAATCTCAAATCCAATCCCCAAAGCCTTTTAAGAGTACAGTGTGAGGTTTTGGCTGCCAGGCTTCCGACAGCCTTCTCTCCCTCCTAAGGGCCCCCACCTGCACCCACAATGCTCAAAGAACAAGCCTTTCGTCCTGGCAGACTCAGTCATTAGCACTTCAAGTGTGAAAATAAAGGCTAGGAATAATTACCTAAATTATATGAAAACCATAAGAGGCTCAACCTGATCTCAGCAAGGGAAAACCTGAAAAGAATTCTGTGATGACTTGAGAGGTTTAAACACACATCCTTAATTAGGCTACGTGTACTTAGCCCACCAGTCGGTTCAGCATTAATTGAGATGATTAGTAAGCAAAGAAGATAGTTTGTAATCAAGCTCAGCATTACTTCCTTTCCTAAATAATCTAGGGAGATCTAGATAAAGATGAGTCTTTGAGAAACCACACAGTGGCTGCTGATGGCACATCTTCTTATTGTTCTCTAAGGCAGGTTTAAAAAGTTATGAGTTGTTCTAATGAGCTGCCAGATCCTCTGCTACTCCAGCACTGGCCACTTTGGGCTTGCAATTTCATAGGATGTAGCTTGGAACAGAGAAGGAATCAGAATCTTTCACTCACTGTCAGCTTTGAATGTCTCCTTCCATTGTCAATTCGTCTCTGAAAAGTGCTGGTTTTATTGCTGTTTTGCTGTCAAGCCCAGGAATTGAGGGCTGTGTGCCACGAAGCATTTGGAAAGGCTCAGAAAATGGTTCTGTTTACCTAGGATGCAATTTTACAAAGACCTCTTCCCACTTACGGCTTTTGAGTTTAATTAACCTCATTAAATAACAGATTTTATACTTCTACAGTTTTCAAAACCCTAATAAAAAGAGGAACAAAATAGTAATTAGCTTCCTTTCAATTACCCACATGTATCTTCCCAAACAGAGCATCCACTGTAATCTGTTCCAGGCACACATGGCCAGATCAACAGAACTGAAAGTGTTCCTTGGGAAGGTGGGTTCAAGAACTTGTCATTAAATGACTGTATAACTCTGGAAAAATAATTTAATTTCTCAGGGCTTAGTTACCTTGTCTATAACACAGGTTGAGGCACTAGGATTAAGATATTCCTAGCCTGGCAGAACAGTGGAATAACCTTGGTAAATTTCAAAAAAACTTAGGTTCCCAGGTTCTTTCCTATACTAATGAATGAGATTCTGTAAGTGAGTCTTAGTTGTGGAAATTTGTGATGGTCTCATGGGTTATTCTGAGCCTCCAAGTTGATAACCACTACATCCAATCTCTCAAGAGTATTTGACAGCTAAAGAAAGGTCTGTGATAGATTCCTATTCTGCCTTTGATGTAGGACAGATTGATAGCATCCCTGAGCAGAGATATGGCTCCCACATGACCTGTGATATTTTATTAATGGATCTTTTCCTTCCACCTGTATCCTACCAAAACTCCCGCAGACTGTCTTGGATGGTGTGCAGAGTGCCTTGGTATTTTGAAGACCCAAGGGCCTTATCTTGGGTTGCCTTGAAGGGAAAAGTTAACATTGCATTATACTTTTAAAAATTAATAAAAATTAATCTGCCTCTAGAGTTTTTTGACCACTTTATTAAAAATAATTTTAACTTTTAGGTATGCTTTTCAGAAGTAGAGGACTAAAGGCACATTAGAGATAGTTGGCCTGACCCTCTGCAGTCCTGGAGAATAATGAGCCATGCTCTGCCTGTGCAGACTGGCATCCCTGCAGAGGCAGGGGCTGCCTAATTTCCCTCTGTCCCTACTGCACACTGGTTTGGTCATGAGGGTGGAAGGTAATGAAGGCCCAGGTCTTGGCCTGGTGTGGACAAGTCCACTGTCTTTTTCTAGACAAGAGAATCAGAATAGTTCAAGGGCAAGTTGTCTAAGGGGACAAAATGTTCATTTGTCACTGGATGAAAACCTGGGACTTCCCCATTTGTAAAAATTCAGGAGTAATAAAAGGAAACCTAGTCTCCATTTGGCTGATCAGGCTAAGAAAGAAGGTGGTCATTCTGAGTCCACTCAGGCCAGCTGTAACCTCAGAGCCAGGGTCATGGGCGTGTGACCAGTAGTCACACTGCTCAAAAGGGCAGTGCAGGGGCTTCACTGCTTGGGAGTCTGCTCTTTTGTCTTGAAATGCTTAATAGTTTTATCCTTGAATTGTATTTGACAAGTGAAGTCTGATGGGACAGTGGAGCACGTACAGAGGGTGGGAACCTTTGTCCTCAAATGGTCCCTGGTCTCACGTCCTTGATGCCTTCCCGAGCTGGAGCTGTGAAGAACAGCATGTCAAGGCAAGGATGTAAAGTAGCCATCTCTGCCTGGGGCCTGCAGTGTCACAGTGTGTGTTGTGGGCACTGGTGGGAAGGCCACCCACCTTAGATACTCAACGTGAGGTGAAAAACTTTGGGGTCTGATAATTGGGGCTGCCAGCCTTGAGAGGGAGTACTGGTTTCTCCTCTGTTGAGGGCCCCACGGTGGCTGTGGTTGACCTCGCCTCACCTAATCATCACCAGATAGCTTGGGGTTCTATAGAGCAGGTGGGTTTGCGAAGGGCTGTCACAACCACGAGTGTATGCGCCCCTCCCCCACTTGGAGAAGAGAAAAAGATCTGCCACTCAGTGTCCGTGTTAATGTCATAATATACACAGAATACATATTTCCTATGTGACGTGGGACAAATTACTTAAGTTTCCTGTACCTCAGTATGTTATTCTATCATAAAAGAAAGGTACTACTGTCATAAACAGTGCTCGCTTCAGCAGCACATATACTACTGTCATAAACATAAAATAACATAGGCATAACTTGGCACAGTGCAGGGACATAGTGGATGTTAAATATATTTTACTTGGCTTTACTATTATGTTTTCCATGTGCAACAGATCCTGAAAGCAGCGGCCAAAGTATTTTGATTAATACTTTAGAAGACACACTTTTGAATGCACTCATTTGAAGTTTCAGTTGAGTTCTTAGGGTCACTTAAGTTCCCAAGAAATTATTAGGAGTGGAAAAGCAGCTCTGGTAGGGGAAAATTCTACAATGGGAAGAGATCTTGGCTATATCCATCACACTAGCACACCCACAGCAGCTGCTTAATGGTTGAAGTGTACATGGAGTAAGGTAGCAAGGTCACTAAAACACACTTTCTATTTTGCTGCAATGGTAAATGCAGGGGCTGATGACTGAATGTAGATGTTGCTTATATAATGTGGGCACTCACAGACTGCACATCTCTAGTTAGCGATGGCTGCTCATAGCACCTGCCTCCTGCTAGTGACAATTTAATCCTTGAGACAACTCTATGGAGCACTAATTACTTTCCTCATTTACAGATGAGGAAACTGAGGCACTCGGAGGCTAAATAAACTAGACAGAGCCAGGTTATATATAAAATGCAATGAGACTGAAGATTCTAAGACCAACTAATAGGTTACAGAGTCAGAACTTCTGGAATGATGTGAAAGTATGAACTGAAAAAATATAATTTAAATATAATGTAAATAATTTAAATATAGTTTAATTTATTTAAAATAGCACAAGGATATGTCTACATGAGTGTCCTTCAAAATATTAGTCAAAATGTTTTTGCAGTTTCTTTCAGAGCCTGGGATAAATAGTGATGAAGACACCAACAATAATAACAGCTAAATTAGCTTTACATCCATTGGTGTGCCTGGCACTCTACCAATGTTTTACATAGGCCATCTCGTGTCATGTTTATGACAGCAGTACCAATAATCTACACAACAGAAGAGATTACTGAGGGGAAGGAAATTTAGTAACTTTCTCTCCACATCACACAGCATTTATGTGATGGTTCTGGGATAAGCTTGGACTGTCTGACAGTGCACAATTAAACTAATACTCCATTCTTTTAGATATTTTTAATGGTGGAAATCTTTACCTTCAGAGAATATATTGGGCCTTTAAAAACTGGCAGAAGTTATTTTTGATTAAGCTCTAAGTTTTATGGATCTTGGATAACTGAGATTAGTCTTCTGTCAAAACTATCCTTTGGTGAATATATAAATTGCTTTTCCCTAGGGATTTATAAATTATCTAAGGGCAGTCTCCATAAGACAGAGAAACGCATGTTTGGACCATGGCAACCTGTGGTATCTAGAGTCTCTCAACCTGTGGGCTTAGGAAGGACACTCTTACTTACAAGTGAATGCATGCCCCATTGTGACACTGAATATTAACAGTGGAAACAATGGGCAGATGCCGACCACATGCTTACTGGGCTAGAAGCACATGTCTGCAGGTAGCATTTAGTACCTTTGAAAGCGGAGGTTGTCCCACTCCATTGTCATCATTACTCTGACACTTCTTCACTTACAGGACTTTCCTTACAAGGATGCCTTGCATGGCTTTTCAAATGTGTTTCCTGGAGATCCATACTGTCTGTGGTTCAATCCCCTACTGTGAACAAGACCTGCGCTGAGCTGGGGGCACTTAATGGTCTTGTGTATGCAAGTACCGCCCTTAAGTGGATGAGGAAATTCATAATCTCCATTTCCTTTAGTTCATATTGGACAAGACTAACCTATTCTTCATTTTCCCAAGCCTTTCTTGAGGTTATAAGTAGCCAAGTAACTATTTTCTTTCCAGTGTATAGCTCACGCTTGGTTTTAATTTAATCTATAGCTCAAAATTAATTTTTGTAGGGAAGATCTGTGAGCTCAGTTGGCCATTCTTGGTAAAGAAATTACTGCAGTAGGGCAAGAGGGAAGATAAGAACAGAAAGGGAAGAGAAAGAAAAGAAGGAGAGAGAGGTGGCTTCATTGCACATTTGGAAACTATAACTGGTAGGAGGTGACTGCCCTTGAATTCTGAAAATACGTCTCTCAGCAGAATTTCCTCCCCAAACTTAGAACACTCTAGGGTGTGCTCAGAAAATCCACCTCCCACTGCTCTGCCCTCACTCAGCCAACTCTCTGTGAACAGTTGGAAGCAAGTTGCTTGTACTAGACCATTTCTAGAAGTTTCAGAACACATGGTATTCTCCTTACAAAATCAGCCAGCCACGCAGATAGTGAACCATGATGAGAGCTGAAATTTGAAAGTGACAGCTTTTAGAAGTAAACTTTATGTGTTTTCTAAAACCTTTTTAAAATAATGCTTCTCGTATGCAACTTTTCTATTGTGAACATTATTGAACACTGGAAATACTTGGGAAAAAAGGACTCTGTGGATGGCAAGATCTCTGTTGGAATGAGGAAGGAAAAGGCTTCCACCTTGAATGAGGAGAAAGGCTTATTACTAATTGAACAAAACAGAAACCTGAAGGAAACACATTTTTCACCAAGGGGGTAGGGGGTGGTGTTTAGAAAAAGTCTAAATGGATAAGACAGAAAATAACATAATACACAGTGGGTAACTAGAGAAAATAAGCCAGACAAAGCAAGACAAATACCACATATTCTTTCATACGAAGCTTAAAAAATTGACCTGAGTGTAGTGATTAACAGAGGTTAAGGAGCATGTGTGTGGTAGGGAGGTGGGTAAAGGGAGATTGGATTTTAGCAGTGCACAATGTGTGTGTGTGTGTGTGTGTGTGTGTGAATATCACATTAAACCCCTTTCATATATGCAATTAATACACATTAATCAAGAATAAAAATAATAAAAGAGAAAGCTATTTGTTCCATTATTAGTAATAACAGTTACTATCACTTCTCGGCTAAGATCAAGTGTAGTAATAACAGTTACTGAACCCGATTTCATACTTATTAGTTTAAAAATCCTAGGCCAAATGTTGGCTTTCCTCAACTTCATAGAGTAAGAGGTAAGAAAAATAGGGGCACTATAATTAGAACAGGTCACCCCACCAGGAAGTGGCCCAAAGTCTAAATCCCAGCTCTTTGCTACTCCTCGGCAGGATGTAAGATAGCACTGGAAAGGGACCGATTGCCTCTCTAATTACCATGGCTTTGTTGGAATGGCCGCCTCCTTGGAACTCAATGGTCCCAAAAGCATCTGTTGGGCTGAGCTGAGTGTGTTTGCTGATGGACCACTTCTCAGACTGGATGTCATTTCGGGAGAGACGACTTTCATTTTTCTCATTCTGAAGCACAGAGATACTGGGAGTGAGTCCGACATGCTGGCCTATCAGACGCCCACAGCAACACCTACAACATAAGAGGTTACAGTGAACGCCTTGGAATACACACACACAAGGCAACCTGTGACAGAACTCTCAGTCCACATTGTCTCACTTCAGTCAGGGATGAGGTGAAATCTCATAATGTGGCTGCATCAGGCAAGTGATGAGCTTTATATAGTACATACATCTTCTTTTCTCTTGTCCCCATCTTCTGTTCACTGTATAAGCTACAACGTGCCTCCCGCCCCTCCTCATCCACAGGCTTGACACCTAGCATATTGTTTAGGAGAGGGCACCTGTGAGCAGAAGTTCTTGAGATTTTTCTGCTTCTCACTTCTCCCATTTACCAATTCTTGCCTGAAGGACACTAAAGAGCTTTGAGGGAAGGATTTTAACATGCACATTTAAATGAGAAATTTCACTTATATGTGAGTCACAATCTAACTTGTTTCTCCCCAGTTGACATGCTCTGTCAAATATCCAATTCTGAAAATAAAAATTTGCAGGCTCAATTGTTCTTGAAGAAATAATAAAAAAAATGCACAAGATATTTGAAAATTGAAAATTTGTTCCTTCTCTCATGAAAACATCTACATACATCATTACCACTATAATCACAATTATTAGGAATAATAGTTATAGCACATAGCTGCTGTTTATGGAACACTAATAATTTAACATCCATTTTGTAATGAAGCATTGTAGTTTTGAAGGTTGGATAATTTGTCCAAGGTTATATAGCTAGTCTCTGTGACTATATAATCCATATTTTAACTGCAGTGTTAAATTCCCTATTCATAAAGGCATTTCCAGACATAAATGTGCTATGATGTATGATTGACAAATACAGTGAATTTTAAAATTAAAATTATTACAGTAAATGACACATTGCCCTTAATCCACATCAAAATACTCCCCCTTACTTTGAATATACTTATGTCATTATTCTTGCCACTTTCTGGAGCAGCTCTGGAAATCCTCTTTCATGTCTTTGGTTGATTGTTGTGGTGGCCTTGATGTCCTAAATCAATATTTGCCTTTCATGGTCATTTTGACAGAAACAGGCTGAAGTCTCACAGTGCCAGATTTGGTGAATAAGGTAAATAAGGACATGCTGTAATGTTTTTACAAGTCTGTCTTTCTACCAGACGGCACTTGGCAGTAGCCTTCACCATATATACGATCATATCTTATTATATACATGAAAGAAGACTTCCAGAAATGGTGTAAAAAGTGGCAAGAATGATAGGATAAGTGTGTTCAAAGTGAGAGGGAGTATTTTGACAGGAATTAATGGCAATGTGTCTTTTAGAGTAATAAAAATTTTAAATTGAAATACTCACCATATATTTTAACTACCTCTTGTATTTTAACCCAAATGCTTCCAACCTTGAACGCTATTGATCTTTAGAAGGTAAGTCGGCACTAAAAATGTGCTGAGAAACCCAAGCGTGGTGGTAATCCCTATCATCCCAGCACTCTAGGAGACCGAGGCAGGAAGATCACAGGTTCAAGCCCAGCCTGAGCAGTTTAGCAAGATGTTCTCTAAGGCTAGGGATAGAGCTCAGTGCAAAGATCACTGGGCCTTGCAGTCAATCTCCAGTATCACCAAAAAAAGAAAAATACAGAGCAATATGAAATTCTCTGTACAGTAATCTGCCAAGAGTCTTTTATTTAAAAATACTAGAGTAGAGCACATATTTAGAAGGAAAAACCAGTTATCATTACAAAAAAGTGTAGCCAAATGTTATATACAGAGATTAGTTTCTTCTGCAATGGTATAGACTTTTACAGACTTTTAGCTAAGAATTAACTGTAGCCATGCGACTTAATGTAATAGAGATATGTGAATGATTGCTTCAGAGCCAGGTGGGGTGGCACATGCCTGTAATCCCAGCTACTCGGAGGCTGAGGCAGGGGATCATAAATTTAATTTGAGTCAACCTAAGCAACTTAGCAGTTGCTCAAAATAGCTGCTGTCTCAAAATAGAAAAATAAGAAGGATTAGTGATATAGGCCAGTACTCCCTGGGTTCATTCTCCAGTGTCATAAAAAAAGAGTTGCATCAAAAATGTCCAACAATAAAAACAGTCCCACACAATGGGTAGTGACTGCTATTATTGTCTGTCCTTGTAATTATGACTTCACATCTTGATACATTACAAACAGCAAGATTACCTATGGGGGTCTTTGGTGCTGGGTATGATGTGAACACATTCTCTTTTATAAAATGCTCTTTCTATCCAGGATTTCTGAGCCTGAAAGAGAAAGAGAGAGAGAGAGAGAGAGAGAGAGAGAGAGAGAGAGAAGAGAAGATTAATATAACCTTTAAATAGTTTTAACTAGAAAGTGAAATTTCATAATCACATAATAGAGTAGTTTATCATGAGCTAAAATGAAATTATGGTTATTTCATACATAAAGATTGTATATAATAAAACCAATGATTTCTAGAATCTACTAATTAGGTTAACATTATAATATTGAAAATTAAACGAAATAGCCATGCTGAAAAAACATTAGTGGTTGTACCATATACAAATACATAATGACTTTTAAAGAACAGAAAGACAATGCTATTTGCAGAGAAAATGAATCTGGAAGGTTAGAACATTGTATTTGTAACTTGACAGAAAAAATTATCCAGTTGTAGGCAGAGATTCACCTAAATAAGCATAACGTTTTCATGGCTAATGCCACATAGATTTTCCTTTATGAAGAAAAGAACAATAGGCAACTTGCATAACTATAAGCCCTAATCTATCATCATGCTTTTTCTAAAGTCCAAATTAGCAATGCTTAACTACAAAGGAGGAAAAAAATGGAAACATGAGGAAGATAAATATCTTCACCATAGTCCCAAATTTTACAGATGATGCCTTGCGAAGGTAGATACACATTTTCTTTCCTTGCGTCCCATACGCCTTTCAGCACACAGCGAATAACAGCTTCTTAGAATGGGCATTGCTATGGCTGTCCATCCAGAAGTCCTGCTGCCAGGACTGGGTTTCCAGATGGATAAAGGATGTTAGGTAAACTATAGAAACTGTAGGATCTTTGTTCCAAAATAGGCCAGCATTTGAAATAGTAGAGAAATTTCCCATGAACTCCAGTAAGCTGCTCAGAAGTTTCCCTCCCTAAGCACTGAAGATGGAAATCGCTAGAACAACACATAATGTTATTTTTATATGTCATCATCTTCCAGCCTCAGTTCTAAGCTCCTACTCTTAAAATATATGGGGTTGGACCACAACGAGCTGTTTCCTTGGCTTGTCTCAGTCTCCACTGTTAACTCTTAACTAGGTCCCATTTGTGGGTTGTAATTAGTTCTGACTTTGCCAGCAACCCCAATGTCTATAGAAGATGTGCTGAGTTTGGTTTGGCCTCCAACCTTGATCTTATCCAATGGGAGTCTATGCAAGTATGTGGCACCGACAGCAGAAGGTCTTTAATACTTGGGACAATGCACATTTTACAAGCAGCAACCTGAAGGATAATTGAGGGCTACCGAGGAGTTGTATCCTATTCCAGGGATGATCACAACTGGGTCACATGCTGCTGGGTGCTCAGGTGCCGTCTGCATGCAAAGGATACCATGTTGCCTCAGATCTGCAGGTCCTGGTGGACCTCTGCACTCTCAGCCACAAAGGTGCTACCTGCAGTTATGTCTGTTAGGTGGACATGAAAAGAAGTCTATTCTCAAAGATGTTTCTTCTTAAACATGTAGGGGAAGCTAGTGGTGCCATCTTTGCAAGAGAAACGAGCTTAGAGGCAAAGATAACCAATCTTTATCTTTGTAAAAAGCCTGTCATGTTAAGCTCTTCACATGCCGTGGATTTCCCCAGTCACTGAATACGTTGACTGATAATATCTGCTGGCAGAGAGATGGAAAATGTTCCTGACTGGAATTTTAAGGCCTGCTTTCCCTATACCTCTGGGAGCAGAAAAGAAGAATTTACACTTTGTTTTTGCTTCTTGTGGCCCATTTTGGCCAGACTTCAGAAGGATCTTTTGGGGAACATATGGGAATTTCAGGGACCACTGATCAATTCCCCTTGAGGGGAAGTCAGCAAAACAGTATTGTGGGTCCCGATGTGAGGGGAACAGTGAGAAAAAGTAGGGCTCTGCAATATGGAGAAAGTCATGTGAGTCCTTTGATACTCAGTTTTCCTCCTCTATAAAATGGGCATGCGGTAATGCCTGACACACAATGTTGTCATCCTTACTTTTTGGGTACCATGCTTTCACTTCAGAAAAATGGACTAATCCTGGTTTGATTCCAGTACTCAGAGTACAGATGAATGTTCAGATGAGTAAACTATGAAATTCCATTAGCAATGACCTAGAGTGATGTCCGTCCCCTGGTGCTGAGGATCATAGAGTATGTGACTGACCACTAGTAAGCTATAACTTATTTAATTTCTCTGAACCTCTTTTATAATGGAGGGACCATCATAGCTACTTGGGAGAGTTCTGTAAAAAGCAAACCAGATAACTGAGACAAACTACCTGGCACATAGTAGGAGCTCCATGGGTAAAAACAAAGACTGACATTTATTAAGGGCTTACGACGTCTGTGGCACTGTGCCATGTATGCCCTGTCTCCACAGACCCTTGAAGAACTCTGTGAGGGAGGTACTTCCATTATAACCATTTTACCCATCAAGAAGCTGAGGCAGTGATATGTAGCCAGTGAGTTTTAAAGCCAGGGTTTGAATTTAAGCAGCCTGAATCCAGAGTTCACACTCTTACCCACGCAGCCAAACTGCTTGTCTAAATGAGAGGTCACTGATATAAAATAATCTCGCTTGGTGATGTGAGCGGTGTTATCTGAGCATGCCTGGGGAGGCCCTGGGCTGAGGACGGAGCGAGGCTTATAGAGGCCGTGCGGGAAGCCATCCACACTCGAACCTTCTGCATTTTCGTTTCCTCTCCCAGCCTCACATGCAGAGTAATGAACACTCAGCCCTATTCTTCCTCTCTTCTCAGTTAAATGGTGAAGGCAAGGCATTTGGAAGACTTGGGAGTATTAGAAAGTAAAAGAAGGGGTGAGGTTATTATCACAGCTACAGGAAAGAAATGAAATCACAATGGGACCCCTAACCT
The DNA here is from genome assembly GCF_053883595.1 of Heterocephalus glaber. NCBI lineage: Eukaryota > Metazoa > Chordata > Mammalia > Rodentia > Bathyergidae > Heterocephalus > Heterocephalus glaber. Next base: position 53,619,762 of record NW_028258317.1, read on the forward strand.
GTGAATCTGGGGGACCATGACAGGTGGATTAGACTGTCCAAGGACACCTTCATCATTTCTTTCTCTCATGGGTCCTATTTTCAATTTGGAGAGTCCTGGAAGCTTTAGTAAAATGATGTGGTAAGAATTACTACATATGGATTGCCAACTTGGTTTTCAATATAAAATAAATAGACTTGACTGGAGTTTAATGACTTAATTACCTTCCCAAAGGTACAAAACTACTTCATTGTTAGTAAAAGGATTGAGGGTTAGTTTCTATTTTTTACTATTTGCAAATTAATCATTTCTCTTGCCAAGTCACAGATAATTAGAAGGGAAAGAAAAGAAAAATGAAGGTAAAAGATCTTCTCATTATTCAGAATTGAATTGGATTCTTTGTCTTTTGAGAAGTATAATATATCAGAGAAGAAATTAATGTATAGCACATAAATTAAGAATTCTATAAAATATCTACATAATTTGCTATGTTATCTTGTGGGTTTTGCTTTATTGTGATCTTATTCAGGTCTTTAGTGTGTATCAATATTAAATTTAAAAAATTATTTTCTTGGACAGGGCATATTTGATGTATAATCATGGTTTAATTTGTTCCCTAAACTAACTCCTTTTTCTATTGTTCAAAAGCTTTGAACTACTCTGCATGAAGCTTTATATTTTGCTTCAAAATCCAGCTAACTTAGCACAGAATGATTATCCTTGTTGTTACAAAGCATGAAATAATTTTGACATGGTGTATTTCTAGCTGACCTTTAATTATCTTCTAACATAAAACTTCAGTGGATGGTTTGTCCAAATCTCTTTTCTTTTTAAATATGCTTTGGAATTCCCATGTACTTTTAGAAAAAGAAAGTCTCTATCATTCTTTAAAAAATCACTTTCGCACATTCTTTTGTGAAGGTAGAATGGTCACATAACCATGGCTGAGTCTGTGAAGGGCTATTTTCTTTCTTGTCTTTCTGCATCATCAGCCATGTGTGATGTGTAACAGGAAAGTGTTTTTCAAAAGCTAATAATTAAAGGACAACTTATTCAAAACAAAATCGAGGATATCCACATTTTGAACAAAGTATAAAGAACAAAGCAAGTACAAATTTTGAAAATTAAAAGAATCCGAATAATAGACACCAAAAATCCTGTAAACACTGCCTTAAAAAATAAGGCATTTCATTTAAGCAAATTTCATTTCTTTTTCACCAAGACTCTGCCACCCAACATTAGACCCCAAACTCCTTCAAATCTCCTTCCCTGGCACTTCTCACCGGTTCAGAATCAACACCTATTCCAGGAAGCAAAGGGTTATGAGGATCTACATAGAGGATGTATTAAACCCCTCTTGAAAAAGCCTTGGAAAGTACTACTGTAATCCACTTTTAAGCAGAGCAATTTAACAAAAGGAAAATCTCCAGGACCATTAATTACAAGATTAAAAAAACACACTGTATGAACTTTATAAAAATAAATTACAAGGCAAAATTCACCTCCTTCTCATTTCCCTCTTTGAAGTGAATACCCTGTCTCCATTAGAGCAGAATACCAAGAGCAAAAGGGGCTTAACGCATATATTCATTTTCATCTTTTGCTTTCTCTCAACATCCCTCTGGGCATTCCTTTGGTCTTCCTCTAGATCCCCAGATCCAACATCAAGAAGTCAAACAAGAGAAAAGTTAGCTGACATCACTTTACCTGTGCGCTGACTCTGGCTGGTGGCAAAGGCAGTCGCCAGAGCTGCTCCTGTTGCTTTCATTTTGCTGTGGCCGGGACTGGCCATCCCGTTAATAATGGTCTTATGACCGCCCACTGGAAAAAAAGTTACTTGCCCGGCTCTTCCCCCAAGAGACGTTTCAAGTAAGCAATGAACTTGGGCAGATTAGTCCCTTGGAATGTGCCGCTGCTTCGGGATTAGCCTCCCTAAGAATCCCATGGACATTCCCCCTCGGTCCTCAAACACTGCTTGATTTGAACATCTAATCTGATGCCAGAAGAAAAACAAATCCCCGGAGAGATCGGATTTAACTGGCACAAGTCCTAACAGGCTGCCCCCCTTCTTTTCCCATTTCCAGAGAGAGAGCTTGTGAAAGTGTGAGAAGGTGTTCTGAGTTCTGAAAGTTCAACTTTGGAAAGCAAATCCTTCTAAAGAAACAGTGCATGAATGCTCCGAGTGGTTTGAACACACAAGCGGTATTGTTCCCCTGGCCACAAAGAATGGAATGATAGCATTTCTTTAAAGAGGAACTGCAAAAATCTCGGAGTGTTTCAAAAGAGTATTTTGCTCCCCGAACATGAGCCCAAATGGAATGAAACTAGAGTTTTCTGGGGACCTTCCACAACTTCTAAAATGTCTGTCCATAATAAAGCTTGCCTGATCACACTGCTCATCCTGCTGCCCCTCCCCAACAGTTACAAATATATGATTAGAAAGCTACACTCTCGGTTTTCTTATTAAAAATGATGAGCTGTGGCCTCTCCAGCAGGTGGATGCAGACTGAAAGTAGTGACACTGTGATGTGTTTATCTGGGCTAGCTCACCCAGAGATTCCTGCCGGTGTTCTGTCATCCGAAAGGGTGCTTTCAAAAATCAAGAGTAAATGTCTTTAGACAATAGGATTTTTTAAAACTAATTGAACACATTGTGTAAGGCAGGTGTTCAAATTTCAACAAAAACAATTTTTTTAAAAAGTGGCTATATGAGCACTGTATCTCCAAAGATTTCTCTCTTCTGGTGGTCAGAAGTTTGAGCTGAGAGATGACATTCTTCACTATCAGTCTGTGGGGCTGACAGTCAGGGAGGGCCACGAGCCTTTGGTTTTCACCTTGCTATGACTTTGTATCAGTTATGGTATAGGTTGTGTGGCCAAATATAAAGAATAATCGCTACTGAGTAATTTACTTTACAATTAGATTAGGTCCTGATCTGCACTTTGCCTTTCTGCTATTTCTAGGATTTGATCTTCAAATTCCCAGATTTTCTAGTCTCTCACCAAGGTTACCACAGAAATGAGGGACAATAATTTACCAAGTGACCTCCAACTGAGTCAGTATTAAAAGATCAAGATCCAAGTGAAAAACTGAACTGAGTTTCGGCATTAAATACCTAAGGGAGAAAGTCCCTTTGCCTGTCATTCAGAGTTGGCTTCAGCTTTAATAATATACATATCCTGCCTCTGTGCACCTGCACACTCCCAATTATTTATTCTAAAGCAACTATCAGAGACATGAGCATGCAAAGAAGTTCACTGCAGCATTGTTTATAATACAGAAAAACTGCAAAGACATTAAGTCCATCAACAAGAGCCTAATTATGTAAATGATGGAACAATGGTGAACTGTTTGGAGACTGAGTGCCCAAACTGCAACCCAAGACCCACTTATTTATTGCAAAGTGTCAACACTGCAAATAAACCTGAATATCCAATGCTTGGTTTCTGGGGCCACTTGGCTTGCATGCTGACAGAGAGGGCTCTGCATGCCCTCTGTGGGATAGATACCATAGGTTCACCACCGCTGGTTTATGCCATTTGGTGATCACAGTTATTTTTTAAATGACTACCTGGTTGCACAGGGAAATACATTGTACACCTTTTCGTGTTTTGTGAAAAAAGTAAGCCATAAAATAGTAAGTCCAAAAAGTTACAAATTCTAAATAGACACAGAGATCATAGGTATGAAGTATTTTAAAGTGGTAACTAGTTTTCATTTTATTCCTTTTACTTTCCCATTTTTTGCAAATATTCTTCCTAAAATTGAACATGTATAGTAAAAAATTATGTCAACCTCTGTTCATAGGTTATTGGGAAAGAGTAGCTCAGGAAGTGACTTAGGAAGGAGAATTCAGTGAAAAGAAAAAGCACAGGAAGGAAATTTAGAAAGTTTTATAATATGGAGGGTTTGGGGAGGGACAGGAGGTGGGAGAGAGGAAGGGAAAGAAGGGAAGGGAGAAGGAGGGGAAAAAGGAGAAGGGGAGGCATGAAGAGAAGACAGGGTAGCAGGGAAATACTTGGCTCACTGAGTTGGTGGCTATAGTGCATATGCGAGACTAAAAAAGTTGGTTTTAGATCCTCTTCCCAATGCAAGAAACAATCTAACAATTCAGCTTTTCCAACTTCTTTCTTCACTAGACACTACTTCTATCTTCATCCTATTACTTTAAATCTTGAGTTCAATCACATACCTACTTAGTCTCTTAAATACTACCCATGTATTTTTTACAGCACCTGCTTTGTGCCAGTCTTGTGTTTTTTTGTTTGATTTTGCTTATTTTTCATTTCTAAAGAGAAATAAATATTCAACAGGAAATAGAATAAGAGGCACCTTTTATGAACTTTACACCAAAGGTAAAAATATTGCAACTAAACCCTAGGCATTTGGTATAAATGAAAAAGGAAGCCCCAGGTGAGATAGAACAGCAATTTTTTTTTTCATATGAAGTAATAGACGATCCTCAAGACCTTTTGATTTAAAATGTAATTAGCTCCAAAGAAACTTGTAGCTCTAGGCCACACTGGGAATAGGGATCTTTTAAAAATCTTCTACATTTCCCAGTAATATAATTCCCAAAAGGATATATTACCAACCTGTTTCAGATGTAGTTTAGGAGAATGTAATGTGAATACTAGTAAGAAAAAATACAAGCATAATGCTAAGTATGGTTATCCCTCACTTTTATTCATCATTAAAGAAACATTACATTTGAAGAGAATATGCTAAAATGTTTTTGTTGGTACACAACACAATTTTTTAAAAAGTTAAATCGGGGTGGGGATCTAGCTCAGTGGTTTCGCCACCTGCTGCACAAGCGCAAGGACCCAAGTTCAATCCCCAGTACCAAAAAAAAAATGTTAAATCAGGGTTTGTACCAGTAAAAACTAGATTTTGATGTGGAAAATAAATATTTCATTATTATGAGGAACACCCAAAACATTTTTTTCTGTGATGTCCTCATTTGATAATAACAGAAAGACCATGACAACATAACATGGAGATTCCATCTTACTCCAAAAAGAATAGTTGTCACTTAGAACTTAAAAAACAACAAATGCTGGCAAGGATGTGGAAAAAAGGGAACCCTTCTACACTGCTGGTGAGAATGTTAACCAGTACAACAACTGTTTTATTCGGTATGGAGATTCCTCAAAAATAGAAATTCCATTTGATCCAGTTATGCCTCTTCTATGTTTCTTCCCAAAGGAGTTAAAGAAATATTACAGTAATACATGCATACCCATGTATATAGCGGCACAATTGATAATAGCTACATTTTGGAAACAGCCTATATGCCCATCAACAGGATAAAGAAAAATGAATGGACAAACAAAATCTGATACACACACACACACACACACACACACACACACACATGATGAAGTACTACTATGCCACAAAGAAGGATAAACTTGAGTCAGTTGTAGATAAATAGATGCATCTTGAGACCATAATGCTAAGGGAAATAAACTGGACACAGAAAGTTAAATATGGTATGATTTCTCTTATATGAAGAACCCAAAACAGAAATAATTTAAAAAGCAAAATAAAAGAGAGCTGATAGGAATTAGGAAGGCAGAATTCATGGAGATGGGAAGGGGATGTGGATTGGGAGGGAGGGGAAAGAGAAGCAAAAATGGTAAAGATGCTATATGTACCAATTCACCATAATGGTTGTAATTCTTCTGTATTATATCTATGTATATATATGTGTGTGTGTATATACATACATACATACATATATATATATATATATAATTTGAAAAAGAAATAATGATATAGAGCTCAGCAAATATTTTCTGCAAAGGTCCAGGTGGTGCACATTTTAGGCCCTTTGGCACTATATGTTAAATGTGACAATACTCTATCATTGTGGCACAAGAGCAACCACAGACAACAGGTTCACAAATAAGTATGGCTGTGTTCCGATACAGCAGGAAGTGGACTGCACTTGTACATACTGGTCAGCTCTTGGTATGCTGGGAAGTCCAGAGTGGCAGTGTCCAAAGTCCAGACTTTCATGGCACCATCCCTACCTTGTCCTGTGCTTTCTCCAGCACATCAGGCAGGTCCTCCCCGGGGGCCTTGCTCCTGTTAGTCCTTTTACCTAGACTGCACTGCCCTGAGATACTGTGCCGCTCAATCTCTAGACCCAGACCGTGCAGCAGTCCTCAGGGACCATTCCCTCTAGAGACACACCTGTCTTTCTCTGTGCCTTTATTGCCTCTGTTTTCTTCGTGGTCTTTCAGGTCACCTGGCATTGCCATGCCATTGCTCTAGCACTTAGAACTGCAGCACTTGGTGAGCACCGAGAGGACTTGGGCAAACCATTTGATTTCTTGGGGAATCAATACTTCCCTGCCAAGTGATGGCATCGGATAGATGCCATCCTAGTGTTTCCTAAAGGGAGATTTTAGGGTGGTGCCCACATAGGCATTTTTTAATACTTGGGTTTATATGAATATTTAATATACAAGGAATAGCTAAACCTGCAATTTAACAAACACCATTGCTTGAGGATATAATTTTCTTCTTTGGAATTATGAAAAAATGAGTCCATCAAAAATAGTTGATAAGTTTTGGCCAAAAATGATTTGTAGGTAGAGAAAAGTCTTGATGGTATCATAAGAATGGCTGAAGTTTAAAAGACTCAGAACTACTCCCCCTTAAATGTCCTTTAAACATGTTTTCATTCTATTGCATGAAAATAAATGCATTGGGTTCTCTAACATTTAAGTTTCCATTGACTTATAAAGAAAGCAATGCCAAGGACCGGGACAAAGCCAGTTGCCTCCAGAGCACATTGCACCAGCTTGCTCGTTCTAAAGTGATTCATTATCCCGTCCTCTGATCAATATCCTTTGGCAGCTCCCCAGCCTGAGCACGATGTGCTCAGCCTTCAAACCTTCAGGATCTGAAGCCTCTCAGGTTCCCTACAAGCCTTCACACACTTTATGCTCCAGCAAAGCAACTTATTGATTGTGTCTCCAATCCACCACCCCATTCCACACTTCTCAGCCTTTGAATATGCTGCCCCTTCATCTGAAATGCCAGGTGCTTTCTTCTATACTTGGCACAGAAACTCTGCATAAAATACTGTTTTCTGAGAGGCCTGGCTGATGACTGCTAGAGTGAACAACTTATATTCTTTGAGTATTGTTTCACTTTCACACCTTGGTCACAGTTCTTTTAGAGGAAGAGCCTTGCACTATTAATAATTATTTATGTTCATTTCAGTATGTTATCATCCCCTTCCAATTTCCACTGCCGTTGGAGCCTTGCCTGTATGACTTCTTGTCTTCCTCTACTTTTACCATTGTTTCTGGGGTAATATCAATTTTGCATTCCTGGAATTCACCTTTTGGGAATAATCTGTATTTTATAGAAAATTTTTAGCCTCTGAACTAAATTTTAAATTTTAACTTTCATAGTCTCTGAACTTCCATCACATATATCTTAACATACAGGTAACTTAATTGTGTTTTTATTACCTGCTTGGGAAAAGAGTCAATAATTATATGCATTACAATTATAAACTCATCTTTTATGATAGATCATACTATGTAAATTATACTTCAGTATATTCAGAACTTTTATGTAGAATGGTCATTCTACATAGTAATTTTTACAAACAAATTGTAATTATATTTCGTTGTTTCATTGGAAAGTTTTTCTTTGTTATGAAGCAGTTAATCATTGCTTGGAAATGTTGCGTTATATTTATAAAACATTCCCTTGTTCATGGAATGCTTTTTCGTAGAGCATTTTATATAAGCTTCATGATATGGCAGAAAGATAGACATTATGTGATTTTATTGTGCAAATGAAGAACCAAGGATACCAGAGGTTCAGCATCATGCTAAAGTTATATGGCAGCCATTGGCTTGGCCTGATGGACCCAAAGTCCTTGTGCTTCTGTTCGGATGCAGAAAGCCATACACTTTTTATGCTCTGTCACTGACTTTGGGGATGGTGCATGACGTCTTTGATGATTGTGGTGGAATAAGTGCATTTTAATTATTCTGATCTTAATAAATACATACATACATTATCAAGCCTGAAAGACCATGATGAAAAACTATAATGAGGATATAGATCTCTACTCCAAAAGTATCAGATATCAGTTTCAGTACAATGTTGTTTCCATACACAGTGACTTAAAACTTTCATGTCACACTGTGCACACACACACAAAAATTAACAATAGTGGTTCTGGCCCTATGAAATGGGTATACATCTTTTTTTAAAAAATTAAATTCTTTTATTGGTACATTGTAGGTATACAACACAATTACATTTCTCATTGGGAATTGTACCTTTACATAATGCATCTTGGTTCTTATTTTTTCCCCATTCCTAGCCCTCCCTTCATGCCCTCCACCCTTCCCTATTTACAAAGACTTTATTTCCATTTTTTCCATTTCTCATCAAAATGGGTATACATCTTTAAAAGCTTGTAACAGAGGGCCGGGGATTTAGTTCAGTGGTTTTGTCATCTGCTGCGCAAATATAAGGACCTGAGTTCGATCCATGGTACCAAAAAACCCCAAAAAACACTTGTAACAGAAATCAAAGATGGAAGACAAGATTATAACCAAAAACTACAATGAGACTGAGGCTTGACATCCTTCTCAGGGGTCAGGAATTTAAAAATGATGTTTCATTTGTTAGAAAACAGTCTCACTCCAATAATGTCAGCATACACCCAGTGACTAGGAAGGCTTTCTATATTCAGGGAGGCTGTGCCAGCGAGGACTATCACTGTTTTCTGTCAAGTAAATGCAGAGCTGGGACAACACACTGTCAACCCCTAAGGCCTTAATTCTGTTTAGCTTTCACAATTCATCCTTGTACCATTCTGATTTTGTTTGGAGCCAAAAAATGTGCTGAGTCACAAATTTGGATCATTTTATGTTAGGTAGAAGGGTGGAATTTTTCCTTTTTTTTGAAGTGTGGAATTTATGTGACAAGTCATAGCAAGTTCAGGTTGATTTTAATTCTGTTTAACTCTTTTGCCCTGGAAGGATGAAGATGCTGAGAAAAGCAGAAGATGAGGATGAATAAATAGCTGTGATAGTATTTGTAGGTGCATATCAGGATTAACTACTAAGGAAATAGTCTCTCTCTCTCTCTCTCTTTCTGGTGTGTGGGGACATATACACGTAAACTTTTATTTTATCATCCGTCCTAACTACCTTAAATATTCTAGGTAGAGGTACTGTCTTAATCAGTGGATGATTCCAGTTCCAAGATGAAAGTCTCTATCCTTACAAGGTACAGACTTAAATTTGGCTGTAGAATTTTGTTTCTGAAATCTCTATCTTCTTTTTCATTCAAAGTAGTAGTAAGATAGAATCTGGAGGAAGCAGGACTGACTAGAGTCTCGAGATTCATAACCTAGCCATGACTTGTTGACAACTAGGTGATTGACTTTGGAGGAGTGACTTAGCCTTAGTGATCTTCAACATCAGCTGCTGCTGTCAGAGCAGAGCATTCTGGAAATCAGAGTCCTGCAGCTTTGTTGTTAGTCACTCATTAATGTGCAAAGAGTAGGTGTAGAGGCTTTTTGAAGAGATTGTAAAAATCTTCACAAATTCATGAAACTGTTATTTTTTCATAACTACAGCAAGTAAAAATGTTGCTGCAGAGCACAAGGTTTTGTTTCTATTGAGCACAAAGTACGTAAGGAGATGATTGGAATTAATAAATAATCCCCAAGAGAATTCTTACCAGGCTCCAACCATTCTTAAGAATGCCCCTGGTTGAGCAATTCAGCACACGTTCAAAATTCCATTCTGTTTCAGTAAAATTTGACATGTTATTAAGATATTCTTATGATTAATTGATAACTTGGTATTTCTTTTTCTGCCATTGAGACTTTGTTGCAGTGTGGGGGGGTGGGTACTGGGGATTGAACTTGGGCCCTTGGGCTTGCGAGGCAGGCGGCAAGCTAAATCCCCGAACCCATTGAGACATTTTTAAGACCAGAACTTAGTGTTCTCTTGTCCTCATCCTCTATCAAACAATAAATTAAATCTCAGAGTTATCATTCAGTCAGTCAGGTTAGAACATCCAGAGACTGCTCATGATTTTGTAGGGGTTTTTTCCTGCTTAAATCTAACAATCAAAAATTACTTAACTGAAGGGACTGAAAGCAAATTAATCTCATTTTTATAGTTGGAAAAAACTCATAAGCTGGGCATGTCCAGCAATACGAATGCAAGGCTGTTTCTATTATTTATTGAATATGAAAAACTATTAGATATTAAGTTAATGCACCATAAATGTTATTCTAATCTTTTTCTGTCAAGTTACCAGATTGTTAGGTATAAAATAAAAGCATTCAGATAAATTCAGCCTCTGATGAGACAGTTTGAATGTCACAATATTAAGGTTGTTCAAGGTTGTTTAGCCTAGGTCTAAGCTAATGTCAAGGTCTTTCCTTACATACTCCCTACCAATGCCTGTATGTTACTGGTTTCTTCTAACCTTAGTGTATTAATGTAAAATCTCTTTGAAAGAATTTAGGCCCAAGAAGGCACTAATCTATGTATTAGCTTTCTCTAAATATATTAATTTAAATTTGATACTTATAGATATAAACATGAATTCAAAAGTAGATGTAAAGAATTATAGTAGTTAGCACAAAAATACAGTCTCCGATTTGTGTTCTATTTGATGGCAATGTGATTCATAATATCCTCTGTTTTCCTGCCCTACTCATCCTTACTCTAATGAAGATTTCCAGTTTCTGAAAGTTTAATTCCACATGAATTTTTGGTAGCAAGATTCTTCTGAGAAAAACTATGCTAATTTCAAAAAAGAATACTATGGTGACTTCCTAATTGATCCCCCAATCCATTCTTTACCCTGCAGTGAACAAGTTTATTTCCCCTCTTAACAGACTGGTTTTTAAGAGCAGTTTTAAGTTTACAGAAAAATTGAACAGAAAGTACAGAGTTTAATATACTGCCTCAACCATTCCCCAAATTTCCCTTATTTATTATCTTCCACTGGTATAGGTAGATTTGTTTAACTGAGCAACAGATTCATTATTATTGCACTGATACATTGTTAACTAAAATCCATAGTTTACCATAAGGTTCTCTATCTGTGATATACAGTTCTACAGATTCTTTTAGATGGGTAATGTTCAAGTGTACATCATTATAGTATCATACAGAATAGTTTTACTGATATTTTAATTAAAGTTTTTGAATTTTTATTGGTACACATTTGTAGTACATAATCACATTGCTCATGGCGAGTTGGTACATGCATGTGATGATGACATAGCTCATGGCATTCCATCCCCTGTACTTCAAAATCATTCAGTGATTTCCTGTTATTTTCTAGAACAGAATCAAGATTCCTAGCAGGTCTCACAGGCCTTGCCTAGCCACATGCCAGCTCACTTCTCCAAGTTTTCTATGCTAAGCTAACTCCAGTTACACCAATCTGCTTCCAGATTCCCAACTGCTCCAAATAAAAACATGAATGAAACACACTATATGATAAGTTAGGCTTTAATGTAAATACTATTTTTGAAGATACAGTTTTTATGATCTGGGGTAGGGGACATAAGTGAAGGGGCTGATGCACAACTTGATATTTCAAATATCAAATTTTTTAAGTGGCAATTTCAGAACCAGCTCCCTTCACAGAACTCAAAGTTCACTATAGATTATTCTAAGATTTATGTTTGACATATGAGGGATAGGTGTGAAACTATTTTGAAGGTAAGGTAAGTATAAAGTCATAATCACTGTTATCACAGGTGTCCTAGTTCATCTACCAATCTAAATCCCAGATCCTAAGAATGTGATGTATCTTAGACCCTATCTACAGTATTCATTCGAATACTCATTGCTTCCTGGTAAATGACAGCTTGTTTCTAATTAGTGATGAGCTGCATAAGGAAAATCATACACACACACACACACACACACACACACACACACTACTGAAACCGGATGCTGCCTCCATTAGAACAATAGTTGTGAGCATTCATTAAAACTGTCACCACCGGGAGAGGTTTGCGTTATACCATACTAGGTAACCCCCCAAATAACGTTTTTGTTTGCATAGTTATTCTTTACTTTGAGTGCCACATGAGTCACTGATGTCTACATTACTGTTAAGAAATGATTCTATTTGAGTCCACAGAAGAACAATGATCAAACATTGTTTGATCCCAATATTAATGATATGAAAGTGAATTACATTTATTCTGTGCTCTAAAACAATGCTTCGCAAGTGATTTGTGAGGAAAGACCATTTAAATTTTTTTGAATCCATTAAAAACTTACAGTTTTGTAAAATGTCATAAAATCATAATGTACTCATGTAGATTGTGGCAATGGTAAAATGCTATGGAAGTTTCTAAATGCCTATTCTCAATTTTTGTATCTCACATACAAAGGGCTCATGGGCCAGCAGTGGTTTGTGGACCACAAGGCACCAGTCAGTGTGCAGACTGTGGTCCAGTTACATCGGCAGCATCTGGAAATTGTTAGAAATGCAGAATCTCAGGCCCCTCCCAACCCTACTGAATCTGCACATTTGTAATACTAAGATGTCTAGGCCATTGCTTCATATTAAAACTGGAAAAACACTGCTCCAGAGGGAAATCAAATGCAATAAAGACTATAATATTTAATATTAGCAATAATAATAAGCAGTTTTATAGCCCTTGCAATAGGGCATACAGTGGTCTTATTACTTCCTCCTCTTAACTGACTTGAACCTTAGCATAAACTGAGGTAAGGTGTTTTTTTTGTGCTCATTTTGCAGATGAGCACACTGAAGCAGAGGGGTAAACTGGTTGGCTGTCATCCAGCTAGCAGGGAGAATGAAGGCCTGTAAAACAGCTTACATGACACAGAGGAGACACATTCTGGGGCCCCCAGAAGAGGAGAGAGTCAGTGTTGGCCAGGAGATATATTTGAGTTGGACCAGGCACATTGTGGGTGCTGATTAAATAGTTGGTTTTTCTTTTTTCTTATACCATCAGGGAGGTTTCCAATTTAATTACCTCTTCTCCTACTCCATTTTTTCAGATTTACTTTAAATGTGTCTTTCTCTTCCTGTTTCTTCTACATTTTTATTATGGAATGTGTTGTTTCCTTCTCTCCGTCCAAGTACTCTCTCTTAATTAGTAGTGCGCATTTATCCTGTATCCTCATGCTGTTCTTCATGCATATTCAGGGCAGGTACCATCTCTATTTACTTTTCCACTCTAACCTCAAGTGTCTGGCACCAGGAAGAACCTCAATAACCTCTTGTTAAAATAATGAATATTATACAGTTATAAAAAAATAGAATATTTTTGAGGTGTTCATTAATGGACTATGTTGATCTATTTTCCTAACATATTCTACACTAATAGAACTAACAAGTCTTAAAATACTAGGCAAGATGTAACTGTCAATCATAAAGTTTTGTCACTGGATTGACCAAGTATTTTTGCTGAATCACATGAACACATGTGCTGCATGCACTACCATGCACACGCATGTGTTTCTTTCTGTTGGAATATGATTTACATACTCCAAGTTTTGTGTTTGCCAATTCAACAAGACACAACTTACTGGAGAAAAAAAGAGAATATAGAAAAATTTATTAAACACCCACTCTTCTTTTCATTGGCATTACCACTTATTAGCTCATTTGAAGGTAGGAGATCACACTATTACTGTATTGGCCTTCCGGTCAGTATTTCATGGTCTTAGGAAAAAGTCTGAGGAGAGCTTTATCAGTGATGATGAACCTTTTAGAACTTTCGTGATAACAGCTGGCTGAGGCCATAGGTTCAGCACCATTAGTCTAGATTATCAACTGCTATTTTGGGGGTATGGAAATTCTTCTCTTAATGTCAGTAGATATTATTTAAATTCAGCCAGTTGCTAAATAGTCTAATTCTGCATCCATTATGTTTTCCCACTGAATTTAGGTCACATGTTATTTCTCTCCTATGCTCCAAATTTTTAAGCCTTAGAAAATTCAGGTTGATGCAGACTATGGGAAAAATAATTCCAGTCATGTAATTCAAAGTAATGTAAAAGAGCACATTTTTATTTCTTAGGTAGTTTTAAAATGATGGTCTCTGCTAGCTTTTGTTTTAGCCAAGTAGAAAATTCTGTATTTCCCATGTTAAAAAATGTTCCAACAAAATCATAAGTGGATTTGAGATAATATTTGCATGTATGTGTATAGTTGGCTTGTGACTTGGATGGACAGGTTTAAATGATTAATTAGTTCATAAGTTTGAGAACAAAATCGTGAAATGCTTTGTTCAGCTAACTTGTGTAGCTTCCTTTCTCATGTTTTCAGATGTAAATACCTTATCCTCACTTGTACTGCTCTGATCATTATTTAATACTTAAGGTTTAACTGATGGATTCCTCGTTGACGTGGTTATTGTTAATTTGAGCTATTATATCTGGTATCAATACAAGTAACATGAAGAATATATGTATGAATCCTACTGTCCCTTTTACTCAGACCACACAAAATAAAGCAGATGAAATGGTAGCCTGCTTCTGTTCCCAACTATGACTGGGAACAAACTGCTCCACTGTGTCAGCTTCTCCTTTATAAACATAAAAGAGTACTAACCATGTTGTTACCACACCAAGAACCAAGATTTGGCACTTGTGAACAGGATGACAACCCTGGATTCTTTTCAAATGTCATATGAGGACTTCTTAGTGTAGGTACTGGCTTGCTGACAGACTAAAACATTCTTTTAAGCTTTCTTGTATAATAGATGACTGAATATAAGCAGTTTTAAATTGCATTCTTGCTTGACTTATACCTAAATGTCTACTTTTTGAATTAAATAAGTACTATATGAAATAATCCTACCCCCCTTAAAAAACTTATTAGGAATTTTCTGAGGTTTAAGTAACATAGAATTTGATTACACAGTGTATTCTGGGGCTCAGCCACAGCAGGCTGTGAGCACCAGGCAGGCTGATTATGGCTTAAGCATTGTTTCAATGTGATTTTGCAAAGGAGTTCATTTAATGCAGATTAGTACATTTATTAAGCTGTTGATAATTGAAGCCTCTTAGGTTTGGTAAGTACCATCCAGTGAGGTAGATTAGTGAGGTTTAATTTGTTGCTCTCAAATAGCAAATGAAGACTTAACAGAATAATTGCAAGTCCTCTCTGGGCTAATAAATGGTGACATCACAATGGTGCTTGTGGTCATTCCTACAGTTGTGCAGTTTCCTGCACATCACTGTCTTTGGAGTTTCCCATCTCCCTCCAGTGACACCAAAACCTGTCACCTCTAAAATACATGACTTAGGGAGAACTGAAGATACAGTCACATGAGACAGGAGCCATGAGTGTAAACATTCATTTTAGATCAAACTGCCCTCCATGGTCATAATTTTTCTACTTTTTCTGAAATTTCCTATTTTCTTATCTCAATTATAACTACACTGAGGATAGGCACCGTGTTTCTCATGATTTCTGCTAAATCTGGCATAAAGTCTCTCCCAGTACTGCAATCAATCCAATCAATCAACCCTCAATCAATAAAAGTTTTTAAAAAGGATTCTAGAGAGTGACTTTGCAAGGACATTTGGTACAGGTCATGGCAAGTATGCCAAATAACTTCACAATATCTTAAAAGAACAAAGGATAATAAAGGCTGGCTTCTTTATTTTAGCAAGTAGTGATTTTATTTATGGCTGAGGATTAACCCTGGGTCCATCCCAACACAACATTCTGGACGTTTTACTATAAAATAATAATAGGGGCTAGGGATTTAGCTCATTGGTGCTGCTGCCTGCCTTGAAAGCACAAGGTCCTGAGTTTGATACCCAGTACTACTACTACTACTACTACTACTACTACTACTACTAGTAATAATAATAATCATAAGAAGATAGTAACAAACTTCGTAATGATGTATATGTAAGAGTACTAAATTAAGGTGTTAGAAAGAAATACTCAGACCAGAGTACGGTACTTCAGTCAATGCCCATCTGTCTTCTTGGGGCCATTTTTATGGTGCTACCACATGCTCAGCACCCACATGGTCGTGACTGGGAAGACCAGTGGACAGTGGTGATAGTCAGTTCAAGAACAAAAAATACATAGCTTGGCCACTACCCTGGATTGATGGATTGTGCCTAGAGAGAAGCTAACCAATCACGTTCCATTTCTTAGAAATGTGAACCTAGAAATTGAGAGAAATGAGCCAGAACACACGAAGAACTAATGCAGAGGTCTTGAGGTAAAGAAAGTTTCCAGTTGAACACAACACTTATGCTTTCACAGAAATGGAGTAAGGAGAACACAGGCATTGGCACTCTGTGCCACCGCACCTGGGCAGGTAGAGAGGCAATGCTCTGTATGAGAGAAATGAGGTGGTCATTTGTGGAGAATATGAGAAATTCTCGGGCCCTCGGACAGCCTTGGGAAGACAGATTGTCCTGATGTCTGTGGCAGGCCCGGATAGAGAAGTTAAAGATAACTTCAGAAGGCGGTTTGTCGGTCCCACAGTGTTCGTTCCACTGTAGTCCCTTCAGACTCTCAAATATTTGCTTGGTATAAGACTAGATAAGAATAGTTAACTTTTTAGAAGCTTTAAGTAGCCAGGATGATTTAGATAAGATGTACTAAGATTAAAGGAGCATAGTTAAAGGAGATGGTTCTTTAGATGCTTTATGTACTCACAGATATAACTGGTGGTTAGTTGACTAGCATTGTAAACTGTTAATGATTGATGTATCCTGCTGAAAAATGTATAAAAGAAGAATATTACCAATAAACCTTGCCTTAACTCCACACAGAGTTCTGGTCCCCTGTGCCCTTCTTTTAATAGGTTTCGTCAGATACTGTCTTCAGGTTCCAGTCTCCCACTGAGGAGACCCCCAACAGTCAGTGAAAGACCAAGAGATGGAGAGAGGAAGTCCTACATCTGCATTCTTACCTCATTGCAAGTCTACTCAATATTCTAGGCTCACAATGATTTCCCCTCCTCCAACCTGACTTGAGTGGTTTTCATCAGTACATCCAGGGAAGGCAACAGTAAACCTGTATGAGCCAAAAGATACAAAAATCTAGATTTTCACAGTTCACAGGTCCATCTGAGAATCTCATTTGATCCACTTATCCCTATGGTAAAGGAGATTGACATTAAAAGAGAGAAATGATGCACTAACACCTAGTGAACCCAGTACTTAAACTAGCTCTTCCTGGCTGGAAGTCTATACCCTCTAATCTCTTCACACTCCTCTGTAGCTTCTAAAAGTATTTTCAGCTCAATTGCAGGATAGATACGGAGAGGCAAAAACATTCTTTGCACATCAGAGGCAGGATCCTGGGCGTTATTTTCCACTTGGCAATGGTTGCAGTTTTAGTTCTGAATATCCTTGGACCTTGGATGTTCCAATGTTTCACTTGATGTGATTCGTCTAAGGGAATTTTGATTTTCAGTATTTGAGCTGTTGTTTTCTAGGCTGTATTTAGAGATGTATTTTAGACATCTCAAGACATAGGAACATATATTTATAGCAAGATTCACCCATTAGGTCTCCATTCTTTGCCAACCACAATGAGAGGCTTCCTAGGGAGCTGGTCCATGTTAGGGTGTAGTTTATAATGATCTCCTCCAGGGACAGCACCAAACATAACCTCTCCATTTGCTTTATTACAACTTATTTAGTGTATTCTCCCCCCCCCCGTTAAGTTTATTGGTACATTTTAGGTATAAAATACAGTTACATATATCATTGGGATCTTGCACCTTTACATGAGCATCTTGGTTCTTATTTTTTTCCCCTTCCTCTGTCCTCCCTTCACCCCCTCCACCATTCCCTATTTGCAAAGACTTTGTTACCATTTTTTTTCTTTTCTCATATTTTTTCCTTTCCCTTCTTTCCTTTCCCCTACCCCTCCCACTTCCCATGCTGCTTTAGACCTTTACTTCCTATTACACAATTTCAATGATACATTTTAAAAATTACAATATCAAGATCTAGGAGACATTACCACAGATTTTACAGAATTTGAAAGGATATAGAAAGAATATTACAAAAATTTGTTTTGAAATAAATTTGACAACTTCTAAGAAGTACCTTGGAAGACAAATTAATGAAACTGACTCTGGAGGAAATATAAAATTTGAATAGCACCTATTAAAGAAAGTATATTCCTAGCTTGAAAACCTAGCTATATGACAACAGCAGGCTCATAAACATTGTAACTGATAAATTATATCAAACAATTAAAGCAGAAAAAAGAAGGAACACTTCTCCCCTCATTTTAGGAACTCAACATTGTGCTAATCCTAAAACTGGATAAAGATAATAGAAGAAAAAGTATGAACATAGATAGAAATTTGTTTAACAAAACAAACTATTAGAAGTCAGATCTGGCAGTGTGTAGAAAGTGGTTTTGTTATAGGGATGGCAGTGTTGGTTCAGCATTGGAAGATCCACCCCCAAAAGTCATCATTTTAACAGAGGAAAGGAAAAAGCCATATGATCCTGTCAGTAGTTGGAGAAAAAGTGTCAAACTAAATTCTACAGCTGTTCATGGTAAAAAGCTATCAGGAGACTAGAAGTAGAACAGAACCTTCTCAACAGATTAAAGACATGTACTCCATACTTTCAGCAAAAATGCCTTATATGAATGGAAAAGATACAATGCCTTCTCCTTAAGGTGGGGAACAAGGGCAGATATGCTTACTCTTCATCTGTCTATTAAACTTTGAAACATAGGCCTCAAAATTTTTAGACAATATCCTAGGAAAAGACAATGAGGATCACAACCTCAGGAAGCCCAGCAGAATGAATTTGTTGGGTGTGACAAATTAAATGCAAAGGGGGAGAATCCAACAAAAAGAAAAACTCATGAAAAGGCTTTTAAAACTTTTAACTTCATCTCCCTAATGAGTGTATAATTCAATCTTGTTATTGTACTGATTAGCATTTTTCTGATTCTAGTGTTGCACACCTTTCCTGGTGCTGTACTGGCTATTTATCTTTTTGCGTCTACTTTTTAATTGGGTTATCTACTAATGAGCTGTAAGAGTTCTTTATATATTTTGTTCATAGGTTATATGCATTGTAAATGTGGTCTGTTTAAGGACTACTTTTCATTTTAACGATGTTATTTAAAGTTCTAAATTTTGATGGAATCTCATTTATCAATTTCTTTCTTTTACACATCATGATCTTTTGTATCCTAGGAAGTTCTTGCCTACCCTAAATTCATAAACACTTTCCCTTATAATTTCTTCTGAAAGTTTTATACTTTTAGGCTTTCATATTTAGGTTCATAGATCCCTTCAAATTATTTTTATGTATGGAAATAAAGCATTGAGGTTCATTTTTTATATATGGATACCAGGTGTTCTAGTGCCATTTGCTGCAAACACTATCTCTTCCTCTGTTCTTGAATTGAGTTTATATTCTATAAAATGTTAATGTTAAATAATCTTTCAAAACTCAGTGGACCATATATGTGTGGTTCTCTTTCTAGATTCTCTGTTTTATTCCAATGATCTATATATCTTTCCTTACACCAACACTGCCTTTATTACTGTAGCTCTAGAGGAAGTCTTAAAATTAGGTACTAAACGTCTTCCAACACTTTTTTCTTTTTTTTCTTTTTCTTTTTACTTTTCTAGGTCCTTTGTCTTCTTACATAACTTTTAAATTTCAACATCCAATTCTTCATTTATAGCAAGTATAGATAGACCTGAATTTTTATCTATACCTTGTGTTTTCTAATCCTGCTAAATTCAAATAAAAGTTCTAGGGGCTCCTAGAGATTTCTTAGTATTTTCTCTGTAGATGATCATTTCATCTACATATAAAGATTTTGCTTCTACCTTGCTAATCCTATCCTAATTATGTCATTTTATTTAGGGTATTCTTTTTGTATTATAAAAGTTGTGCTAATTCATTGAGGCCCCTTGGGAAAATTGTTAACAAAAAGAAGAAAATGAATATTCCTTTTAACCTTGATTCCCACTCACAAAAATCTCTGGCAACCTGTTGCCATTTCTGCTTGGTAGCAAAGTGTAGAATGTGCTACCAGCTTGAAAAGCAAATATTTGATTTCTCCCTGGGATGCAGTGACCTGGTAAAAGCATGAATAACTGAATTAACCATTCATCTGAGAATGTGCTGACCAGGCAAGTTGGGGCAGAACTGGTGTTGGGGCAAAGTGTGCATGTAGCAAGTGGCAATGTTGCTCCTTATTGCAGGACAGATATGGCATTTTATGTAAGCACCCCAAACAGTTCCCATACAGACGCGTCTTTGGTTCTTGCAACATTCTAAACATGCTTGGTTTATGTTTCTACTCTACAGAGCTGGGAGACATGTATCCTAATTTAAATGATTAAAAATAAATCAAGTTCATCTTCAAGATAATTATGAGCATCAATGTATATTAGAAAACAGGCTTAGGGATCAATGACTTGAGGTAGAACTCCTACAAAATATCATCTCAAGAGTTTGTGAAAAATACATGTTATAGGGCCTCGCTCATAGACTGAACCCATAAGTGAAGGTGAGTCTCAATCTCTATTGTTTTGTGTATTTAATCTTTAAATAATGAGCACAGATAACTACATGAAAGATTCACTGAGCAGCACTGCTCACATTTTTTTCTCTGTCAGTTTCTCAAAATTGGTCAATGTGATGTGGCTTACTTGGAATATGCAAAGGCTACTGCCACTGCTCCATTACTTTAGGGCCTCCCTTACTCACTCCAACACTTGCACTGTAGTTTTCTTTTTGTGTTTTTTTTTGTACCGGGGATCGAACTTGGGTCCTTGAGCTTGCGCAGCAGGTGGTGAAACCACTGAGCTAAATCCCTGGCCCTGCACTGTAGTTTTCTAACAGATCTCCATCCCCCAGCCCCCTCTCCTTTCATCCTGTGCAGCACCATAAGAATAACCTTCTTAGACCAGGATTTCTCAGCCTTGGTGCTGTTGACTGAGTAATTTACTGTATGCAGCTGTCATGTTCCCCAGAGATGTTTTGCAACATCTCTGGTTTGTGACCATTACATATTTGTAGCGTCTATATCTCCTGTTAGGATAACTGAAATTGTCTCCAGTCATTGCCAAAGGTCCCTTGGGGGCAAAATTGCTCCGGGTTGAAAATCACTGTTCTTAAACAGTGGATGAATGGGTTTAACCTCTTCCTCCATTGTCCAAACATTTTACCAAGGCATTTAAATACCTACGTGACCTACCCCTAAGCAGGCTTGCCTACTATTAAACTTATCATTGAGTCTCTCGTCACCAGAGTAGGTCATTTTTCCCACGAATCTAGAATTCACACCTCTGAACATTTGAATCTGCTTTTTCTCAGGCCTGTCTATCCTTCCTTTCTTGCATGCTTACTAGGAAAAATTGACTGCTTTGAAGCTCAACTCACAATCCATTTTCTCCAAAGTTTTCCTTGATTTTTGTAATTATCTCTTCTCCTTCTTTGTGTACTATTTGTTTACTTTTGCCTCTATCTAGAGCTTATTCATTCAAACTTGCTTTGCAACCAATTTTTTTCCCTCCATCCCTTTCTCCCTTGATGGCAAAGTCTAGAGCTTACTTCTGCCCAAGTCATTAGTACTTGGTTCAGGGACAGCACAAGTTGCCGTTAATAATATCTGTGCAAGAATAGAAATTGGGCATCTAGAGCATACCACATACAGTATTTTAAAAATCTTTATGTTGTGACTGACTCACCAAAATAATGTAAATAAAATTGAATGTGTATATTATAGGCTTATGGCATCATACTATACAGCCAGGATATTAACTATCAACACTTTGGAAAAATACATTTGAATTTTTTATTAAGGCTTCAGATAAAGATAATGAGTAAAGCATAAGCATGCCACATTAAACAAAACTAGCATGGACCCAGAAGGAAGCTTCCCGCCTCCATCTCAGGCTCCTAGGGCAGAGAAGCTCAGCCAGTCCCAGCACTCGGAAGGAAGCTCCCCCACTGCCATCCCAGGCTCCTAGGGCAGAGAAGCTCAGCTGGTCCCAGCACCTGGAAGGAAGCTCCCCCACTGCCATCCCAGGCTCCTAGGGCAGAGAAGCTCAGCTGGTCCCAGCCAGAAGGAAGCTCCCTCGCTGCCATCCCAAGCTCCTAGGGCAGTGAAGGTGAGGCACGTGGGTGCCAGAAGCACCCCCCTCACCACCGTGGAAATGACAAAACATATAAACAAGCCTCAAAAACAGAGTTCCACATCACCTACAGCAACCCCAAAAGGAAACGAGATGGAACAATCTGATACTTAACTACCTGGACTCTCTGAACTGGCAACAAAAGAGGATCTGGGAAAAATAAAATCAGAAATAATTACTCAGGTAACAGCAAAGATTTTGCTCATGGTGCAAGACATGATTAATAAATCTAGAGAGGACACAGATACAAAAATAGAAGATCTGAGGAACATGACAGAATCCCAACATAGGAAACAAATGGAATCCATAAAACAGATACAAACAGATTTCCAAGAGATTAAAAACTCCATCGAAAGTCTGTGCAGCAGAATGAACCAATGTGAGGATAGAATTTCACATATAGAAGCTAAGATTACAATTAGTGAGGAGGAAAAGAAAAATTGCTTTAAAATTGTAAGGGAACATGAGAAATCAATCCAGCAGCTGCTAGACGATGCAAAGAAGAATAACCTAAGACTGACTGGAGTCAATGAAGAGGAGAGAGTGCAGATGACATAAAAAACTCTTCACAGAAGTGATGGCAGAAAACGTCCCAAGGAGGGGGAAAGAACTTGACATACAGATAAGTGAGGCATATAGGACTCCAGCTAGCCTGAATCAAAAAAAAATCTACACATAGGCATATAATAGTTAGGATTCCAGAAATCCAAAAGAAGAACAAAATTCTACAAGAAGTGAAAGAAAAGAAACAAATCACATGCAAAGGAAAGCCCATCAGAATCACAGCAGACTTCTCAATGCAAACCCTCAAGGCAAGAAGAGCTTGGAGTGATGTATTTCAAGCCCTAAAGGAAAACAGCCTGCAACCCAGATTGATGTACCCTGCAAAACTATCTTTCAAAATGGATGGAGAAATAAGATACTTTCATGATAAAGAGCACCTCAGGAACTTCATGAATACCAAACTGGCATTCCAAAATATTTTAGACAATACCCTAGGAAAAGACAATGAGGATCAAACCCCAGGAAACCCAGCAGAATGAAGCCTTTGGGCATGACAAATTAAACTCAAAGGGGGAGAATCCAACAAAAAGAACAAGTCATGACAAGGCTTTTAAAACTTTTGACTTCATCTCCCTAATGAGTGTATAATTCAATCTTATTATTGTACTGATTAGTATTTTTCTGATTCTAGAATTGCACACCATTCCTTGTGCTATACTGGCTATTTATCATCTTCTTATGTCTACATTTTAATTGGGTTGTCTATTAATGAGCTCTAAGAATTCTTTATATATTCTGGTCATAGGTTATATGCATTGTAAATATGGTCTGTTTAAGGACTACTTTTCATTTTAATGATGTCATTTAAAGTTCTAAATTTTGATGGAATCTCATTTATCAATTTTTTTCTTTTATGCATCATGTCTTTTGTATCCTAGGTAGTTTTTGCCTACCCTGAATTCATAAATATTTTCCCTTATAATTTCTTCTGAAAGTTTTATACTTTTAGGCTTTCACATTTAGGTTTATAGATCCCTTCAAGTTATTTTCATGTATTGAAAAAAAGGGTTGAGGTTTCATTTTTTATATATGGATACCAAGTGTTCTAGTGCCGTTTGCTGAAAACACTCTCTCTTCCTCGGCTCTTGAATTGAGTTTATATTCTATAAAATGCTAATGTCAAATAATCTTTCAAAATTCAGTGGACCATATATGTGTGGTTCTATTTCTAGATTCTCTGTTTTATTCAAATGATCTGTATGTCTTTCCTTACGCCAACACTGCCTTGATTACTGTAGCTTTAGAAGAAGTCTTAAAATTAGGTACTAAACGTCTTCCAACACTGTTTTTGTTTTTAACTTTTCTAGGTCCTTTGTACTTCTACATAACTTTTAAATTTCAATATCCAATTCTTCATTTGTAGCAAGTATACACAGAACTGAATTTTTATATAGACCTTGTGTTTTCTAATCCTGCTCAATTCAAGTACAAGTTCTAGGGGTTCCTAGAGATTTCTTAGTATCTTCTCTATAGATGATCATTTCATCTACATATAAAGATTTTGCTTCTGCCATGCCAATCCTATCCTAGTTGTGTCATTTTATTGCCAGACTATTTTGGTGGGGACTAGGTTTCAAAGTTTAATGGACAGATAAAGAGTAAGCATATCTGCCCTTGTTCCCCACCTTAAGGAGAAAGCATTGTATCTTCTCCATTTATATAAGGCATTCTCTCTTTAAGTATGGAGTACATGTCTTTAATCTGTTGAGAAGTTTCTGTTCTACTTCTAGTCTTCTGATAGCTTTTACCATGAACAGCTGTAGAATTTAGTTTGACACTTTTTCTCCAACTACTGACAGGATCATATGGCTTTTTCCTTTCCTCTGTTAAAATGATGACTTTTGGGGTTGGATCTTCCAATGCTGAACCAACACTGCCATTCCTATAACAAAACCACTTTCTACACACTGCCAGATCTGACTTCTAATAGTTTGTTTTGTTAAACAAATTTCTATCTATGTTCATACTTTTTTCTTCTATTATCTTTATCCAGTTTTAGGATTAGCACAATGTTGAGTTCCTAAAATGAGGGGAGAAGTGTTCCTTCTTTTTTCTGCTTTAATTGTTTGATATAATTTATCAGTTACAATGTTTATGAGCCTGCTGTTGTCATATAGGTAGGTTTTCAAGCTAGGAATATACTTTCTTTAATAGGTGCTATTCAAATTTTATATTTCCTCCAGAGTTAGTTTCATTAATTTGTCTTCCAAGGTACTTCTTAGAAGTTGTCAAATTTATTTCAAAACAAATTTTTGTAATATGCTTTCTATATCCTTTTAAATTCTATAAAATCTGTGGTAATGTCTCCTAGATCTTGATATTGTAATTTTTAAAATGTATAGTTGATATTGTGTAACAGGAAGAAAAGGTCTAAAAGAGCAGGGGAATTGGGAGGGGTAGGGGAAGGGAAAAAAGGGAAAGAAAAAAATATGAGAAGAGGAAAAAAACGGAAACAAGGTCTTTGCAAATAGGAAACAGTGGAGGGGGTGAAGGGAGGGCAAGGGAAGGGGAAAAAGAAAAAACCAAGATACTCATGTAATGGTACAAGATCCCAATGATGAATGTAACTGTATTTTATACCGAAAATGTACCAATAAACTTAATGGGAAAAAAAAAAACTGGCATGGAAACAAACTCATGGACCTGCCCACTTTGGGATTTTTCATTTATTTCAATAAGTATAAATTATACCTCATTATTTTTGAGAAGCACTGATTCAGTAAGTGCTATATTAGCCTCTTTGATCAAATTTGTTACAAAGGGAACTCCCAAAGAGTTCTAGGCTTTAGGAATTATGCCATTATTGCCTCAACAGTTACAGTAATTTAAAGAAATGAATTTTTCTCTATTTTCTCCTTGTTGCCTTGGGGCCTTACTTTATGTTGTATAACAAATGCATGCAGTGATCTTAACCTCTCAATCTCAGTCCCAGGTCCAAAGCATTATTTCTACCACCTCAGTGACCTAAGGATTTGAGTATATAGTGAAAATTTTGGAGGAAGAAATGTTGGTGATGATGGAAGTCCTTTGAGATTGTCTTGTTTTATTTGTAGGGTGGTGTCAACATTTATAAGCCATTATGGGAGGATATGATACTAAACCAAACCAAAACAAACAAAACTGAGTTGGAGGGTTGTTCTACAATGAAATCTGTAGTAGAATTTTACCTGGAGTTACCAATATGTATGACCCAACCTTGTCATTTAGATTTTTCCCATTAGTATCACCTGTGTCTTCCAATTGGCCTTCTGCTAAGAAAGAAGACAGATGATTTGAATTCAGGTGATTTCTTCAGGTTGCTCCATACCTTATTAAGTCCAGATTGTGTCTTGTTGACACAAATCTCCTTCTACCCTCATTGTTGGAGTTATAAAAAAAAAGCCCCTTAAGTTTATTTATTTAAAGTCTGGAAATTACTTCAAAGAGCTAATTGTTCACTGACAAAGTGATTCATAACCTTATTATCCCTGATCTAAGGTGCTAGCAAAACTTAGTGATCAATAATGTACAATATAAAATTCTTTCTTTTTCATTATTAGAGCTATTTGAAAATTACCTGTGATGCAAATTGAATAGGTAAAATGTTATGCTATGATGCTGATAGAAATATAATGCCTTCTTTTCAGGAATTATTTTAGGAGCGTTTCCCTGGAAACCTGGAATGACATGAACAGACTTGTGGCTGACAACTATAAATTTCTTATTCCAATAGTCATTTTTTGTCTATATTACAGTTAGGGGAATGAGGCAGCCCATTCAAATCTAATGTCTTCTAAGTGTCTGGGTATCCATGAGTTTCAACATCTGTTTTTCAAACAACCCATTTCTTCTTTTCCACTAAAGAATAGTTTGCTCCTTTCCAACTATGTTGACATGCACACTCTCCTATGGAAACTTTAATTTAGGCAGAAGCAGAGATGTTAGAAGAGTCTATAAAGTGCTGCATATTTCTTTCACAACTGTGCTATGATGAAAAATAACATCAACAATTGTGCAATTGCAGTATGACAAGTGTGAATGCCCTAATTGGTCAATTGGACCAGAATGATGAGGGTTTTATTTTATTTTTTTAGACCAATGTCACTTCTAATCTATTAGAACAGTAATGACCAGCCAAGTAATCCATTTCCCACGGATATCTTCAAAGCTCTACAGATTGCCATTTGGACCATTCTTTAATTGCATCTGGCACAGATTTAGCATGCTCCATAGAACCAAGAAGGCATGTTAACTAGATTGGCCTTCCCCAAATCACTACGATGATGAACTTTTATGTGACTGAAGCAGACTCAGTTCAGGCTTTACTGTGCACCATTATAGGCACCCTGCACACAGTAGGTGCCTGAAAATTTAAATTTTAATGGCAATATATTCACTTATATTTCCTGTTTGGCTAATGGGAGTTAGGAGTATTTTTTGCCCTTGTTTCTGATATTGATGGTGTTGTTATGGGGGGGTGTATTAAATCTCACATGTAAAATTTTCTATAAAACTAAAATAAAAGTAGATATTATATGTTTTCTAAGATTTTTCTCAGAAAAGCTCTCATTCATTTTGAATTTATTTTGCTATTGACAGGTACAGTGTATTGCTTTCAATATTTGCTTATTGTCTTACCTCTGCTATTAATGTATATTACATTGTGTTTTCTAAAACTTCAGTGGTAATTAGGAGCGCTGTATCATACTTTCTTCCAGATCCAGTGATAATTCACTAACTATTGCCACCTACCTATATTAGCTGAGGGAAAGCATCGATGACTCCCAGGCCTACCGTGAGAATAGCAAGGGTGTGTGGCCCCTTTAGGCTGACCCTTTTCTGGGTTAAAGATGACCATGTCCATTCTAGAATGAGAAGAGGAATGATTCAGCAGTACTTCTGATCAAAAATGGAAGATCAAACATGTATTTCTCTTGGTTCCTCTGAAACATTCTCTTAAAATGACAATAAAAGAAAAAACAACTAAAAGGCATAACCTTTTAGGATAAGAACATGGAAGAAAAAAATCAAAGTAGATGAAGGATGGCAAAAAAATTTATGAAGCTTCAAAGTGACTGGATGAGTGGTAGCTAGTGTAGCTGACTCGAGAATATCCAGAGCTAAGGGGCAGGAAAGGGCGGCATAAGCCAGTAAGAAACAGCTGCTTCACTCCACTGGGCCTCTGACAGACTTAGGAATAGTTTGTCAGATATTTAGCACCAGGTATTTTGGGAAGCTGGATAATAAATGGAATTGTAGGGCTAGATCCAGACAGAATGCTTGGTTGACAACCTTTTAAAGAAAGAGACAGATTTCCTCCTTCATTCCTCAAAACCAGAAAACTTTCCTTTTCCCACTAAGAAGGAAGACCAGAATTTATTATTTTGGGAATCAGAACCTTAGATGGGGTCTTGAGGCATAGGTGGAAGAAGGCCTGGGGCACCAGAATAGAGGAAAGAATGACTGAAACTCTACAAATTGACTGGTAATATCCCTCAGCATTCTTACCTCTCTCAACTAGGAGAACACAGTTTGATTGAATACCCTCCCACAACTCCCTGCCCAACCCTACTAACCCTGTACACAACTTCATGTAGACACTGCAGGGTTTTTCCTTGGAAACACTGAAGAGAACCAAATAGGGTGATACTGATTTTTTTGGCTTTCCTAACAAAATTTGAGTAGACTCAAAATGACCACCAGCCAAGAACTTAACCCTATGAGGACAATTTCCAATTTGCATTTTAGTGCCTTACTCTTTAGTATAACAGGCAAGGGTCACCTTGGAGTGAGAAAAGCCTGTTTCATGAAAGACAAAACCATCCAAATCAACAGTAAAGAAACAGTATAGGGAACAAGCCGAAGAAAATAGTCAATAGCCACTGGGAGCCAAAGACCCAGGCAAAGAAGATGAGACACTGTGGTGACAAAGGGCACTTTAAAAATAGAAAGGACTAGGGCAGGGGATTTAGCTCACTGGCACCGAGCCTGCCTCGAAAGCACAAGGTTCTGAGTTCGATCGCCACTACCAAAAAAAAAGGAAGAAGCACTAGAAAATTAAGATACAGGACAAGAAAAAAAGAAAAAACAAAATACAAGCACTGTAAGATAGAAGCGCTGGAAAATAGAACAGTAAGAAAATATAAGCATCTTAGAGACTTAGTAGTGAAGGGTTGCATAAAAGAGAAAAGTTTTCAAAAATTGATATATGAGTTATAGTATAACTCGGTGGTAGATTACTTGCCTAGCATGTCTTGAAGCTTTAGGTTTGATCCTAGCACTGCAAAAATATTGATACAATTTCCAGAATTGGAGAACATAAATTTTCCAAGTTAAGTAGCCACCAAGTGCTTCATGCACTGGATAAAGACAGACCTAGAATTTCCAAAGACTGAGACAAAGATTCTACAGGTTTTCAGATAGGCGAAATCAAGTTTCATAAATAAAATCTAGAGTGAAATCTAGAAGGCAATGGAAATATCTCAAAATTATGATGGTAAAGAATCTTCAATCATGTTTAGGTAGAGGAAAAATACATTTTAGGACCTCAAAATTGATCCTCATATGCACCCTATCTTGGGAAGCTACTAGAAAATCTGTTCCCCCAACATGAGAAAAAGCAGTACCCAAAGAGGAGGGAGCCAAGCACAGAACAGAGGCAGAGGGCATTGATAGGAGCATGGAAAAGCAAAGTGCTAGAGAGACAACTCTGCAGCAGCCCCAGGAGAAGCCATCATAGACTAGAGTGGAGAATTGAAGGAAAACAGTATCTAGATACAGTTTGCAGAGATGGGGAGGGTGTGGGAAAACCTGGCTAGAGATGGAAAGAAAGCCATGCACATGAAAACAAATACACACAAACAACCTAAAATATCATTCAGGAAGGGGGTTGCATAATGTTATTGTTGAACTTGATAGTGACCAAATTTGCCTAGTTATAAAAAATGAAAACATTGAATAGAGTTTGAAAAATAATTTGCCGAATATATTTTAGGACTAATGGGGAAGAGGCAGTCCATATTGGGGAAGGAGAATAAAACAGCTAAAAATCACATTAAAATATCTACTATGAAAAATTTAAAAAATAGAATTACAAGCCCACTTTTAAAGAACACAGAGTTTAATGCCAGAAAAACATGCTAAAAGAGTTCAAGGTGGATAGGAAGCAGGAATATGGGGCAAGGAGGAGTGGGTAAGAGACTTTTCTTGTTAAATGCCATGTGGTTATTATTTGACTTTCCAAGCTATGTAATAAAACTATACAAGAAGAATTAAAATAGCAACAATAATAAAATTGAGTATGATGGACCATTAATTATCTTTCCAGCTCCCCCTGGGTTTTTATATAAAATGAGTGTGTGTTATCTACCATGAGCCACTGGGTTAGACACCCTCCCAAATGACAGCCCCGTCTATATTTTTGTTCCTTTGTCCCAAATTAGAGAACTCAGGCTCAGACTTCTAAAGCTAGCCCAAGGCCACAGGGCTTACAAAGCCAGTTTTGACCTTAAGCCTTCCTCACTCTGAATTTCATGCACTTACCATATTTTAAAGTTTCATCATATCAGCAAGTGTAATTTCAAAACTTAGCGGCCATTATGTTATTCCTGGCTGTCTTGCAAGTTCATAAGAAGGTGAGCACCTGGATAATAACTGTAATCCTTATTTTTGTGTGGAGGTTTACAAAGAAAGAGGGAAAAATGGGAAACATGATCTGAGACATTTTTGTTCTCAAAATGAGTTGTTCATGCCATGTTTACATCTTGCTCCTTGAAGTTTTGAAAGACTAGATCTAGAAATTAATTATTCATAATATTATAGAATTTACTTTTTTAACCATAAGGGTATTGTACACTATGAAAAATGGGATGGGTTAACAACATTTAATAACTGGCAGAGAAAGAATCTTCTATTATAGTCAGAACATGAAATGGGCACCAATAGAAATAGGGCAGTTCCCTGAGACCAGCATTTCTCTGCCTTTACTTTAGTAGGGTTAGATCTTGAATTTTGAGATCATGTATAAAGCTGATTTCTGGCATTTGATTATTTCCTGGGGGAATAGTTTAGCTGAGTATTGCTGGGGGAATAGGATTTCATATTCTTTAAAGAGTTATTTTGAGTCAGGTGTAGTTGCCTATCCCTATACTCCCACAACCCTGGGAGGCAAAGGCAGGAGAATTTCAGGTTCAAGCCTAGCCTGGGCAATTTAGCAACTTGGCAAGACTCTGTCTTATAAAAAAAAATAAATAATGGCCAGTGAAGTAGCTCAGTGTGAAGGCCCTGGATTTAATCCTCAGTACTGGAAAAAAAGTTCTACAATTCAACCCTTTAGTTTTGGTTGTATTTTATGCTTTGGTAATATTTTATGCTTCAGGGGTGAAAAACTCACAAATTAATACACTGTTCCTTCTTTAGATTCAAGGTTTCCATTTACCTATTTAATTCATCTATCTGACATCCACACTCCTGCAAAAACCAAAACAAAAACCAAAAAAGATCAATGAATTAGCCAATCTGCAAGCATCAGTGAAAATCTCTCATGTTCATGGATGTTTAAGAACAGATCAAAGAGAATCTGTTTCTACACATAGGTCAAGAGTTTCTACATGGCCATTCTAAATCTCAGGGAATAGTAGGATCTAAGTGGTTAAAATCAGTAATTGTTTACCCAACCATAGTATGCATTAGAATAGTAAATCACTTGAACAAAAGATGAATACTATGGGTTTCTTATTCTGGTTCTTACTGACCATTACATTTCTAGGAGAGCTACTTAATTTTTACTTGAACAAATATACCCACTCTAATCCCTTTATAAGGTTGTTAATATATTGTAACATGAGATGATATTTTAAATAAGTACAAAGCATCATTTGTCTACAACAGGTTCTGAAAAAGAAGTGATACTGATGGTCTATTTCCCCAGTGGACAGGCTCCTGAGCTGGATAGCTGTTACAATATTCAGAGGCAGACACTGCCTGAGTTAGCAACAATGCATTTGTTTTGAAACTATTCTCTGCAGGTCACCTGAATTGGAAGGATGGAATAATCATTCTAGGAAGGTTTGCTTGTGAATTCACATGGACCATGCGAGAGGCCTGGGCTAGAAAGCTGGCTTTGTCACAGAGAACTCTTGGCTCAAGTTTTCTCATTCACAGAAAGGAAGTCTTATGTGCTTCCTAGGGCTTTGGTTAGGTTTAAATGAAAAACAGTAGGGATGGCTAACGTAGAGGAAGCTCTTTTGTAAGTGGTAAACACGGTGGAAATAAAAGTAATAATGATATGACTATTAATATAGACACTAGTGTCACATAAATATCAAAATGTCCCCCTGATGGTCCACCAAATGTGTCATACAGTACATGTACTTTTCGTAGTATCTGGATGACTTTGGGCTTGAAAGTGTACCACTTAGACAGGGCAAAATTATGACCCTGTACACTTTACCACAGAGGGAAAACTTCAATTCATGGAACCCAAATCACGTTACTATGGAAGCAAAGTACCTCCGCCCCAAATCCCACATGTGGCCAGATTAAGGGACTAATAGTAATTAAAGATTGACACAGAGTGAAGAAGATTAATATTAGAAACGGATTACATCAAAAAAGATTTACATCAAAGGATTCTTTCTCTTTTCTTCCACAGAAGGCTTGGGACACGAAAAAAGTCTTATGCAAAACACTCTAAGCTTCTCAGTTACTTTAAAAGAAGCTGAAAAATATGAAGAGGTAAGCACAAACTTATTATACTGGAAAATGCTAAAAATTATAATATGCTTAAGGATGCAATGCTATATTAGAGGAGAAATTAGGTCATGAATATCCAGAAACTTGGGAACATTGTTTGAGGAGAACATATACAATACACAGAATGAAAAGATGCCCATAAGCCATTCCACCAAAGTTCAGCTCAATTTTGTTCAGCTACAAAATACAAGCTTGTGTGATATTGTATATAAAAGCAGTGGATATTTATCGATGAAATTACTGTACATAACAAACAACTTTTACGTGAACAAATTACATGAACAAACAAAAGGAACATTTTCAATGGGGTTGCCCAGGGACACTGCCAGATAGGAGTCAAGTTTAGGACCCAGTCAAGGCTTGCTGTGGCCTATGGGGTAAATAGATGTCCAGGTGGGAGGAACCAAAGAACATTTTATGGGCTTTCTGCAACTGCACCACTCTGGTTTGCAACATTCTGCAATTGTGCATCATGAAAATACTCTTTATAAACCAAGATTCATGCCTTTGGTGCAAAGGCCAAGGATACTGTAATCCTCTTTTATCCATTCATTTGTTCAGCAAATAATCCTGGAGCACCAACCACAAACCAGGCCCAATTTAGACCCTTGGGAGTACAGTACTAAGCAAATATTGGACAACATAGTAATGAAAGGGTTTGTGAGCTTGCAAATTCTTTGTGTTTGCAGATTCTATAAAATAACAGAAAATGTAACATTTAGCCTCTTCAGGATTCAGATCTGTATCTTCCTGGCTGACATACAAAATTGTAGTATTTATATAGTACTTGACAGTTTATTACATAAAAATTAGTAGACCCTGACAATACTATTTCTTAGGTAGATATTTTTGAGGACCTGCCTTCAGGAAGCTAACCTCTTAGTGCTCTACTGGTATTGAAGCCTACTAGGGGACTGGTGCCCTGCCATCAAGTTTGTGAATATGAACTGTGAAAAGCAGCAAGAGTTATACAGTTAAACAGCATTAGTTTATCTGTTGGCTATACAGGGTGCTGGGGCCATGACTTAGGAAGATTTTTTAGATTTTGAGAGCCTCTGTTTCTTCTTCACCCCCAGAAGAAGAAAGTAGTACCTATCTCCAAGCTTCACTGAATATCAAGTGAGCTATTATACATGGAGACACCCTGAAAAGCACCAAGTGTTATTCAGTTATTAGTAGTATCATGACCATTCTGTGTGCCAGTCCAAGTGGGCACAGACCTGGGTTCAGAAGGGACCCGTGCAGCATTGTACATTCTTAACAGAATGCTTGAGTGTACACAGCTCTGTACTTTTAGTGTTGAATGATTATTAACTTTGCACAAAGATTTTATAATCCTTAATTACTTTAATAACTGAACAAGACCATCTGGACCATTCTGAATAGGAATATCAGTCTGGAAAACAGCTTATACTCCATGTGTGCTGAAATCTAGAGGAGGATCACAGTGACCCAAGTTGTTTTAAATTAAACTAGATAATATATGGATGGAATTCCTGCTTCCTTTCCACCATATCTGATATTTTAATTAGAATTATCTAATACAATCAAACAATTGATTACAGATGACCATTGGTGATTTCCACATACATTGATATAAGAAAAATAGATTATAGAAAACTCCCAGTATTGAAGAGGAAAGAGAATTTTTACATGGATACTGACTCTATTTTTATGTAGAAAATATCATTTTCAATGAATTCACCACACTACTAAATACTGAGGTGAACCTGCACTGAGGATATATTTTATTGACAGAGAAGAGCCTCAGAAAGACCAGAGAGACAGACAACAGACTAGCTCTTAAACAACCCAGAAACTACAGAGAACATCACATAAGTAATATACCCAAAAGACACAGCAAATTTGACTAGATATGGCAATAGTACTAGGTTACACTAAGTTAGGAATCAAGGGAGTGATTCACCAGAGTGGACACTAATGAAATCTCATCGCAGAAGGAAAATGTTCCCTCTTAGAAAATGCGTTAGTGGTCAAATGGGCAAGAAACAGATAACTTAATGGATCAATAAGAACTAAAAATGCAATTAATGGGTCATAAGAAAGATCATTAGAGGTTAGGAATAAAGGTACCAAAATACAGTTACATAGGAACAAGTTCTCATGTCCTACAGCACACTAGGGTGAATCTCACAACAATTTATTATATATTTTAAAAGAACTGAAAGAGAGGAGATCAGAGGCTCCCAACACAAAGAAATGATAAAAGTTTAAGGAAGGTCAAACAATCAACAAATGGGATCTCTTCTTATTAAAAGGCTTCTGCACAGCAAGAGAAACCACCAGCAGTGTGAAGAGACAACCCAAAATGTGGGAAAAAATCTTCACCTGCTCTTCCTCAGACAAAGATCTACTATCTCGAATCTATAAAGAACTTAAAAAGATCAGACCTCCCAAATTTAAAGACCCAGTCCAAAAATGGGCATCTGAAATGAACAGACATTTCTCAGACAAAGAAGTAGAAATAGCAAATAAATACATGAAAAAATGTTCAACATCACTGGTCATTCAAGAGATGTAAATGAAAACAACGCTGAGATTCCACTTCACTCAAGAAAGAATGGCTGCTATCATGAAATCAACCAATAACAAATGCTGGCAGGGCTGTGGGGAAAGAGGAACCCTGCTCCACTGCTGGTGGGAGTGTAGACTGGTGCAAGCACTGTGGAAATCAGTATGGAGATACCTCAAAGAACTAGGACTGGAAGTCCCATTTGACCCAGCTATTCCCCTGCTGGGGATCTTCCCCAAAGAATTAAAAGAATCATACCACAGTGATATATGTGCACCCATGTTCATAGCAGCCCAGTTTGTAATAGCTAAAACTTGGAAACAGCCCAAATGCCCATCAACTGGAGACTGGATAAAGAAAATGTGGGTTTTTTATAAAATGGAGTACTACTCAGCCATAAAAAATGAGAAATTGGAGACATTTATAGCTAAGTGGATGCACATTGAGGAGATACTCTTAAGTGAAATAAATAGGACACACATGTATAAATACTGAATAGTTTCTCTGGTGTGAGAAACTGGAAGTGTAAATATGGACTAAATGTATAATAGGTAATGTGAAAGAGGAAGAAAAGGGGCAAAGAGGAAGGAAGTGGGAGGGCTAGGGGAATGGATAGAAGGGAATGGGATTAATATGAGAAAATGGAAAAATAGGAACAAAATCTTTGTAAATAGGGAGGACTGGAGGGGTTGAAGGGAGGGCTGGGCAAGGGTGAAAAATAAGAACCAAGAGAGACTATGTAAAGGTGCAAATTTCCAATGATGAATGTCATTATATTGTATACCTAAAATGTACCAATGATTAGAATGAATAATTGATAATGTAAAATAGGAAGAAAAGGTCCAAAGGGTAGGGGTAGTGGGAGGGGCAGGGGAAAGGAAAGAAGGGAAAGGAAAAATGATGAGAAATGGAAAAAATGGAAATAAAGTCTTTGTAAATAGGGAAGGGTGGAGGGCATGAAGGGAGGGCTAGGAATGGGGAAAAAATAAGAACCAAGATGCATTCTGTAAAGGTACAATTCCCAATGAGAAATGTAATTGTGTTGTATATCTACAATGTCCCAATAAAAGAATTTAATTTAAAAAAAAGTTTAAGGAAGGAGAAATGTTAATTACTCTGACCATTACACATGGTATACATGTAATGAATTAATGCATTGTACCCCATAAATATATACAACTGTAATATGTCAATAAAAATAAAAAGTAGCAAAAAATAACTTTCTAAATTGGGATTGGGGGTCACATTTTATTTTAGCCATAAATATGAGACGAAGTTCACTCTCGAGAAAAAGAGATAGAAATCAGAGCAATAATAATTCATAAATGTACTTTTATGGGGGTGCGAGCTATTATTATTGGGTTTTGTTACACACACTGTTTACACAGTGGCAGAACAGCGAAGTGATTTTGGAGATGTTCATTCCTGCCTAGAGTAGGCTACACAGTGTAGCTCTACAGCCTCGTGGAAAGTGGTGATTTAATCTCTCAAATTTACTTAAACTTATTTATCAAATTTCCTCAGTTAAACTGAGAGGCTAAAACCTTGGAAAGTAGATTGAATTCTGGATGAATTTTCTACTTAGCTATACATATTGATGACATTAAGCAGATAACTGCCATATCTTCAATTTCTTTTATGAGGTAGAGGCCAGTCACAGAAAGACAAAGAACCAGATGCTGGAAGACAAAAGAATTCAGAAATGAATGTGTATGAATTTATTATACCAAGAAAAGAATACTAATCAATTTTTGAACAGAGTGACAATGAGCACTTTCAATAACAAAAGAAATTAAAAACTAGAGCTGTTTGTTCACAACTGATGCTCACTGTGCAGTGAAGATATTTTAACGCTTATTAATAAAAGCCTCTCATGTTAATTGTATATCATTCTTGGATTGAATTAGGCAGGTTTCAATTAAACGATTACTACTAACAAATAACAATGATGAGATTTGTAGGGACTAGTGCTTAAACCAGGAAATTTATTCCTTATTAAAAAGAATTTCTCTAGTTTACAACAGTTTCCTACATGGCAGAATAGTGTAAAGAATTGGCTGGTATTAGAACATTTGGAAGCTAAACAGTTTATACACAGACTTTAGATAGGTGCAAAAATGGAGGTAAATATCAAGGTTTGATTTTAGAACTATACCCTGACTACCCAGCAATACCACTTGGAGATTTTTGATGATATAAGACCATTGTAAAAGCTCTATAAAATGTAGGCTGAATTTTGAAGAAAAATTATTTTCCCAAAGGCAAATTCCTAGAAAAATGATAAAATTTGTAGTTAAATGTCCCCAGTAGGATGTCAGGATAGGAATGGCTTGAAAGATGAAAGAAACAATGGCTTCTAAATTATGCTGGTAACCTAAATGTATATTTTCTTTATTGCTTCTGTACCAGTTCTCTGGTGGTTAACAGCATTTGCAGTGAAGTTCAAGGAGGGTCAGACTGGCAAATTATACCAAGGCTCAAACTGTCTAGGCAGTTGTCTTTAACAGATGATTAACAATTTAAGACAAAATGAATCGTTAGCTTCAATTTCTGGAGCTTGTCTAGCTCTCGGGATTCCCATGCTTGAATAAGGTCACTAACGTGCCACCTCACTCACGAGCACAGTCTCTATTTTAGTTTTGTAGCTACCTAAAGTCTCACCAACAGCTTACAAGAACTTTAAGAGTAGGTGTTTTTGAAAAATTGTCTTGGTTTTCCTTTACTTTTGCCAGTTTGAAAGAAGATGCCAAAGCTGCTGATAAAATTGGATTGAACCAGTGTGTTGGATTTGAACCTTACTGGAAATGAATGTGGTTCAAATGGCAACTTTTTTGAGAAAAATTTGCCTAACTAGCCAGCTTATTTCCAAGATGAAGTTCGAACTACAGAAATAACATACAATCAGTTGAAGAAACTAAAGGAAGGCCAGTGCCCATGTAATGTGTTCAGGCAATCTGAAGTTTATGTTGCTAGAGAGGGAAAGAAGCAGGGCTTGAAGGGCTGGTGTTACCAGTTGGATGGGAATGGAAAAAAATAGGATAAGAAGGAAAGAGTCAAAGAGAGCTTTTATTTCATAAAGGAATACAAACTATCATCGCTGAGAATAAACTTGTCACCACATTTTGTAGCCTTGAAAGATGACGTGTTCCTACAGGTAATCTTACAGATACTGCCTACTTTATTAAAATGGGGTTTTTCTGGCAAATATAATCATATCCTTTTGCTCTTCCCCATTACCTCAGAGTTTGTGTTCTAACTTATTACACTGTTAATCCTTTCCACTGTGTTTACTCATCTCCCACTGTTTCTCCTTCACATTCCACCCTTAGGCACAGAGCCCCAGCCAGTCTCAGAACTTCTATTGGCTCAAGTTCATAGTTGTTTTCCTTGGGTTCTTCTTTCTGGCTCAGTTGCTCGTTTTGTCTGTTCCTCTGGCTTCTTAGGAATCTGCTGTCATATAAGACTTGGTTGAGCCATTATGTCATCTCTGCAGCTTTTTCTTAACTTGAACCATAAGAAGAGGTGGATGCCCTGCTCTGTGTCCAGTGTACACCATGGATGCTCAGGTAACAGCATTGATTTTATTTTATGGCACTGGATCACCTGCATGTCTCTCTCTTACAGACTGTGAGCTCCTCTGGGTTAAGAACCCCCTTTGATTTATCACTGCAGATACAGTTCTTAGCATCATGCTTAAAAACAGAGGTCATTTAATGTCTGAAGAATGACTGAATGTATCAATCAGCCAATCAAGGAGTAAATGTATACTTGAGGAGCCTAGAATGAATTATACAATTTCAGCATTACAGTTGCTTTAAAATATCTGTAGAGAATATAAGAGCAAGAATTGCATATATAGTACTCTTACTTTTTTCTTGCTTTGACATAAGAAACACTTAAGAGAATCTCAGGTTGGAAGGGCTCTTAAAAATAAATTTACTGAAAAAGAAAAATCAAGTTCCAACTATGGAAATCTTAACTTTGCAAAAATAGATAAAATCAAAATTAGAGGTTAAGAAATAAATCTCTAGAAAATCAAGTGAATAAGGTACAAGCATGGGTCACAGTTTTAAAGACTTATTGTAGAAATTAAGGGACTAATGGAAAAAGAAAAGCCATAGTGACACTTGGAATTCAAGGCACAAATAATAACACAAGATGATAAACAGACCACAGCATTGTAAAAGTAGATTATTATAATTAAAAGATAATAAAATAATAACTTTACCTCAAAAGGTATATTCTGGAAGTTATAACACAAATCCATGAATTTCAATAAGTGTCTTTTAAAATATTTCTAGTTTTTTTGGCACTATAAGTAATTGGTCCACTTAAACCAATGATGGCAAACCTTTTA
The DNA here is from genome assembly GCF_053883595.1 of Heterocephalus glaber. NCBI lineage: Eukaryota > Metazoa > Chordata > Mammalia > Rodentia > Bathyergidae > Heterocephalus > Heterocephalus glaber. The sequence goes on from NW_028258317.1 coordinate 53,659,101, forward strand.
GAGCTTTCAATGATACAAAGAGCCCACTGCAGCACATATGCCATAGTTTTGCCACCACTGAATTAGATCAATCTTTATGCACAATGCTCTTCTCACTTCTCCTGCAGGGTGGGACTTCTGATTCCACCTCAAGCCTTGGCAGCAGTCCAGCCCGATGTTTGCTTTTGGGCTTATGGGACCGACAATGAGATCATTCTGTTTAAGGGAAGGTTCTGTGCCTGGGCTCGCCAGGGTAGGGGGGGTCACAAAGCTTTTGAAGGGGCAGTCTTTTCCTTCTGTGCCTAAGACATCATGAAAGATATGTCATTGGAGTTCAAGAAGAGCTTCATAACTTTTCTATTACATAACCAGTGTGACATAGAGGGCAATTGATCCCCGTTTGTTTTAAAAAGAAATCTCTGAGTTTCCTTTAACACTATGCCTTATTTCAGTGCTACTTATACACTACCTTGTGCAAGGAGGCATAGGATAGCCTGAAATAAGAGTAGCATGAAGAAGGAAAGAAAATTTAGGGTGAAGACCTTGAACATTATGACATGATTACAGTAATGACCTACAAGATGGTTATCAGGCGTGGCTATGATGGTACAAATTACAGTCCCAAACTACCCTTGATCACAGAGTTCCTAAGGCACAGTAGCCTGATGACTCTTTACGCATATGCAAGTAATACAGAATCAGATCTCTGGGAGAAAACTCCTACGAGGCAGCTTCCAACACTGCCCAGGACCCAAGTGTTCTCCATATCTGCAGGTTTTGCATGCATGGATTCAACCAACTGCTGATCAAAACTATTTAAAAAAATAAAAACAATTATAGCTGTACTGAATATGTACAGATTTTCTTGTCATCCTTTAAAAATACAATATAGAAATGAGCTAATAGTATTTACATTGTATTTGATAGTGTAAGTAATCTAGAAATGATTTACCCATGTGAGAGGATGTGTATATAAGTTAACATGCAGCTAGTATGCTATTTTATACAAGGGACTTGGTACCCACAGGGGACCCTGGAATCAGTGGAGCCTAAGGGACAACTGTTGATACGAAGGGAGCAGCTTTGTGTCCATGGTAGCGCAACAGTTTATGGAATCTGATCATTACCTAAATTGTACCAATAAACTCAATGAATAAAAAAATAAAATAAAAATTTAAAAGAAATTTGAAATATAGCGTGGGAAAGAATACACTCAAGAATTTTTTTCTGTATCCAGAAAAACACTCAGTGAATAATTTTGCAAATAAATTGCAGCTAAAATTTAAGCATTCAAAATTAAAAATCTGTTTATAATGAGAAAGAAGTGACAAGGAGGCACTGAATGATCATTTCAATCTAATTATTTCAGTTAGATTTTGAAAATTTAAAACAATTGAAACTATAAAATTTTGTTGTTACCTGATGGTGCAAGATTATAGAGGGAGGAGTTTTGCTTAGTTCCAAGTTATTAATACTTGGTTAATGACTCCATAGGATAATGTAGGATGTGAGGGTACATGACAGCATTTATATGAAAGTGCTTTGTGAAGTGTCACCAGTTGATGTTCTTCATCATTACACATTTATTAAGTGTCACATATTGCGTTTATTGCTGAAATGAAGATAAGATAACATGGACAGACTCCTACAGCCACACAAGGCCAGCTTCATGCAGTGACATTCATGTTCTTTGGTGGTTGGGGGTTGGTTCATATAGAAGCAAGAGTCAACATTGGATACCAACCGAGCGACACACAGCAATTTGTATGTAGTTTGCCTTTACCAAGCCTGCTTCTCTCCAACAGGCCCAGCTGATAAGCAACCAAAGTCACTATGCCCACAAGACAGTGACACAGAGGAGGGGCACGAGAGGGACAAATGACCACAATCTCGCAAGATCGGTCATGACTCCAGGACCAGTTCTGGCCTGCCTTTTCATTCAGCCACACTCCACACTCCGGAAAACTCCTTTCCCTTGACCCCTGATAGGTCTTCCACTACCTCAGCAGCTATTATGTATAGTAGCTGCCCTCTTCCTATGGTGCCTTGCCCCTCCCCTGGGTGATGTCATGCCAAGATGGTTGCTCCCACCAAAGAATAAACCCTTCCTCCCAGCATGCCCCTGGTCCCACCTAGAGAGTAACCTAATACTCGCTCACCCCCTACCACCTAGTGACGTCACCGGCTCCTCCACTCCCTGATCACTACCTCACTCAACACCACCTCAGCCCCTACAAGCCCCACCCCAGTCTCTATAAAAGACTCTCCCTGCCCCAGCCATATTGCTTTTGTCTCTCCTTTGTTCAGAGACAGCCCGGCAGATCTATTCCCCTAATAAAGGCTTGTTGTGGCCTGGTCTGGTCTTGGTCTTCGACACTTTTACCTGACAACCCCATTATACTGCAGATCCAGGATGCCTCACTTCCTTCGTGTCTCACTTCCTGATTCTGTGCTTATTCAAAAAATGCTGACAACCCATTTGGAACTGGTTAAGATTTATTTATTTACCTCTGCAGGTGATTTATTTTCATTGGGGGAAAATAGGGGAGGGGTGTAGATTGTAGATTCTGCAAAGAGACATAAATATGTATGAGTCAAGTTAGTTGGTTTTCTTTCCAATCTTTCACTTATTATTTAAATAAGAATCATGTCAATTGCTTTTTGTTGTTGTTCTTCAATAGAAATTATGATAAGCAAGACACAGGCTATTCATTCGCTGATTTGTTCTTGAGGATATATTTGATTTCTGGTACCGCAGTAGCTGCCTGCGACCCCTGATGGGTAAGTAACAGTTCCTGAAGCCTAATGTATCCTTTATGAATGAATTAACAAATGAATACTCTGACTTGAACATAGTAATGTTTCAGGAAAAAAGAAAGTTGTTGGCTTGAATCTCACAATCCATTATAGAGTCTGCTGAAAGAGCTCACAGAATCGTGTCATACACAGTGGAGCAGTCAAAGCCATACTCCTGCCTCCATGTTGCAGTCTGGGGCAGGGTTGCCACCAGCACTTAAGATACCACAATACAAGGCTTCATGTGTTTTGCTTTAAATGTGAAAGAGAAGGCAAAGTGGATAGGGGATGTGAAGATGTTATCCACTTAACTGGCAAGGGAAAAATTACAGCCGGAACTCTTTCCCAGGAAGGAATTCAGAAACCAAATCCAGTACACAAAGGAAAGATGACTCCGTGTTGGTTTGTACCTCACTCTCCTTTCCTGTGTTGAAATATTAACATTTTCAGATATAATGGGCCCTTTTTTCCGGGTCAGTGATCACAGACAATGTGGTAGAGGTCTGGACAAAGTTGGCCAGTCAGCACAGCTTTGTACTTAAAACAAAGATCCGGATTTTTCTGGCTTTTTAAATAAGAGTTGGAAGATGAATACAGAGACAAATGAGTGACAGGTTTGGCTGTGGGGATCAGCTCCATTGTATGAAAATGCTAGGCTAGCATCCTTCATACGTACGTGTTCTGAACCTCTAGCCATGTGCACTGAGGCTTCTCCCACTGCCCTTCAAAGGAAATCTCACTTACTATGTTCTGTTAAAGGTGCTTCCAGGGGTACTATAAAGAAAGAAAATCCACTGCAAAGAAAGGAGCTACAATCAGGAATAGACATACATTTTCTTCTTAACAAGGAACATGAAATATAAGAAATTTATCTTTGCTTGACTTTATCATGAAGAGAAGGTCATAGCAAAATGTATGAAACACTAAAGAGAGGAATTCAAGTTGAATGTTCCCTATAGAATCTTATTTAATTTTATTAGTTAGAACCAATACACAATAAGAGCAATGTTTCAGTTTGCCATTCTTTTGGTTGCATTGCTTGCAAACAGCAGCATTCCATATATAAAAGAAGGATACAATGAATGAATTTATTTAAATGTTTGTTAAGACTCATTTTCTATAGTCAAGAATATAAGGAAGTGGGCAAGGTGGCATACCTTTGTAGTCCCCGCACTCTGGAGGCTGAAATAGGAGGGTGGCTAGGAGTTTGAGGCCAGCCTAAACTACGTAATGAGACCCTACTTCTAACAAAACAAAACAAGGAAGAAAAGGTTTTCTCTGAAGTGTAGAATTATATAAGAGCTGAGATTGTCGGGGTTTATTTTTGTTATTTTTGAAATTAATAAAAATATAAAGATTCCTCAGTTTTCTGGCAAAACTATTTAACAAAACAGTATCAAAACATAATGGTATTTGTTGACTGAATACTTGCTCAATAAGGGATAAAAGAAAAGAAAGTCTTTTGAGATGTTACTTCTTATGAAGAAGCACAACTCAGGCTCATTGGATGCCATTCTTCTAACTCACCACCTATCCCAGCAATCCATCTGTGAGGTTTCTGAGACCTCAGCACACCGACAACTTGGGGAAGGCTCTGAAGAATGAGGAGAGATAAAGAAGAATCTCGAAGAGGGAAACAGGAAGTAGGAAGTTGTTGGTGGTCTCTCTAGAGGGAGACCTGAGACCCTGGAAAGCACCGACTTTTAAAGAAAGAAAAGGAGCCGGCCTGGGGGACGAACAGCAGTTTCCTTCCTCTGGCACTATTCGACCATCACAAAGGAAAGAAGCAAGGCTTTTATACATGGAGGAAAGCAGCTTAGTTATTCTGGCTATCGGCTTTCTGATTTTCACCTCTGATGATAACCAGTGACTTTAAGTGACTCATAAAAGCTACAGGGGAATTCACAAGTCCCCTGTTTCGGTTCACCAATCCCGTACATCAAAGAGCACACCGCAGCCCTCTTCTTATCAGATAGTGTCAAGAGAGCAGGATGATTTCAGGCAAAATCAAGCCCACCGGCCCACCACAAACATCACAGATGTGCATAGTGTGTTGTGTCTCTCTCACCACCCGTAGAGTCATTGGGTCGTGGTCCTCTGATCCCAGGAAATGGTAAATAAGAAAACTAGGAAAACCTGTTTTTTCTCCTGTGAGACTTTTACAACATCTCTTAAAGTTTTCTGGGATTCTTTTAACAAACAGATTTGTGGAATTTCCCAGAAACGACTTAATTTTCTCAGTTAACAAACTTCTTGTGATCAATTCTTACAAATAGATAGCTGAATTCTACAATTTCCCACAGGAAGTGACATCAGAAAGCTGGGCATGCTGGGGCCATCTGGGATAGGATAAATGGCCAACACTTACTAATGGGTCTGAAACAGCTGACTCTTAGCACCAAAAAGTCCTTGATGGTCACAGAATGACACAGCCCTCAAGGGAGGGCTAAATTAGGCGTAGTACACTCAGTTTAAGAAGGCAGGTAATGAAAATATTTTCTTTTTAAAGATAATGAAAAGAACTTTTGTTCACAATTTTTTTTAAAAAAACAATCCTCATCAGAAGGTTTTTAACAGTAGTTCCCTATTATGTTAACAAAATCTGAAATAAGTTTGCTAAAATTTGTTTATATTCCAACACTTAAATTTTCCTTAAGATCGGGAAACTTTCCTTATAATGATCTCTGAATCTCATAACATCTGCTTCATTTCTGGTGTGGTTTAATGAAGTAGGAAAGCAGCAGTTTACTGAAGTAAGCAAGCAAAAAAGCAAATGATTTGGCAGGTTTCAAAATACCCTAGTGAGACACCAGTCATCCTGAAGAGCCACCTCTAGAGCATCAGTCAGATGTGACTCCTGCCGATAACTAGTTATGTGCTTTCCTCCACTTGAATTTCTAAGTCTACGAATATACTGTGGTTCGTCTTTTAGGGTAGTATTTCCCAAATCTGTCTTTCAATGCACTTTTCTTGCAAGACGTTGCTTAGAAGGTTTTGAAGTTAAGTATGTTTGAGATTGCAGCAGATTGTAATCTTCTGGAGATACCCAATACACATTAACATATTTTAATACTTTGTACACCATAAAAAATCTGTTAATCTTTGTTTAAACAACATTCCTCAAAATAATTTCATTTAAAAAAACACTCTACCACTTGTTTAGAGACCAGCAGCAATAGTTAATATCTTATTTTTATGTTAGAATTTTTAGTTTTTATGTTAGAATTCTCACCAAGCATCATGAAAACCAACTACGAGAGTGACCTCTACTTTTAGTTACCTTGTAACTATACTTTATACTATTTTCTGTCAATAATGTATATTAAATACTCTGAAGAATACCACACCATTACATAGACAAGCAACAAGAGTTCTACCCATAAATAGAATCAACAACATTTTATAATTGTCTGAAAATTAGAAATGTAATAAAAACATTTATCATTTTTATGGCTAATAATTATACCCAAAGGACGATCAATATACAAAGACAATCAATCTCCATGTGTAGGACTTGGTTTCTGGTGAGAAATTCATTTGTTTGAGAATTCTTTTACTTCTCTGGTCTGCAAAAATAATAGCCACAGGGCCAGGGATTTTGCTCAGTGGCACTGCGCCTGCCTCACAAGCGCAAGGTCCTGAGTTTGATCCCTGGTACAAAAAAAAAAAAAAAAAAATAGCTACAGTAGGAGAAAATAATATCATGATGTTGTTCCTTCTGTAACATCTTAAATAATCCTAGTGTTTTGCTGAGTTTTTATTTCTACAGGAATACTGGAGGGAACAAGTTCTGTGGATCATCAGATATTTTCTGTTGTATAAAGGGCATCAGGTAGAAGCCAGAGATATCCAAGTTTGCATCAATCACAAAAAAGAAGTGAGACAGAGAAGAAGAGCATCTTTAAGTGGGGTAGGCACACAGGCTCATTTTCTGTGCTAGGCCTGATGATGCTTCACTCAGCCTGGGCTCAGTGAGGGGGCTGAAGGCAAGGGTGTAGAGGGCTAGGGACTCTGGGGCCTTCAGTTTGTGCCATCCTTTTCCTAAAGTCCCAGAGAAGTAAACACCAGGAAGGTTTTGAGAGTCCCTGCAAGTTTGGGGAAGAATCCTCCAAGCCTAGAGAGTAAAATGTAGATGAGAGATTTAAAATCTCAAAGAGGAATGGAACGATGTTTTAAAAAAGAAATTGGAATTCCAAACAGGAAAGGTAGGTAAACCCTGAAGTAAACAAGAAGCTAAATTGCAATAAGATGAACTCAAGTATATGAGTTATATTCATTCATTGTTTACTCTTCAGATCTCTATTACCTTGATTTATAGCAGTTTTTTGAAAAAAAGCATAATTCCACTTAAATGTTATAGTTGATTTTTTTAAAAAATAAATTCTGTACATTGGAATTTTCCTACTGGCTAAAATGTATTTGTAACCTCTAAAGCAATACTTGTGGCACTTTCGTGGTCACTTCTGGATAGGTGGAGAGTGGGAAAAAATTCAAGTCACCATGTGCATGTTCCTTGCTGGGGTGGAACCATGTGATGCTCAGCCTTCCTGTTTCTGCTTATACTATAAACTTTCCATGGTCTACTTCCTGCCAAGTTTTTCACAATATTGTGCTTTTTGTTTGTGATTTTTGCTGTTAAAATGTCCCATAGGCACAGTGCAGAAGTGCTGTCCAGTGTCTCCACATGCAAGGTTGACTGCAAGGTGCCTTGAGGAGCAAACACAAGTTAGGTAAGTGCTGTAAGCACATGAGTTTTAGTCAGTGAGGCCTGGGCTCAATATTAGTAAATAAACAATGTGTATTAGATAAGGCAGCTTAGAAATACACATGAAACAGTGTTAAGTATTGATTGTATGTATGATAAACACTGAAAATACTGTGAAGAAAGGCTCTCTGGAACCTAACCTTGTATTTCCCATAGGAGCAAACTTTCTGCATTTGGTCATTCAGTGCTCAAAGTGATTTTATAGAACACACTGCGAAATATAAGAATCAACTATTTAATCAAATAATATTGAATTATTTATGTAAAGAAATAGCTTTACTTTAGGCAATGCCAGAATAGTTTCAGACCAATTTTCCTACTAAAAACAACTAGATGAGCTGAAAAAAAAATACAAGTTATGATCTAAAGTATGATGAATATTTTAGAAAATTATTATAGTAAAAAATACATTGGCATTAATCCTCTTCAAAATACTTCCCCTCACTTATGAACACACTTATCCCATTGTTCTTGACACTTTCTGAAGCAGTTCTGGAAGTCCTGTTTTGTGAGTGTCTTTAGTTGTAGCACTGTGGCTGTCTCAATGTCCTCAATCAATTCAAATTGAGAAACACACCAAAAACATGGTTTCCAGATAGGGTAGGGAGAAAAACCTAATTCAGAAGAGTATGCTAAAGGGAGGAAAGAATTTGTGTGGTAGTTTGTTTCTAGCTCCTATATCTCATTGTCAGCATACTCCATCTTTCACATTTCTACATTTATTCATCTGGCCTTTCCAGGTAGCCTAGGGAATCTCTAGGGGGATGGTGGGAGGGACTAGACTCTTCCCACTGAATAGGGCTGGGTTTGGGAACCTGAAATGCCACAGCTCCAGCCATGTGGGAATGAAGGAGGTCACACTGAAGTTTAGTCCTTACTCTGGGGAGCTGTAGGCATCCTGTGGTATTACGAAAGAAGGAAAGAACCTTGGCAACTCGATTGTCCTCTACACATCCTTTTTTTTTGGTACTGGGGATCGAACTCAGGACCTTGCACTTTCGAGGCAGGCAGTGGAACCACTAAACTAAATCCCTGGCCCCGATTGTTTAAACAGGAAGTCAAAGGCCCAAAAGGTTGAGGTTCAGAGTGACTTAAGGGGGAGGCATATATGTTGGGTCTAATATACAAATAAATGGGAATGTTAGCAAAGGACTAGATGAATTCCTCTGAAGATGTTTGAATGATCAATAAACATAAAAAATTACCAACTTTCATTTATAAACAGGAAAACAAAACTTAAAACTGCAGTGAAACACCAGCACATTTCTACCTTACTTATGGCTAAAAGGAAGAAGACTGACAATATGAAGTATTGGTGAAGACAGGAGACTGAAAGTCTTGAGTGCTGGGTAGAAAATAAATTGCTGCAATTTGAAGCATAATTGGAAACAACTACTTGGAATTCTTTACTAATGTTGAACATATGCATATCCTATGATCCAGCAATTCTACTGTTAGGTAAATAACAGAAGCAAATATGTATGCCCCCAATGGGACATGTACACAAAGGCTCATGGTGTCATTATTCATAATGCCTAAACTGGACACAAATTTCTATCCATAAAATAGATCAATCAGTCACGGCATATTTACATAGTGGATATGATACACAAGGAAGAGTCCACAGCTACATGCAGCAACATAGGTGCCTCTTCCCAACATAATGTTAAGCAAAGAAGCCAGATGCAAAAGGACACATAATTCTATCTTTTAAAAAGTTTGAAAACAAGTAAAATCATCACTCATGATGTTGGAAACCAAGTATGTTATTTGGGGGAGGAGGATACAGAGACTAGGGAGGGACCAGAGTAGGATGTTGATGGTATTTTCTGGACCTGGTTGGTATTTACATGGAGATGTTCACTTTGTGTTATTCTATTGAATAATATAGTTTATGTAAGGATATGCTATTGAAGCTGAATCCTTGATTACTGTGTTAACACTTTCTATTCATTTTTCAGCTTTTACAGAATGTGCTACAACACACAACCGAAGTTGCCAAACTACAAAGAGGAGTTGCCAGATGATGTGAAGAGCATTTACTATGTGTTAGGCACTTCCCTAACATTTTTATTCCCCTGGAAGGCCCACAAGGTAATTACTGTTATTGTCTGAGCTCTTAACCACTGCTCAACAATGCCAAACACAGACCATGGCTTTCAGCCTAACTTATCCTTGACTTTGCAATAGCAACTGAAAATGATTTCCTTCTTGAAGTTTTCATACCTTGGCCTCTATTGTGCTCACTCTTTTCAAATGCATAATTCAGGAGGTGTTGCCCTATCAGATGTTAATCAGGTTGTCTGTGCCAGAAAACCATTCCATGGTCTACCATGTTGGGAAATCTCTAGATTACATAATTCAGACAATTTTACTTACTACAGGACTTCTCTGATGGAGACTGTACAAGAAAGGAATATAATACGTAGCATTTCCTAAATTTACTTACTGGATGAATTCCACTGAGGGGATCAAATAAGAGTAACTTCCTACAGATCACACTTTGGGAAAGATAATACTTCATTTGTCATTTCCCCTGGTTTTTCTTCACCCTTCTGGCTATTCTTTCTTGCTCTCCATTACAAGGTCCTGTGTTTTAAATATTTAAATACTACTAGCATCCCCCAGGGCTCTGTTTAGGTGCTCCCTTCATTTACTTGATCTTTAACTCCCTCCCTTGGTAACTTCATGCAAAACGATGCCTCAGTTACTATCCGAAATTTGAGGACACCAAAATAGACCTAAATATCTCTTTTAAATTCTGTATCTGTATATTCAACTATCTACTAGGTGATTCCAACCAGATGTTTCAAAGAGATCTTTAATTTCATATGTCCAAACATGAATTCAAGAGATTCTATCTCATCTATATTTTCTATTAGTGAATTATTAGTATATTTTCTAATATCTATATTCATCTGTCTCATATATATCTTCTATTAATGAACATCACCATAAGTCTACTAATGATTAATTCAGAAACCTAGATGTCAATAGTCTCCCCTTACCTACTGACATTTCCACTCACCATCTAAATGTCCCCTCATCCTGTTGATTCTAGTTTCTAGTATATGTGCTGCCAAAGCGAGCACTGTTGATTCTAGTTTCTAAACGTGTCTTGAATCTGTCTTCTCTTCTTTGTCCTCATTGCCAGTAAGACTGAGTTCATCTCTCCATTTCTTCTTGCTGCTTTACAATATCACCCTCATAATAATCAAAGTGGATTCCCTCATGATTATCTTAGTGGCTGCCATGAGACCAGTCTTTATGGGGAGTATAGGCAGGGAACCTCAACAGAAAAAATAAGGTGTAGCTGCAGGCAGTGTAGATAGTGGATAAGGAAAACAAGAGGAGAGGAGGGTGTACCTGCATTGTGAGCGTGCAAACATGGTGGGGGTCACTTGTCTTAAAACCAACAAAAGTTTAGAAAGCACTAGTGGCTCAGTGAAAGAAACAGCCCATGGAGATCCAAAATAAATGTGGATGATGCCCTCTAACAAGTGGTAGAGGAAACAGACTTGGAGAGAATGTGGGACTGCGTAACTCTGTAGTCATGGGACTCCCCTGGCCCCAACTGTGATTGGATGTGAGTGGATGGATGAGGATGCTTGTTGGTTCTGGGACACTGGATGAGATCTGTATCAGCCATAATTATTCAACTCTTTGTTCAAAGACTGATGTTCCGGACACCGCTATCTATGGAACAATCTGCAAAACATCTGCTGACCATCAGTACATGTCAGGCTAATTAACATACAAATGTAAGACCACTAACCTTTGTTCCCTCTTCTGTGAATTTCGCCTGTTGACTTCCCTGCAGCCCCCTATGGAAAGAGCTTCGGACTCTGGGCTGATTGCCTCTCTAAGCTACTTTGCTTTGGGGGTGCCATCTGGCCAGACTAAGGTCTGTTTTACTTTTCAACTTGTCCGGTGTGTTCCTTCCCGGGTGTTCTTTGCTGCAGTCAGCTCCTCGGAGCATTTGGTAAGGCCCTTGGTCTTACATTCTGGAGGCACCGCTGGGATCCCTGGGTGTGCTTCACTACAGTCAGCTCCTCAGAGCGTTTGGTAAGGACAGCAGTCTTACAGAGAAAACCTGGAAAAACCAATAAATATGAAGGAGAAGCAAACTAGGACATATTGGGCATCAACTCTGTGGCAGGCACAGGGCATGGTATTTAGGTTTGCCTCCCTCCTCCTTTCTTTCATTTTCTGTGATGTTATTGAGGTACAATTGACACTCAACAAACTATACATATTTGAAATGCATAATTTGATGAATTTTAACATGTAAGTATAAGGACGAAAGCATTGCTGTAATTATGATAATATACAGTTACATCATTCCCTAAGGTTTTCTTTTCCTCCTTTAAAATTTATCCTTTTCAAATAAATCACTGAGATATACAGATATCCAAACTATAAGATAGATACCTATAAAATAAAATCTAATTTGCCGGCTTATAAACACAGAGCATGGCTTGGATGTACCCCCTCCAATGATGACATTACCAACCACAATTCTACCCAAAATGGTAGAAACAGAATATTTTTCTTTTCCATCTTCCAAAATATTTGGTTTTGTTTTCTAGGACTCTGTTCCTTTGACATGAGTCGGAAGTATGAACTCTGAATTCCACCTGTACACAGATGTATCCCAGAAGTTTTATTTGGTTTACCAGAAATGATTAACTGCATTCTCCCAGCCACAGAGTGGGGTATGTATCAAAAATCAGCACTCTACTCAGTACCAAACGTAGTGACCCTGCTTTCATTGCATTGGCTGGGATCATTATTCCTGCAGGCTTCATCCTTTCACATCGCCATCCTGACTGAGTGGGTGAGAGAGAGGTATGAAATAGAAAATAAAAAGGTCACCAAGTTCACGTAACATTTGTTTTCATTATCCAAGTTGAAAGTAGGAGAGGGAAAATAGCTGCTGTTAAAATTTGCAAGTCTTTTCTACCAGAGAAGGTATAGTTAATAAATAATGACAAAAATGAATAAATAGCTAGTGTTTTCAAGTATTGACTGTTCCAGAGGCGCATTTGTGATGTTTATGATTGCTTGCACAAAGGCAACAGGTTGTACCAGTCTTATGGATGAATTATCAGCGATGGTGAATCTTTTAGAGAGGAGAGCCCTAACCACAACCCCAAACCCACTTAGGTATTTATTGCCAAGAGCCAATACTGCAATTAAACCTGAATACTGAAGTTTCAGTTTACAAAAAACGATTCATACATTAACATTTTTTGTCTTAAAAGAAAAACAACATGCATACCATAGGTTTGCCACCACTGAACTAGGTTCTTTTAGCCTTAAATCTAAATTCCTAAGTCTCTGTGATACTTAGAGCAACTGAGTGTCTCTGTAAATTCTCTGAGGTGTAAAACATTGACTTGTGCATCAGAGTCTTGAAAATATAAAAACCGCGAGGCATGTAGGCCTTACTTTCCTCTGTGTGATGGCTACAAATCACACCTAGACATCAGGGCAACAAGATATACTATTAAGTATAAAAAAGACCAGGGCAAAGAATAGTATAATGAGGCCACAGACACTTCATCATGCTCCCTGGAAAAATAACTTAGATGAGAGATTTTGAGGATGACCAACAAACACCATCATCTTAGTCACTGGAGGCATAATGAGAAATAAAGTGATGTGTCGACATAAACTTCCTATAATGATGGATGCTCAAGCAGAACAGTCTGCAGCATGATGGTGAGAGGGCATGGATTATAAAGTGTTGCTAGTGGCTAATGACTATGCTCTTAAAAGTCTATAATAATGACTTAAAATATTTCCTTGGAATAGTCAAACCATTTAGACAGGAAAGAAAATGTCATTAGAATATGTTAGTGATTGAAGTAAATGGTACATCACAACAATATTCCTATTTCAAGGGAAGTAGGGCTTGCTTTTGTTTTAAAATCATCATTCCATTGTCTTGGAGCTGACCAACCATGTTGTCATTTGTTTCAGTTACTATCACTTGTTCTGCTGTAGGAGAACAGATGAGCCTGAGATTTCCTCCTTCCTGTGTAGATTTCCTTCCTTCCCTCATCCCTCCAGAGCAAAATAGAAATAAGTTGTTTTAAAAATAAGTAGCAGTGAAGTAAAACCATTAGTCTTGAACTAATGAAGAAGAGCACCAGTGTGAGCATTTTGCAAAACAAAGTGAAGCCAGCTGGAAATAAACATATGAAAAAATGTTCAAGATTACTGGTCATTCAAGAGAGATGCAGATGAAAACAACACTGAGATTCCACCTCACCCCAGAAAGAATGGCTGCTATCAAGAAATCAACCAATAACAAATGCTGGCAGGGGTGTGGGGAGAAAGGAACCCTTCTCCACTGCTGGTGGGAGGGCAGGCTGGTGCAACCACTGTGGAAGTCAGTATGGAGATATCTCAAAGCACTAGGACTAGGGGTCTCATTTGACCCAGCTATTCCCCTGCTGGGGATCTTCCCAAAAGAATCAGAAGAATCATACCACAGTGATATATGTGTGCCCATGTTTATAGCGGCACAGTTTGTAATAGCTAAAACTTGGAAGCAGTCCAAGTGCCCATCAACTGGAGACTGGATAAAGAAGATGTGGGATTTTTTAAATATAAAATGGAGTACTACTCAGCCATAAAGAACGAGAAACTAGAGTCATTTATAGCTAAATGGATGCATATTGAGGCCATACTCTTAAGTGAAATAAATAGGACACACGTGTAAATACTGAATAGTTTCTCTAGTGTGAGAAACTGAAAGTGTAAATAACAGTTAAAATGATTAAAATGAATAATTGATAATTTGAAAGAGGAAGAAAAGTCCAAAGGGGTAGGGGAAGTGGGAGGGGAAGGGGAAAGGAAAGAAGGGAAAGGAAAAATTGTGAGAAAAGAAAAAAATGGAAACGAAGTCTTTATAAATAGGGAAGGGTGGAGGGGGGGAAGGCCCCACAGGTAATGGGGAAAAAATAAGAACCAAGATACATCATGTACAGGTACAAGCACCCAATGACAAATGTAAATGTATTGTATACCTAAAATGTACCAATAAAAGAACTTAATAAAAAAAAAAAGTGAAGCTGGCTGGGATGATGATCAGAAAGAAGCACCTGCTAGATAACAAGAAAATAAAAATATTTCAACATACAGGTCAGCTTTGGGTATGAGGCAATTCATTTGGAGTTTTGAGTTAAAAACCAAATTTTGTAGATTTCCTTTTAAAAACAGTAGAGATAAATATATTGTAGCAGTTAAAGAGACTCCTAGAGGGGTGACTAGATCATGGGGATACTGCATACATCAGTGGGCTAATCCAGTGATACTTATGGCTGCGTATGCTGTTAGGAGGTGGAACCTAGTCAGTTAGAGGTGGGTCACTGGGAATATGCCATTGGACAACAAATCTCTTACTGTAGCTCTTTCACTGTGGTCCTCTTTTTGGCTATCACAAAGTGAGCAGCTTTCTCCATTATGCCCTTCCACCATATTTTTATCTTGAAACCAACTTACCATGGACTGAACCTCTAAAGCCATGAGTCAAATATCCCTCTCCTCCTTTAAATTGGGAGTGTCAAGTATTTTGTCTCTGCAACAAAAAGCTGACTAATGTACATGTAATGCTGGGATAGCGGTTGTACAGGAAGGTGATGCATACGTGTTTTTCATATGAAGTAGGAATATTTGGGTTTCCCAAACCAGTGCAGCATTTTTAATACAGCACTTAAAATTGTATCAGAGACCCAATTCACAATCTATTACCTATCTTCCCACTTTTCATTTCTGTTGCTGAGTAAGTGGGAGTTTTATTGCTTCTTTCTTGGGCTGCAGAGGCATCTGTCTCTTTCTACCCTTTCCAGCTGATTCTAGCCCATATTGCTAAAAGTCTTCCTAAATCCCTAGGTTATCACATTCAGTGAAAAATCCTTCAATAGTTTTGATTTACCAAGAAATCAATTTCCAAACTGCCTCACTTGAAAGGTGTGGCTCTCCATCCTCTCCTCTTCCAGCCCAACGTTTCACTTCTTCAGGCACTTGATGTTACAAACAGCCCAGTTCTAGAAGCATGTCCTGTCTCAGCAAGTGACTTTACCAGTGGGAAGGTTATAGCCCCACCTGGCAGGTCTCTGCCCACCCACGCCAACCTCTAAAGGCATGCTTGATAACTTCTGGAAGGTTAGTTCACAGGTAGTTATTCTCATTGTTTTCCATAGACAGAATTAATACTGTGTTCCTCTGAAAACCCGTGATATTTTGTTCATTCCTTATTACTATATTCTACCCTGTCTTTTACTTATGTATGTCCATGACTGATACTCTGTTTGTGACAGTCTAACTTGGTGTTCACCTGTCCATCAATCAACACAGATATACTGGTATAAATGAGATCAAGAGTACAGGGGCCAGGGATTTAGCTCAGCAGTTTTGCCACCTGCTGCACAAGCACAAGGACCCGAGTTCGATCCCTGGTACAAAAAAAAACAAAAGAGTGCAGACCAGCCCTCTCTATATTTATTAGATTGGTCTTCAAGAAAATACTTTGCAACAAACTAAGATAAATGAGTAGCATATATGAAACACATTTATTTATTCTTTGTCAGAATCTTTTTGTTTTATGTCTTATTCTCTGAGTAATTAACTACTTTGAAGGTAATGATACCCAGTGTACTATTGCTATTCTCTTATTATTTTGTTAAGAAATTTTGTTTTATTTTGTCATAAAAGAAGAGAATAGCTTGCTTTCTCTTATCTGGGCCACAAAATCCAATAGTGAGTCTAAGTAAGTAAAATTGACATAATATAATAGACAAAGATATTTATTATAGATAATTATTTCATGCTTAGAATTTTATGATAACTCAGGAAGGGCAAAAGCTGTATGTCTTTTTAAAATTACTTCACCTCTAGTACTTTACATTTAATAGGAATTAAGACATTTTTGGAATAAAAAATCTTTCTTCTACACTATATTGCTGGTGATTTTACCTTGTTTATATTTATCCCTTTTGCAATACCCATGTGTCTTGCACATAGTAGGTGCTTAATAAAATTCTACTTCATCACTTATTGAATGAGGGTCAGTACTTTGAAAAGTCTAGAAGATTTCTGCTGTGATAAGGAAATAAAAATGATAAAAATGATGAGATGTACTAATAAAAATAGAAACAAAATAATAGAAAATGATGGGCCATTTTAAAATGTCAATAGTTTTAGCATTTTAAGTCTTCGTCAAAATTATATCCAGAACTCATTAACATGCAGCCAAAACAATTGAATCTCTCTGCTCTGTAGTTTTGGAAAACTTCATGCTCATTTATTATAAAAAAATGATGCAATGCATGAGAAAAATCCATGAGGATGGAAAAGGCAAAAAACCCCCCAAAAAACCCAAAACATGAAACTCCCAGTTAGAATAATCAGACATCTACCATTTTATTTTCCATAAATAAAAGGAACTAAGCTTCACAAGAAAGATATGCCAAAAAGACAGTACTTTAAGTAGATAATAAAATAAAAAAGCTTGTGGTAGTATCCTTATTTCATCCTCAATCAATGAAAATTTTGTTGTAGATCAATATTGGGCATCCATTTTTTAGCAGTCTTTTCTAATGCAGATTGCAAATTCTTAAATACTCTTACTCACTATATTCAGGCAAGTGTTACTAAGTGAATATAGCTCATTTTCTTTTGTTGTCTACATCTCACTTTTACTCTAAAGCCTTCTAGCCATAGATGACTTTCTGTTAGCCC
This sequence comes from Heterocephalus glaber, assembly GCF_053883595.1. Classification (NCBI taxonomy): domain Eukaryota; kingdom Metazoa; phylum Chordata; class Mammalia; order Rodentia; family Bathyergidae; genus Heterocephalus; species Heterocephalus glaber. Next base: position 53,676,391 of record NW_028258317.1, read on the forward strand.
TCCCAAAAAAGTTTGTTTGCCCCCCATACTGGTTTTCTGTCAACAAGGACAAGTATGCCATGCCATCCTTATTCTTTGCCTATTATATTTTTTCACCAGCAAATTATTGTACTTCTATGTACAGGTTTTTCTATTCTCTCCCTTCCGATTTCACCATAGTTCTCATTTGAATTCTGTTTTCCTCAATACATTTAAACAAAATTTTATACTGTAGTCTGCTTCTCTTTTCTGCACTGTCTTTTAATTAAAGACTAACAGAACATTAAAACAGATGACTTTCTGCCTCAGTTTTGCTGAGGCCCAAATAATTGCTAATTCTCTTCACATTGGATAGTGGAAATGCTAGCTCATCCATGTGGAACTTGCAGAGAGGAAAGCTCCAAACTGATCTGTCAGCATTAGCCAGGCCTCTCACTCCCACAGGTTTGCAAAGTTCAAGAGACAGACAGAGAGTATTTTGGGAGTGTGTTGAGGCACTGTGTCATTTCTCCACGGAGAGGAGGAGCTGCTTCTCCCTCAGGGAAGCAATACACACAAGTGGGTCTCTACACGATCCATTTAGGAACTTGAAGTGTCGCTTGAAGGGAAGGATGCACAAAAAGTGACTCCACTTCCAATGTAAGCAGAGAAAAGATCTAGGTACCCCTAATGCTGTCTCTCCCCATGATTCTTCCTCACTCTACTGAAGCAGGCTGCCATGTTTTGAGCCAATATATGGAGAAATTGAGTGGCTTCCTCCCCACAGTCACCAAAGTATAGAATATTGTCAATATCCATATGACTGACCTTAGGAGAGGATCATTTCCCAGTAGAGCTTTAAAATGAATTGGCAGCCCTGGACAATAGCTTGACTGCAGTCTTCTGGGAGAGGCTGAGCCAAGGACCTAGCTAGGTTGTTGCTAGATTCCTGAGTCATGAAAGTGGCTGGAGAATAAATGCTGCTTGGGGAATTTATTACACAGACAAAGATAATTACCCAACCCTGGACCCCCACAAGTAGACGTTGGCCTGACAATGTCCTAAAAAGGACCTTCTACTGGAGGGGCCCCTGGAATGATGGATGTCAGCTCCCCAAGAGAAGGATAACATTGGACCAACAAGATCTCAAAAGGGGAGTCTTACCTACACAGCCAAAGAGAAGACATAGTTTGAGTGAAGGAGTGGGGAGAATGTTCTGGGGAGCAGTGGAGAGAGTGATCGGGAGATTCTCTAAGGAAGCAGCAAATGTGTCCCTAACTGATAAAACCCATATTGCCCATGCATCACCCCTAGAGGGCTCTGGTGCCAAATTACAACCTTCCTTTAATGTCATGTCTTGGCTTTCTGGACTAGAACTTACAGAGATTGTATATAACAGTGTAGGGACCAGGCAGCAAGTCAAGAGAGGAGGAATGGACTGGCTCAAAATGCCATTGTTCTTTTTTCCTTCACTGTTCCAGGAAACTTAGGCTAAATGAAGGGAAATATGTTCCCTAGATGACACTGGAATTATATAAGAATTTTCCTAAAGTAGACCCTTAAATGAGAGGACAGGCTTTTTTACTATCTTGAAATGATGAGAACATAGGGATCCTACCTGATACTGCCTAGAAGGTACACAAAGTGAGTTTAAGTAGGGTGTCCCAACCATTACCATGGACATTTCAAGCTGGGTAATTCTCTGTTGTGTGTATGTATGGGGGATGGCCTGAGCCGTGGAGGGTGTTTATTAGCATCCTTGGCTTCTACTTACTATGATTGCTGTGTTCCAGAGTGACACCTCCTCCAGAGGTGACAACCGGCACTGGCAGAGATTCTCTGAAGTTGGGTAGAAGACTTAGAATCACTGGTTCAAAGAAACTTTAGGAAAATGAAGTATTTCTATGTCTGTACATTACTAAGCCCCGTTGGATCAATAAACTGGTGACAGTAGAAGCAAATGGGAAACTCTGAGAGAAACTCACTGGCTCTCCCGAGTCTTGCACAGAAGGAAGTTCTTAGGAAGTAACTTTGACTTTTGGTAAGAAAACTCATAGGAAATATATAACTATGCATATATAGAACATAGATTTTTCTGACATGACTTTTAGGAACTGTCAGGATTCACACCGAGTATCACAAACTAGGTAATTTATAAAGAACACAATTTTATTTTTCACAGTTTGAGAAGCTTGGAAGGCCACCATCAAGGAGCCAGCATCTGGTAAGGGTGTTTTTGCTGGGACATAACATGGTGGGGAGCATCACGCAGTGAGAGCCAGAGTGAACGTGGCTCAGGTTTCTCTTCCTTCTCTTATAAAGCCACACATGCCATCAAGAGGGCTTCATCATCATAACCTCATATAACCCTATTTACTTTCCAAAGACCCCACCTCCATATACCATCAACATATGAAATTGGGGATTTTGTTTCCAACACATGAATGATGGGGGATACATTACAATAATAGCAGGAACCTGGCCATTATTCCTTTTGTACCAACTTCACTCCTTTATGATCATTTCTTGCTTTAGGCAATCAATTCTGAATGAATGCCATCCTCCCGAAATCCTGTCCTCAACCATATCATCCATCTTATGCTTTATGTCATTAAGCTTTGACTTGGACTATCAAATATGTTAGACCTTAAGAAGTTCAGTTCTTGCGCTAATTGCACAATTTCTGTAAATAGCCTAAAAATTATTGAATTACGGGCTGGGGATTTAGCTCAGTGGTTTCACCACCTGCTGTGCAAGCGCAAGGACCCTAGTTTGATCCCTGGTACCAAAACAAACAAACAAACAAAAAGTATTGAATTACACACTTAAAAGGAATTAATTTAATATTATGTAAATTATACCTCAATAAAAGTGCTTGAAAAACAAGTTTAAACAGCAGAAAGGTAGTTTTGACATTTCTGTACTTCTACAAGTCTTCTGCATATATTTTTTCTGCTGTTATTTGAAGACATACAACATTTTCCTCTGATTACCATTTTCCTACTAAATCATTGCTTTCAGTATTACAGCTCCTTTAACTTAGCTTATGGCTAAACCCTGAACACTGACATTCTACTGGTGAGAAAATTTCATTTCAAAAAATTGGAAAGGGAAAGAGCTTGCTCATTTTTATTGGATTTCAGTTATTGTAGTGCAGCTAAGTGGTCACAGATTCATTTTCTTTTCCACATATTGAGCTTGAATCTTCAAAGAGGTTATTTTTCAAAAGGAGATTTTGCAGGTAACTAGCATGTTATATAGAATGTGATTTTGGGGGCCTGAGAAAAGAGAAAAAACTCTCCAAGCTCCACAAAAGCTTCTCTGCTATGAGCTCTTCTGAAACAGTGCAATAGATCTACTTATCAAAAGTAATGGCCAGCAATAGCCAAAGCCATTGCTTTTCCTGACTTTGGCTTTTATAAATGGAATGAACTATTGGGCCAAGGGTTAAATGTGGGAACCATCTAGGGACAATCAAATGAAACTCATAAATTGGTTGGTTTATTAATTTCTTTAACAACTTAGATAAACTAATTCATTAAAAAAATCCTAGATAATCTGAAGTGTTATTTAAAAAAGATATGAATTTTCATTTTCATGGCCCTTTATGCTTCTCAATACCTGTTCACACACCCTAGCACCATTATGCAAGGTTTGTCATACTTTTAAGAAGATGGAAGCCATATCCCACGGAGAAAAGATAAAGTTCATCAGGACAGTACTAGCTAGGATCACAGCATTTGCTCCCTAGTCTGTTCCAGTGGTTTCTTAAATGCATTTAATATTTGGTAGCATTAATTCCTTTTAATTGTAGAAAATTATGGAAAATGCAAAGAAGTACAAAGAAAGCAATGTTACTCATCATCACCCATTACTGATGAGGGACTGAGTCCTTTTTTTTTTTTTTTTTTTGCCAAGAAACAGATATAAAATAATGTTCCTAGTGCAAAGGAAAAGATGCTTAGCTTCCTAAGGGTCGTAAGTCAGGAAATCTTTATTCTTTTTTTTTTTTGTACTAGGGATTGAACTCAGGTCCTTGTGCTTGCAGGGCAGGCAGCAGAACAACTGAGCTAAATCCCCAGCCCAGGAAATCTTAATTCTATCTATGCTTAGATATAGATTTTCCATGAGTGTTTCTTGCTAGATTTCACATCCACTTCTTAAGGACTTCCTTCAGGCAGGACACTGGAGAGTTAGTGAATTACTTTCAAGTTGCCATTTGATTCCTACACCCAGTCTTGGCTTATTAATATATAAACATAGCGAATACATACACTATTTTTTTTTTAACCAGTGGTTTTGGAATATTTGAGATGTGTGGTTTTTCTCTCTCCCTTCCAGGGTATTTGACAAAGTCTGGAGACATTTTTGCTTGTTAATCTGGGTGAACTGCTGCCACTTGTATCTAGTGGGTAGAGGCAAAGACATATTCATTGCGCAGGACAGCCCACCATATACAGTGAAGAAATATACAGGCCTAGAAATTAAAAGTGCTGATAGTGTGAATAGAGATAACCACTGTTAACATTTTCTTTCTGTACTCTTTCTTCTTTTCCTTGATTCCTTTTTCTTTCCAAAATTATAATCATCGGTCATCCACTGTCATATATTTTCAAACTTACAGCTACATTGTGAATATTTCCCCATTATTACTCTTCAAAACATGACATTGATAATGCACAGCAGTCTAGCATGTGATTTAACTATTCCTTCCTGACGATCATCAATCTTGTTTCCAGGATTTCAGCAGCATAAATAATGTCAGTATGAACATTTTGACCACAAGTCTGTTTCCATTTCTCTAATGATTTTCTTTGGATGGATTCCTAGAAGTACAATTTGAATCAAACGGAATGAATTTTTAAATGTCCTTCCTGTTGTTGCCAGATTACTTTCCCAATTAACAGTCTCTCTAGCAGTGTATGTCGGGACTCATTAGACTTGCTCTGTTTCTACTGCATCTTCCTGAGTTCAAGTTTAACATGCTAACATAAATACCTGTACTTAACCCTAACAGGACTCACGGGGTAAGAAGTACATAATTGAACAACTGTGCTCCCCTCTAACTAATGTAAAAGTTTAAGCCCTCCATCCCAATATCCACATACAGACTTCTTATTTTAAATAATATTTCCTTCAACCAATAACAAATGCTAGCAAGGGTGTGGGGAGAAAGGAACCCTTCTTCATTGTTGGTGGGAGTGCAGACTGGTGCAACCACCCTGGAAATCAATATGGAGATGCCTCAACTAGGATTGGAGGTCCCATTTGACCCAGCTATTCCTCTGCTGGGTATCTTCCCAAAAGAATTAGAAGAATCATACCACAGCGATATACGTGCACCCATGTTTATAGCAGGACAGTTTGTAATAGCTAAAGCTTGGAAACAGCCCAAGTGCCATCAACTGGAGACTGGATAAAGAAGACATGTTTGTTTGGGGTTTTTTTTATAAAATAGAGTACTACTCAGCCATAAAGAACGAGAAACTAGAGACATTTATAACTAAGTGGATGCACATTGAGGTGATATTCTTAAGTGAAATAAATAGGATACACATGTGTAAATACAAAAAAAAATATTTCCTTAGGGTACATACATTTAAAGGAGGAGGGGAAAAGAAGAAGGGAAGAGGAGGAAGAAGATGATGATAGAACCAGAACCCTTTGCACTGGACCATATGGTCTGTTTGTCACTGAAATGCCACCACTCCTTTTCATGACATGAATCACACGAACACACATGTTCTCCAAAGGGATTGAATCAGTCAAAATTTTGGCTTCTAGATTTTCCAACTCATACTTGGCTAACATGTATTTCCCGACCTACCCCTTTCCAGCAGATGGAGCTGTTTTTCCAACATTTAAATTTGCTATGCAGCAATTACAGCTTCATTGATTTAAGCAGGGCTGCTCAAGGGTTTTCAATGAAGTCTACTTTGCACATTGGTATTATTGAAATTGCTCGAAGGCCCAAAATCAAATCTGAAAATGAGACTGCATACTTCAAACATAACACCAGTCTGCTCAGTATTGATGAAAACAATGTGTTTTTAAAAGTACTGAGGGCACATAAATGATGAATCACTGCCCTACAGCAATGATATATTAAACTAGACTTTTTCATCTGAGACATAGAAGTAAATGTGTTGTTTGGAAAGCTGTGGGATTCAAAGGTGATTATTAAACAGGGTAGTTATGAAAGACTGTAAGTCATTAGACAGATTTGATATTGTTTCTTTCTACGGTAGATATCATGGAAGAAGTGTTGGTGTAATATGGATGAGATGGCTGGGCTATCAGCAATGACTCATTTTGCCAAATAATTTGCAGATAAGATGGAAAAAGAAGCACAATATCTTCAGTCGCAAGTGGAGATAAATTTCTCACTGTCAATACAGGTTACAAATTCCCTTTTACACAGTTCGGACTGGAGGAGAATATCCACTTTCCTGTGTTAAGCAGCTGTCCACAAGGGGGAAAACAGGTCTCTCCAACTTTTCTGAAAACAGCTTCAGTCCAGGTGAGGGCTCAGTTTGAATAGGGTAAATTATAATCCATTCATGACTAGGGAGGAAGAAAAAGATCTGCTCTGGAAAACGAAAGACCAAAATCAAACAAAGAAAACAAAACCTTCTTTACAATCAACTCACAATCTGCATATTTCAAACAACTGTCACTCACCCAGAGGGAAAAGCCATTGTCTTTCAAGAAGACCAACATAAAGCACAGGCTACTGATACAGAGTTTGATGATTAATGATATTGCCAAGGAAACAAACTGTAATAGTTTCCTCCCAAAATTTGTAATTTGACAAGAAATGAAAATAAATTACACATCTGGGCTTGAGGGTTGTGTGAGCTTCAGAGTGAAGGATCTTAAGACCAAGTCAGATAAAGCAGCATTTGTGAAATCTTAGGTCTAGCTCAAATTAATGTATTCATCTGTGAAGTTACCTGCATTTTTAAAGATCTGTGGTTATATAACTTAGAGATATTAACACATAAACCCCCTTTCATCTACAAAATCACATGAGTATGTGTGATTTTATGGAAAGACTCAAATAATGATAGGTAAGCTCTCCCCCAAAGTCATGCTGTTGTTTGATAGACAGGTATGGAGCAAAGGTGGAATAACTCTTTAGATCTTCAAACATCTCATAAGAAAGCCACAACTTTTCTTCACCTAGTACTGCTTCAAGGAAACACAGAAGCAGTAGTTTTAACTCAACCCATGCTCCAGTCTGCCTTTTATAATAGAAATTAACAAATAGAACCATTTCTCTGTAATTCAGTGTTTTTAAGCAGGTTTTGAAATTAGTTCCAAGACTTAGTCTTCTCCATACATGCTCCATCCAATGGACTCAGCTGTTATGTTCCTTCAACATAGCATAACTGGTGAATGATTTCAGTTCAGGGTGCTCTTAGGAAGGCATTTTAAAAACATTTCAAAGGTGTCAGAAACCTTTCAGATTTGAGATCACAAATATCCAACTATAAAACATACCATCTGCATTTTCCAATCAGAGGAGACCTGTGTTGACAGCTCTCCCCACAGCAGGCACTGGATTTAACTTAAAAATGTCCAGCTTACAGGTTGAATGCTAACCTGAAAAATGCAACATATCTAAGGAAATTCCACTTGAAAAATGCACTGCAACTAAGGGATTTCCACTTGAAAACTTACACTAGAAGTCTCCATGACTGTCATAGTTGAAGGGCTCGATCTTATTTAACAAGGTTTTGTACTATGCTTTATTACCCAAACATTGAAATGTTTTTACATTTATCATCACTTTATATTTGAACTTACTGTAGCACACAGGTTCTCTTTTCATGGAAGTTGAGAGGGGTAGAGAAAAGTTGTATGAAGCTTCAGAGAGTGCATTTCTTCACATTTTTATGGAAATTCAAAATTATTTTTATACCACCACACAAGCGGTGAAAATATATTACACCACAGATAAGGCTTAATTGAACATTACTTGAATGAAGTTAGTAAGCGCTATTCACAAAGCAACTGCCAGACAGCTAGTGTCCAGCCAGTGGATGAAGTTTCAGGGAATTGACAACAAAAGAAAAATTAAGGGAATTTCTAAATCATCCAATTGAATTTTATAAATTAGCAAAGTACATTAAGGCTTTTTTCAATGGCCAGTTTCCATTGGTCTTTGCTATTTGCAAGGACTTTCTGAATACTTTTCTTTTGTATCTTTCAGTATCTTTCTTAGGCCTGGGCGCAGAGTCTGGGGTGCCCCATTTTGTACAAAAAATGGAGATTTGGCAAAGTCATAGCATCTGATATGTCTGCCAGCTGAGTGATTTATGACAAAACTAAGAGCCAGGCACAATCAACTCAGAGTCTCCTTTTCTTTTTAGGTATTATCTATTTTTTTCCTTAGCTTTTATTTTCAGCTCTGATACAGCTCTCTCACTTTTTACCAATTAAGAGTTTCTAACATCACCAATAGGCAATATTCATTTCTTATTAATTAATATTCATTCTTTCCTGAGATTTTTAAAATTTCCAAATCAATGAATATACTCTGCTTGGAAGTATGAAAGCTATTTTGGAGACTAATTCTTTCTGAATTTCTTTGACTTCCGACTAATTGTCAGAGGTTGTCTTTCCAAGCTGTGTGGATACGTAGGTGATAGGGCAAAATATAAAGACTATTAGAATGGGGCAAAGAGATCTGGGCTCAAATATCAACTCTACGACTTTGTAGGCATGTGACACTGGCCATATGACTTAGACTATAGGACTGCAGGCTACAGAGCTGCAATAAAGACATTTGCCTTGTCTCAGTGGACCATGGACTCTCATCCCTTATTAAAACTCTCTTTCTTTTTCATTCTAGCTAAGGGAGGGATCCTAAGGACAGTTAGATTTTATGTAGGTAATCTTAACTCTACAGCCAGAGTGATAGATCAGCGTGAAAACCTGATGCCAAGGGAAGCCACCTAGAAATTAAGTCCAGCCAATTATGATGTGTTTCTTAATAATTTAAATGACACACACACACACATTATTGTTGAGGTAACATTGAGCCCTGGAACTCTTTTGATACAGACTTATCAATGCCACTCTGTTTAGAGTGGCCTCTCTTCTTACTTCCTTGTGGCTGGCAGCTGAATATTTTCAATAGAATTCAAGGGAAACAGGCTGGCAAACCTGAGTCATGGGTTAGCATGGGAAAGAAAATATGAGAAAGCTCTAAGTAACATGACTTGGAGAGAAATATGGGAGAGTAAAGCAAGGGTGTGGATAAAAGACAAAGTGGGGATCTTGCAGCCTCTTGAGCAATCCTGCTCCCTCACCTCTACTCCTTGCCCTTGGATGCTTAAGAGGCTCCCCTGAGCATTAGTCACATCCTGTACAATTGAGTATGAATGGGTTTCTGATCCTTACAGTCAAACTGTCACCATGAAAAGCCCCTGGTTCCTGTCACAGCATGATGACACAGCAGGACATTTGCTATGTGAATTGTTAGGATTCTTTCTCAGTCTGCTCGCCAAGTCATGGTCTGCTCTACAGAAAATCTTCCAGACAGAAAGCATTCTACATTCTCATGGCTTTTCTAGCCATCCTCACAAAGGGTACAAAGTAGCCTCTTGGTTTATTTAGTTGGTGGCTCTTCAGTTCCAAAAGTCTTTAAACATTACCTTCCTTTTGCCACATGCATCTCTTAAATATAGCAGTTCCTCTTTTTCATGGAAGAAATATTCCAAGACTCCTGAAACCACAGACAGTACTAATCCATACAAATAGTGCTTCTTTCCTGTACATACATTCCTCTGATATGATGTAATGTATAACTGATAACTTAGGCCTAGTAAGAGATTAATAAAATGGAACAATTATAATAATTATAATAATGTTAAAGGTGTTTATAAATCATAAATGTTTATTTCTAGAATTTTCCATTGAATATTTTCAGGCTCTGATCACTTTTTCCCATTGTATTTTGTTCTAGGCATCCTAGTTCTGGGCTAATGTTTACCTCAGCAGGTGGATCTAGTCCTGGAAAAAGGACTCCAAGGTAGGCTGGCCCTTCCCTTTTTATCCCAGCCTTTTCCTTAGCTCCCTCCTACCTCAATACCTCAGTACCATGGTATCATTCTCCCTCACATTTTTCCATTTCTTTGGAGCCTAAGTCACATGACAAATTGGGTTTTTTCAAGTCACATGTTTTTGAGAGTTCTATCTGAAATCAAGATTTTAGGGTCTGGAAATCTACTGGATCCTGCTTGAGTCTCCCCATGACTAACATTGACAAGGGAAAAATCTATCTTTCACATGGGAAGGGAAACATGTCCTCTCTCACTCTTGCTGAGGACTTTGATCTTAATCAAGAGCTTCTCTAAGGACCCAAATATATTTAAATAGCTTTATATCTTTTTAAAAAAAGTGGTGTCCTTCTCACCCCACTTCTCTTTTCTGTGTTGAACTAGAGTTAGATGCCAAAATTTTAGCTCTTATCCTATTTATTAGAAGAGAAAGAAGTGGGGGAAGGTTATGTCTCAACCACCAGATGAACACAGAATGGTTGACACATCACAATATATTTTATGAGACAGATATTTTATATGCGTTTTCCCTATGCAGAAACTGAGGTTCAGAGAACAATAAAGAGAGCACAAATCCTACAAGTGGTTAATAGTGGAGTTGGGAAGCAATGTTTTGGGCTTCCTACTTTTTCACTCTCCACATCTCTCTGTTTATCATGGTAGGAGGAATGAAGAGCCCCATAGGTGACAGAGGAGTGGGATAAGCAAATGTAATTTACAGTTAGAAATGTAATCATGTTTGCAAAGTGTCTGGTAGGGTGCCTTACACTCAGAGCAAGCATGAAACAATGGCTATATATTAGCACTCTCAAAGTTTCAAAAGATTGTTTATCTTGTCTCTTAAGCAGATTACATATGATCCTCTGTGAGCATATTAGTATATATAGCAGTCAGCTTCTGTCCCCAAGACACATTATCTTACACTCACACTTAAGGAGAAGAGGTTTATTTTGGTTCAACATTTCAGGGAATCCAGTCCATTATCTGTTGGCTGCAAGGGAGAAACACCATGGTTGAAAGGGTATGGCAGGGCAAAACTGCCTAGTTCATGGTGACTGGGAAACAGATCCAGGGAACAGTGCTAGAGAGGGAGGAGCCAGAGGTATACACAGCACTGAAGGTTACCCTTCCATGACCCACCTAGACATAACCCAAAATGTGCTTTACTAGTCCCCTGAGCATTTCTTAAATCAACCAAGTTGACACAATTAAGGTTAACTATCGCATAGTAGGACTCAGCAATGCCATGAAAACTGTTCCTCTGGGTAAATTTTAATCTTTCCTTTTATCGTCCTTCATTATCTTTTTCTTATAATTGGCTTTTGATCATTAAAATCTAAAATGTATGTTATTGAGCTATTTTATCTTACACATTGGAATCTTAACATATAAGCCACAGTATTTTTAATGTTTGGATCCACAATAAACAAATATGTCCTTGATATTAAGGACAGAGCTGAACACTACATACTCTTGCTAATGCTTCCTTCCTTAGCAGGTGTGATGATGGGAAAGTAGGGTCACGCAGGGGCAGCAGGCCTCCTGGAACATGACTGCATGGCTGTTTTCTTGTAATGAAGGTGATTTAAACTCAACTACTTTCAATAACAAAATACTTAAATTTCAGTAACTTAAATACTCTGGGCCAAGGCAATACTACCCACTGAAAGCAAGGTAAACCCTTGAAGAGTGTTATGCTGAGATGTGGGGTTTGAAAGAACAGGAAAAGCAGAATAAAAGAAAATAGCTGAGGGAAAAATATAATGACATACTTGTATTTATCAAGTGCAATAGTTAAAGCTGAGAAAAATGCAGGTCAAGTTAGAAAATAGGAGTTTAAATAATAGTATTCGCTAAGCTCTGGATGGATTAAAGGAGCATCATATTTACTCTCTTCCAAAAGAGTGATTTCTTTTTTTATTTTGAAAAGTAACAGAATTTTCCCCCTACCTTTTGTGAGTTATGTAAGAACAACAGTAAGCAAGACAACTTTGGGAAGATAATGCTCAGACTCTGTAGAAACTTACGTTCATAGGATTTTTGGCATAATGGTAATTACTCTTATAGTAAATGCATTTACATATATGCAGAAGCCACAAGTTTAAGAATAATTTGAATTACATAATTTATACTGAGAGAAAACATGAGAGTAAATTTGAAAAACTTCTACCTTCTGAATGCATTTGAAAAATAAGAATAAAATATGCAAAGGTTATTTTAAGAGTAGTATACTCAGAATGCACTTCAGGAAAAATATTTTCACGATCAAGAAATGAGAGCAGCTTCATAAATGTGAGCTCTGGATAGCTGAAATTTATTAGAGATAGACCCAGAAAATAGGCCTGTATCCCAACATGTACACTCACCCACTTCTAAATAAGAACAATAAAATGAAGTTTGAATAAAACATTTCATCTAAAAAAGTAAAAGGCAAGATTAATCACCGTTTCACTCCTGTTTTCTGTGCCTTTCTTTTACAGAACAGAAAAACAATCAGAAAGAAAAGGAAAAATTAGCTCTCTAGAGAAAAATGGAATTTCTCCAAATGACAAACTTCATATTATGCCAATGATTTCTGGATTAACGCAAACCTTTGAGGTCACAGTTTTGTAATCCACATTGAGGTTTGTCTCTAACATATGTGTGTTTCTAAAATGACTGAGAATATAATTGAATATCCTACCTTTTCTAAACTCAGTCCCTAAGGTAGTCATAAAATTGCATTCTCTGACCCATCTTGCATTATCCATATGTTCAGTGCTAAAGGGTTCTCTCTTCACTGTCCTAAACACAAGTTTATCAAAATCATTTGATTAGTGTACCAACATCCTAGGCATGCCTAGGAGAGCATCAGTGTGGGCCAAGTCCCATTTAGACTTAGAAATAACAAAGATGCTAAGCCTATACTCTATCATCTAAAATGATAAGGAAGGAAAATGGGAAGAGTTAGCAGGAAAAATTAAACATTTAATGATTGTTGGATTAAGTTTGGGGAAAACTGAGATTTCAGGTTTGGTTTAGACACCTTTCCTATCAATTTTATATTATGACATGACCGCCCAACTTCCAGTTGGATGCACTTTTATTTCTTTGGGCTAGTCATGGTGGAAGTGAAATGAGGGAGTGAGGAAGAGTTTTGTATGCACAGCTTGAAGTCCCTCCCTCCTGTTTGCTTATCTGCCTTCCTCAAGTTTTCATTGAGCATTTCTATGTTCTAAGCATAATCGTCTCTAGATATAAAATGATGAGCAGCAACAGCTACAATCCCTTCTTTCATGTGTCTTACAGATGCATCCTAGAGACAGGTATATTCATACTTTGGATATGTAATAAGAGTTCTGGGGTAATATGCTCTGAGGAAAGGAAATAAGGTCACAGAGATTTCAAACAATGCATCCTGACCTAAGCTACCTCTGACACTTTCAAAGAAGAGTTTGATCAAGAGAAGAAATAAATTTAAAAATCACATTTAAAAGCATTTACAAAAGTCCTGTAGCAAGTAGGACCAAAATATGGAAAGAAATCAAGTTGACCAAATAAAAGTAAAAGCCAGAAATGCAGAAACCTGTTAAGGTCTTTACTCCCTATTTTAATAGAACTATAGGATGTCTCTAAAGGGTTTTTCTTTTTGTTTTTTTGGGTAGTGGATATGGAGTTACACAGTGGCTGCAGAGAGAACAAAATTATGAGGAATATATATGAAGGCTATGTAAGAGGTTATTGTTATGGTTTAGGGACATTTTGGTTTAGGTTTGAAGAAGACATGATGAGAAGTAGCTTGGTATAGGTTGGTGGCAGAAGAGATGGGAAGGAGTAGGAAGGTTTGAGGTATATATCACAGGTAAAATTTAGTAAGATTGAGTAGTGGGTTGCCATTCAAAGTACAAAAGAAAAGACAGTTTACAAAGGACTCTTTGGTCCCAGTTTGTACATCCAGGTGAATGAGACTGACAAAATTAGAAGGAGGATTTAGTTAATAGCAGGAATTCAGTCTGTGCTTGCTAAACTTGAGGTTTCTTTGCGATGTTACGATGGACACATCTAGTAGAGAGTTGAGTGTGTGATATGGGCCCAGGTAAGAGGTCCAGAGTGAAGATGCTGAATTTGGAAATCACCGATTTGTAGATGTTCCCAGGTTGGTGAGATTAGATGCATTGCCAAGGCTAAAAGTGAAGGGTAAGAAGATAAAAGGGGCTGAGACCGAAGGAACTCCAATATTTAAGGATTAGCCTTCGATAGTGGTTAGGTGTTCAGAGAAGTAAGAAGAAAACCAAGAGAGGGTAGAAAACAGAATCCAAGCAAAAAGAGCATTCCAAGATGGGGGTGAAGCCTGATATCGAGCCGAGCCAGCTGAGGGGCATGAAGAGTTAGCCCGGGAACTGTCTGTGCCATGAACACCAATGGAGAATGGGCTGAGGAGTGGGTAGGGCTGAAGAAAAGGCAGGGCAAGAACACACAAGGATTTCAGAAATGTTATTACCAAGGACAGAGGCAGGGTGCTAAGGTTTGAATATAGCTTATCCTTGCCAAAACTCAAGTTGACTGTTAATTCCTCAATAAGACAGTGTTGGGGGGGGGGCCCAGTGAGAGGTGCTTGGGTCTGCTAAAGTGCAGATTAATGCCTTTCTCACGAGTGGGTCAGCTCTCATAGGACGCCGGCCCCCTTTCCTCTCTGCACATGCGCACCTGCCCTTCCGCTTTCTGCCATGAGTTGCAGCAGCATGTGGGCCTTAACAGAGGCCGAGAGAGTGTAAGTGCCTCATCTCGAATTCCCAATCTCCAGATCCAGGAACCGAAATGTACAGTAATTAATACGTATGTATACATTATTCAGTCTCATGCCTTCAGTGATAGGAACAGAAAATGGACTGAAACACAGGGTGATAGATGAAGGGGGAAAAAAGTCCTTAGAAGGGATTTCTTTTTTAAAAAGAGAGCTCTTGGAGCCGCTTGACTATCGACTGAATGCTCTGCAAACTGTGACCTAAAATAAACCTTTCCTCCTTTAAGTTGTGAGTGTTGGGTTTTAAGTCTCAGTGATGAGAAATTAACTAAGACAGCCTGGTAACAGAAAGTTGGGAAAGTTTCTGTCTTAGAGATTTAGCTTTCTTCTTGAATTAGGAGTCAAAGCCAAAGGGTTCATCACTGTGATCCCTCCTAGATCTACTCTCTCCACATGCACGGATGCAGACGTTCTTTGATCTTGATTCTATCAGCATTTAGTAGTTTGGTGTCTTATCTTGAGGTTCCATTTTTAAACTATGATATACAAATTAGGAATGACTAGCTGATAACAATGTAAGTGGTTATCCTCCTTAGGTTTCATCTTAATATCTTCAGGGTTATACCCAGGGAAATAAATTCTGTAGAAAATTTGAGCATTGTGTCAGGAAGCAGGAAAAATAGGTTATAGCCTAAGAATGTTAGCAGCATCAAGAGACAACAAAGACCAATTCCTATTCTCTAATAAATACGGGCCTGTCTGTTAATGCCCTGTTAGGGATTTTCATTTGTAAAACCTAACTGTGGGAATCCTACTCTCCTGGAATGAAAAAGAAACAAAAAAAGATTGTAGCTGTATATCCATTAGAATGTAGGAAATATGAGAATAAGTGACAGATTTATAGGAAAAAAGCATAGTTTTCGGACCAGCTAAATTTCAAATTTCACTTTTACCATGAACATGCTCTTCGCATCTTAACCTCAGTTTATTCATCATGGAATGGAAATAAAATATGAGCTCAGAGAGTTGTGAAGATAAAAATAGACAATATCTGAGAGATATGCTATGCATTCATCATACGAAGCATATTAAGTATAGCTTGAGAAATCACTGCGGTAGCAGATGAGGGCTAACTCTTCTAAGAATCAGTTTTCTTAATTTCCTCATCCTAAAAATGGAGACTTAATTCCTACCACCGTACTTGTGAAAGAGTTCAACAGGATTATGTGATGGAAAATGCCTATTACATTTTTTATTCTTTCAGAATAAAAGTTGTCTATCTTCCTTTCTTTTGCTTACACACATTTTCCATGAGGAGGCAGGCAATTGAGGCATGACTATGGGAAATCTAACCACAGAACGGGCTGGATTTTGCCCTCGCATCTTGTTTGATAAATTCTGCCATGGAATGACCAGGAAAAAAGTCTGTTCATTCCTGAGCTGTTTCACTGCAGATGTGAGCAGTCTATAGGGCCTTTTCCATGGTAGAAAGTTCTCAGAGGATATCTTAGGCCACTTTGTGCTGCTATAACAGAATACTTGAGACTGTGTACTTAATAAAGAATAGGGGTTTATTTGTTATAATTCTGGAGGCTGGGCAGTCCAAGATCGAAAAGGTGGTATATAGTGGGGGCCAGTGTGCTGTCTCATTTGTGGCACAAGGCATGGGCACAAAAAACATGTGCAGAGAGAGGAAAAGAGCAGAACTCAGCCTTCTATCAGGACTCCCTTCCCCTGAGCACTACCCCACTCTGCAGTAAGGACATTAACCCATTCCCAGGGCACAGCCCTCATGACCTAATCACTGGGAAAGGATCCGCCTCTCAATATTACTGACTGGGGTTTGAGTTTCCAACACTCAACATGGAGGATATGTTTAGTGACAGCAGTGAATGGCGTGTAAACTCTTACAAAGCCTTTGTAGACAGACCCTAAACTGCTTCTCAGCCTCGCCCCGCCTTCACTTCCCCAGGTGCCTGTAGCATGGCTCCTCCTCACTTCATTCCGACCCTCTGGACGCCCACAACCTGGCTCTCCTTCCCATCATATGACCTTCTTTACACCCAGCGCAGACAGCCCTTTCTGTGACTATGTCCCCTGAGCTCTGGGCAGTGTTTTTGTTCTCTTCTTTAGGTTCACTCATCTCTGTAACTTTTGGACATAACTAAATTTTAATACTTACTGCATTAGATTTATTTTATCTGTTAATCTCTCTGCCTCCTCCAGCAGACTTTAAGCATCTGAGGGGCAATTGACTTCTGGTGCTAGAGCAGGACCTATGCTGTATCTTGGAAAAAAATGAATGCTGGAGATATGTTAAATAGCATGGATGACTTCCCTAGTTATCTAACATGCTTTTCTCTTAGAAAATGATAATCACAGGCCACCTGCAAATACACCTACTCCTTGGCCTGTATATACTGAAATGTTTAATATTATGAATTGCCTTTTGGATCTACCTTGTTTCCTTTACTCATTGACCTGCGTCCTACATACTTGTTTGGGCCAATGAGCACCAGAACCTCTGAAAAGTAGCTGTATCTAATAATCAGTCTGATTCTAAGAATAGACAGGCATTTGAATGTGTGTTCTGGAGATGCTTAAAAACAATCTTGTTTATATTTGTGAACCTTGTAAAAAAGAGGTGACAGATTTTCCCAACAGGCATGATAAATACTCCAAAAATACAGTAATATCCTCTGAAATGCTGTTCACTACAACTAGTTACCCGTTTCCTAACTTGCTCTACTGTGCCTGAAAGCACCAAGGCTTAGGAAAAGGAGTATCAGTGGCCTAGTTACTGATGGAACAGGAAGGCATGTGAATATTTGTGAATTTGCACAGTTTCCTTTCTTCAGATGCCTTCTAATAGTGACAGAGATCCCTTGTATTGCCTTAGCAATATGATTAACTTTGGCAGAAAAATATAGGAGCGAGTGGGCTTTTGGGGGAATGATTGTTCCATGGAAGTAACTTTCTAATTTACAGGCTTAAGCCTCCAAGGATTTTAAACTTGATTGCATGTTCAATAAGCACAGTAAATGAATAAGTAAATAAATGACTAAATGTACCAATATGTTGATATGAACAAAGGTATTACTTCACCTTGATTTAATTTTTAGGGATTTCTATAACAAAACAAAATACTTCATTTAATTCCATTAATTAAATGTTTGATGAAGACCTGGCAGCCCCAGACTTTTCTTCGAGGGGAAAGAATATCTTCCACCTTCTGCGAAGCACTGGCCACGGAAGGGGTTCTATGCTCTACAACCCTTCACAGAATGATTCATTATTTACCCTTTAGAACCAGGTAAGGAAATTCAAGATGAACCAGTAGAAAGGGGAAACTTCATCCAGAAGTTCGCTGATTCATTAAGAAGTGACCAGTGGCTTAGCAGAAATCAGAGCTGATGATTTGATCACTACCAGGCTGCTCTGTGTTGTGCATGAGGTTCTGGATGAGCTGAAAGCTGCAGCCTCATACTTCAGCTGCTCTGGGGCTTTTGCTTCCTACCAGCCTCCTGTGCCTGGAGTCCTCTTGACTCAGTCAATAGATTTTTATTACAACTCAATGGGAGGCACTCTGCTCCAGAGAGCTATCCCTGTAGATGAAGTGCACTTAGATCAAACTCATTTTGACACAGCTGAGCTGGTTTCAGGCTTTGGCATCAGAGAGGCAATTCAATCACATTTCTCTGCTATCCCACATATCTGTCAAAACCTTCCAGACTCTCAGCTCCCAGTCCGTACAAAAGATACATAGCTAGGCACCGATTGTCAATCTCTGTGATCAGATAAACCTCCTGAAGCAAATGCAGCCTATAGCATAAATATCTTACAATTTTATTTAACACCACTAATACAATGAGAGAATGTGCCATGGGTTGAAAATGGTTTTATGAGAATTAATGAATTTGTTTTGTTATACATTTCAGCTGAACTTCATCACATGGTAAGAGCTGATGAGATAACATCTTTTTATAATGGTAACTTTCAAATTAAAATAAGTTTTATTTTTAAAGTACTGGTAAAAAGTAGTTAAGGAGACAGATATTATAGAAGCAGGTAGAGAACTTGCAATTGGATTTAGGTTCTTGTGTGTTCTTTAGCTTCCCTTCACGGGTGGCCACAACTTAGCATCTTTGGGCAAATTTTTTATTTAGTGGTTTTTTAAAAATAGCCTTTCATCATCATACTCAACCACAAATGAGATTTACTTAGAGAACCAAATGCAACTCTTTCAGAGTTTAAATTATACAATGCTACATTGGAAGTAGCAAATATAGCAATGTTTTAGAATATTTAATTTCTTCTTACTAAAATATTTTTTTACAAGACATTACAGACCAAAGTTACTAAGGCAATACAAATTTTCTTGTGGACAGTAAAAAATAATGTTTATAATTGACTGCCTTACTTGAGATAAAAGAAATTTAAAATATTGGCAAGTAGCATATACTTCACTGACCCTTTTGTGAGGGAATCATGCAGCACTCTAGCTCCCTCTTCTCAGTCCAGGTACCCAGCATTCCCTTGCACTGCAGTAGTGATGTAGGCCCAGGCCTTCTCCTACATCAGGCAGAGTTAGACGTCCTAAAAGTTGTCCAAGTTTTGCTTATCTGTTGGACAGAATATGTGGAGGCACTGTAATTGAAGCAATTTTGAAGTGTGACTGACTGAAGATGTGGCCCTCACTGAGCAGAAATGGAGTCCACTTGGTGAACTGTGGACTTATAATTTCTTATAATTATAATCCTTATAATCCTTATAATTTCTGAGGCAGGAGAGCTCCAGCAACTACTCTGTGATGCCTTGTGATTCCTCCAGGTCCTTCAGAAATCATCCTACACTCTAATTAGATTGTCAGAATAGAAAGCTAGCATTTGGTGATGGTGGTGGGGGGTGGTGAGGAGCATAGCTTCTAAAGAACTCCTTTTCATTTTTATTTTGCAGAACTGAGGATTGAACTGAGGTTCATCACACTGAGCTACATCCCCAGCCTTTCTTAGTTTTTATTTGGAGACAGAGTCTCATTAAGTGGCTAAGTTGTGAAGGTTGAGCTTGAACTTTTGATCCTCCTGCCTCAGCTTTGCAGAGTGCTGGGATTACAGATGTGCATAACCATGGCTAGCTCTAAAGAACTATTGTAATGGAATAACATTCTTAATTTTGACCTAAATTTCTGAGGATTGGTTCTCTAATCTCCCAGTTTCCTTTAAGAAACTGTCTTCTACTATAGTGCCTCAGTATATTCTGTCCCATAGATAAGCAGAGGTTGAAGGGCAGCTTTTAGGACTTCTAACTCTGCTGGGATGTGGGAGAGGGCCTGGGGCCACATCCCTATTTCAGTGCAACGGAGTGTTAGGTACCTGGTGTTCCGTGATTTCTGTCCTGAGTTTTGAGTTGTTGGGTGAAGTTGCTGCAAAAACTAAAAATCTGGTAGATTCCAAAGACCCAAGCCCTGTTCTCGTCCCTCCTTCAGGTCATATTACTGAGTCTTGAACTTCCTGTCTTTAAGGTAACCAATGACTCATTGTTGCCAGTTACATTTGGTGAGCATGTCCCCATTTAATCTTGCTTTTCCTATCTTTCTCTCTATTTCTGATTCTTTCTCAGTCTTCTAGATTTCTTATCCTCTAAACAAGCTTTAATAGTGATGCCCATTTCCGCCCCTTCTCATCAAGAAATATTACCAATTATCAGAAACATTATTCCCTTCTCCATCCAAGCTGTCTCAGCAGCTGAAATTCCACCATTAGACATCCATTTCACATTGCAGCATGCAGTATCCTGTGGAAGAGTTGCCATACTAAACACACCTGCTTCTCAGAGCTACTCTTCCCTGTGAAAGGTGGGACATAGTAGATGATGCCTCTGAATTCAAAGCAACAAGGACAGGAAGGGAAGAGGAGAGTGGAAGAGTATTAAGTAACAACAAGAAAGAGCTTTGTTTTCTTCACAATTCGGTTAAGGCTGTTACTCTTCCTCAAAAGCCATAACAATGTGATTGCCCTTATTTATGATATAACTTCCCAGTGAATACAGAGGTCCCACCTACTATTGGTGCTAATTACCTGACCGTCCCTGAAATTTCTCTCAAATGCCAATAGTTCTGCCTCCCCATTTCTTGTGTTAATTATTCAGTAGGATTAATGACTTATCACTCTAATTTCAGCAGTAGTGCCAATATTCGTCAGCCCAACTGCTCTAAACATTGTAGAATCTGCACAGTAGCGGGGAGATTTACCTAATGCTTCGAGGGACAGTTTCTTGAGATGAATCAACAAATCCCTAATTGGGTTATAATGAGCAGTTGTAACCACAGGGGTTGATTCTTCAAGTGAAAGATTGAAAAGAGAAATTTTATAAAATAAATCCAATTAAAATTTATATGGAGAGATAGACTAAAGGAAAGACAGATCAATCTTTTAAATGAAGTGCTGAATTATGCAGTAGGTTTATTACAACCTTTTCTCAGCATCTTTATTTACTCATTCTTTGGCCCTGGAGAAGTCCCTCCTATGCAGCAGACTCATCTGTCAGTGAAATTAATTACTCCTGCTAATGACATAAGAAAGGTGGCATGAAAAAAATATATATATTCCTTTGGAATTCCACTTGAGACAAATTCTCATAATTATAGTAAGATACTTTCTAGTTACAGTAAAGGAGTTAAAGTGAGGATTCATGGCTCTATATTTGAAACAAACAACACTGGCTGTCACTGGGTGGCTTTAACTATCCTATAGTGAACTTAAGGTCCCTGCAGGTGCCCGAGTCCCTATATAGAGCTTTCAAACTGGTTGCTAAGGAATAACCAGAATATGTAGCCTCTGTTAAAAGTATATAAAATATGTAAAGTTTTTAAAATCTAGTTACAACCTTTAAAATAAGTACAAGGATTATCTCCAATTTATAGGTCAGGAAGCTCAGACACATAAAGGTGAACCATTTTGCTCAAATTCACTAAGCAACAAAGTGGCATGGTGGGATTTGACCTTATATTCTTCTCAACATGCTACAGTACCTCTTTAAGTTTTGTTGGAAGCTTGTTAGGATTCCACTGGACTCTAAAGACAGTTTAAAGATTCTTCCTGGAGGGTAATAGTTAGGAGACAAGAAAAGGAGTCACTTTCAAGACCTTGCTCTTGCTGTTCCATCAGTGTGAACATCCTGAGTATATGCTAGGTACTCCGCTAGGTGGTGGAGTGCTCCCTGCCTTGAGAGGGCTATGGCATGATGGGGAAAAAGACAAAAAGAAAGTAATTGAAGAATTATACAAATACATAATGATGTACAACATAAATGATATGAAAAACAATCATGAAGCACATTGAATGTCAAGGCACAGACCTATGTCCGTAAGATGGTCCTGAGATGGTCTCAGAGGAGGTGGCACTGGTGCTGATGCTGAAGAATGAGGACTCATCAATGAGAGGTTTGGGGAGAGAGATGCAGAGTGGAAGGAAGAAGAAGGCTTTGGGTCAAGGGAGAACTAGTGTGAAGGACTCAAGGAGAGGAAGGACTTCTGCATATTGAGTAGCTGCGTCATTCACAGTACTGTAGTTATCTTAACGAGGAACAAAACTGCCTTTCTCTTTTTATATTGCTGGAGATGAAACAGTTACTTATGATTTCTCCTTGAAATCATGAACATTTTACCATCCCTATGGTTTGCATATAAAGAATGGAAGAATGAGATTTGAAAATCACTATGTAGAGTGGAAGAGAAGTTTGAGGGAGTATCACGGTGCCCTGGGCTGGGAAACACTCATGGTCAGGAGATTTTGTTGATGCACAGCCTGGTATTGAAAGGCGAGGAGCATTGTATTAGAAACAATAAACAGTCAGCTTTCTATTTACACTACAAAGGACACAGAGAGATTAGATTGTACCAAGTAGACATCTGGATCCATCTTATTTCCCTTAATTTCAGGTGCCTTTGAGAACTCACTGCACTCTGGATAATAGATATGGTTACTGTTTGCCTTGACTTCTCAATCAGTAAGTAGTTTCCACATCCAAATCTGTTGCTTGAAAAAAGAATTAACTTGTCTCTGTATGTTCCAGAAAGAATCAGTCAGAAGCCCTTGGACAACTTATAGTACATTTTTGTTTCAACTCATAGGGTTTTTCCTCTAAAATCTTACTACGTACTCTTCATTTTCTTTTTGGATGCCATTTCATTTTTATCTGTGAAACAAATGGATCATAATGTTCATGTTAGTAGGAACTAGCAGGAACAGTTGGCCACCGTTCAACTGTGTTATGTTCCAGAAACAGCTTTACAAAAATAGACACAATCCTCTTTCTCAAAAGTACAACCTAAGACCACTTTCTCTTACACTCTTTTTAGAGCTAACTTTGGGACTCTTAAACCATTCAGGAGTTGCAAGTAGTTTTAGGCAAAGGAGAGACTGACAAATATATGTAAGCCAAAACGTATGGGAATTCATGAGTCGTGATAAAAGGAAAATATGGTAAGATGAAGGAAGAGCTGAGCATGTAACCCTCTATAGCCATATTAGTGTACTGTACAAGCTATTTACAAATAACCTCTTGCTCATGGAGAATCAAGATCTTGTTGGAAATTTTTTTCAATACTCACACTGATTATTTCATCTTCAGTAATGAAGACTAATCCTTCCATGGACCAGTATATGCGTTCTATATATCATGTCCACCAGCATGGTCCTCAAAATTCAGAGGAAAAGACATGGGGCACAGATTGGGGTGAATCCTGGCTCCACAATTTATTAGCATTGTGCTTTTGGGCAAACTACCAACTTCTGGAGACTGTCTACAACAGAACTAGTTTTGATCAGTAGTTTTCAAATTTTAGTGGAGATCTAATAAAAACCACAGAGGACAAGATTACTAAAGCAGGACAGGGGTTGGGACTCCTGAATACCTAGCAGATTTTAGGAGACCCACCATTTTTGAGGATTAAAGATGAACCTATGTAACAAGAACCTGGCTATCAATAAATGTTTCCCAGAATCCTGTGATAAAATGAAAAGGGGTTTTGTCTTTGGCATCCAAACTCTAAATTTCTATGTGAGTTCTACTGCTAATTGTTCTGCTAAATTATTTGTGACCCATAGTGTCCTCGCTTACTAAACAGGGATAATAATGCCCACATATAGAGCTCGTGGGTTTAAAGGATAAGGTGGCTCACAAGAGGTGATTGATACTGGCTGAAGTAGACTCTTTTCTTATAGTTGGATTTGTGTACTTATCTAAAACCTTCTAGACACAAAACTTTTGTGGATTTGACTCCCTAACAACTCTCCCCACATTTTCAAGGAGATTACATAACTCTTGAACATCAAAATTAAATGTATGGCTCCATTGTATTTATCCCAGATAGTACAGCTTTGGACAGAAAAATGCTTTGATTATATAACATTTTTCCTGCATGTCCTCACTCTTAGACCCTTGATCCTACTTCTCATGTCCATTCAAGGGTTGATACTCCCTAAAAGACTGAGGAGATATTTTGCTTTATTGGATATGTTTTATTGAGTATGTAAAAATCCTTTTAATTTATGCCAACTTCTTATCTAACCATAAGCATAGGTTATAGTTCCTTCTGAGTGCTTCTAAGTTTAGCCATTCTCTTTATTAAACTAAATAAAAACAAACCTCCTATTTCACATTAACTGTTATACATTTTAATCCTTATTTACACTTTCAGTTTCTCACACCAAAAAACTGTTTTATAGAAAACGTCCAAAGGGAAAGGGGAAGTGGGAGTGGTAGGGGAAAGGAAAGAAGGGAAAGGAATAAATATGAAAAAAGGAAAAAACGGAAACAAAGTCCTTGTTGTAAATACGGAGGGGTGGAAGGGTTGAAGGGAGGGCAGGGGAATGGGGAAAAAAATAAGAACCAAAATATATCATGTAAAGATACAAATTCCCAATGATGAATGTCATTATATTGTATACCTAAAATGTACCAATAAACTTAAAAAAAAAACCCTCATCTTGAAAAAAGATTTGTGTAGATCTCAAAGTATTCAAAATATCTGATCCTCAATATAATTTTATAATGTATGTAATTATGCTAATTAATGACTTTAAAATAATGTTTACTAACAAAATGAGTCGGTAGGGCTATACAAATAACAAAAGCCAGCTCAGTCTGGCCTCTGCTCTAGCTGGTTGGTGGTCCAAGGAAGGAAGTATTCAGAGGGCTGGAGGGGGATGAATGGAAGCCAGAGAAAAGAAAATGAGCAGCAGCATCCTTAATGACCACCCTGCTGGAACAATCCTGCGCTCAAAAAGTGAAAAGGAAGTCACAAGCTAAAGTAGCAAACAACCTTGGAGCAAGGCCTGAGTTTCCCTTGTGCTCCCTCATTTTGTTCTCTGACTGTTCGGTGGTGTTGGCACCTTCAGACCACGGGGCCCACATCTCTGTCCATTTCCACACTCTGAATTCTCTTATTTTCTCCTTCCTTTCTTTTCTTGGCCCCTTTTATTTGATCTCTTCTCCTCCAAGTAATGAAGTCATGACTGAAGAATTATTCTACATTCTCCCTCTAAAGACTTCCTCTGTTTTGACACAGCTCCTATTGCCTAAATGAGCAAACAGTGTCCCATAATGTCATTTGACACCCAATTCAAATTCCTCCATGCTGACATCTTTTATACCAGTGAAATATACTTGATTTACAGTCAGTAGAAGAAGATATAATAAATCTTTATATTTCTCTTCAGTCTCTCCCAGAATTTCCTGAATAAAATAGCCAGAAGGGCAACATTAATACCATGAATTTGATAATTTCAAGTGATCTTCTGTGGTTTTCAAGGTAATGTATTTGCTCATTTATGTTTTGAAGGTTTTATCTCCTCCCACAGAGACAAAGGAGTTTGTTAGCAGGGAAAAGCCTCAATAAAAGTAGGGGAGTGATCAGAGATCAATGTAAGTTTGCTAATGTTTGACATTAAATGTAAGACACCAATAAAGCAAGTTCTACCATTCTTTGTGTCATATTCAGTTGTTGACATTGAGGGTATCATGACTGATTCAAAAATCTCCCATGGGGTGGAATATGGGCACGGGCATTTTTGAAAACTCTGAAGGTGATTCCCACGTGCAGCCAGTATGGAATAGTACTATTCAAGAAGCAGTGAGAAGGCTTAGGATAGTCCATCCTGAATTTCTCAGGACAAAACAGACTTCTTGCCTGTGGCCTGCCAGTCACTTTTCATCCCATCATCTTGTCTAATTACTGACTTTATGACTTTAACTACAGTATGAAATTATCTTGATGTGATTTTTTGTTGTCATATGGCCAATCTTTTGGGAACATAATAAGCTCCAGGGAACCTAGAACAGTACTGGGTGCAGAGTAGTCACTCTATTATATATTTGTCAAGTAAAGGAACTTAAACTCGTTAAACACCAGCTCTCTCATCTGTACAATGAGCAGAATCGGACTACTGCCTGCCTTGTTAGATGGCTGCAAGGACTTAAGAAAATTACATCCAGGTAAAAGAATATGGACAATGTGAAATACTTAGATACGTGATTCTAATTATAAGACATTCTCCAACCTAGAACACTTCCCCAAATGTTTCGCAACTTAAAATTTCCAATCTTGGATTCCCTTACTTGGTTTTCAGCTGACTTTTAAAAATGTAAACTGTTTACCTTGGTGGAATAACAATTAGATGACTTCTTGTCATTTAGCACTGTTAGCAATTTAAAACATAGAACAAGTTGATTTTGGATTAAGTTTGAAATTTAAGGAGGCCCTGAGCTATTTGGACAGAGCAGCTCCATTTAGTAGGAAGGACTGGCTGTAGGCAGTGGTGGAAGAGGCAGAGAGAAATGTGGCAGGGCACTGGAGGTACTAGGTCTGAAGGGACCTGAAAAGAAAGAAGTTGTGAATGACAAACATAGATTCTGAACTAGAGAGCTCTACTCTTAGCCTTGGTCAGAAAAGTAAAACTGTCATGCTTTTAGTTAATATTAGTTTAGTATCTTGTGGACCAGACAACTACCATATATCACGACACTTAATCCTTAGGGCAACTCTTGGAAGTATTATCTTGACTCTATAAAATGGGAAATGGTTAAGGTATTGTGTTTCTAAGGAGGCAGCACAATACAGTGGTAAAGGACCTTAAGACCTCAGAGAGGCAAGGTGAATTAAAAACTTAGATTCAATATGCACCCGCCATGGGACACTGGGCAAGTGACTAATGTCTCTGTATTAGTTTCCTCCTGTAGAAATAATAATCACTATTTATGAAAGTGGTTATGATGATTAAATGCATTACTGTTTATAAAGCATTCAGAATGTTGGTACAAAGTGGGTACTATATACATATATATCTATGTATCTCTATATATATCCAGCAATGGATATATGTATATATAGAAATATAGATAGATATATCTAGCAATAGATATATATATATATATATATATATATATATATATATATATATATATATCTAGCAATGGAAGGCACCAGGCTTTTTTCAGCTTGCATATATCTTGATGGATCTTAACACGTTGAATACAAGCATGTAACCAGCATCCAGACCATGAAGCAGAATATTACGATGCTCCAAAATCTCCCTTTATTCTCCCTTCCACTCATCTCTCCTTCCTTTTCCCTCAGAGTAAATCATACCCTGACTTCTAATATGGTAGGGCCCCTTCCAAGTTGTAGGGCCAGGAACTTTTTACAATGTAGCATATCAGCCTCTGCCTATACATATGTAGTTCTGATGTAACGCTGTAACATAAATTGTACCCAACCAGACTGTAGAATGTTAATGTATACCCAACCAGACAAAGACACAAAAATTGTATAAAAGGCTACAACTACACCATGTTCCATGTTCAGCCTTTGGATAGGAATCCACTGAGTCAGTGCTGGCACAAATAAAGCTGCTTCCTGGGTAAAAGGCCTGGATGTCCCATCTCTCTACATGAAAATCTCTCAGCACTAACACTTAGATTGCTGATTTTTGTACTTGTATCAAAGCTATCATACAATCTGTAACTTATTTCAAGATTTTATTTGAGATTGAGTTCTGATGCTGTCTGTAAATAAAAGCCAGCTATTCTCAGCATTATATGGTATTCCATTTGTAAATTTACCACAATTTGTAAATCCATTGTATTGTTGCTAGGTATTTGAATATGCAGTTTGTAGATTTAAGATATTAAAAATAGTATGGTTTTAAACATTCTGTTAACATCTTTTGGTAAATATTGCATATATGTTTAAGTGGAACTTCTGGTGTATAATTCATGAAGATAGCTCTAGAACATACTGTAAAATAGAAAATCGGTGTACAATAAATGATCTCAGCAGGAATGTGTGAGAATTCTATTTTTCATTGTTGTTATCCTGGTGGGTGTAGTGTTATTTCATCATGGTTTTACTTTCCATTTTTCTAATAACTAATGAAAGAGAATACCTGATTATGGGGTATTTGATATCAAGTACTGTGAAGCAAGGCCAAGATTCAAACTTGAATTTTTCTAGGTGAAAGCCTCTGCTCTCTTTATATCACTTTGTTTTGTTTTTAATAACTGCCTCCATCCAAAGCTTTACAGATAAATATAAGTCCTAATTTAGAAATCGAGAATATTCCTTTAGTAGTTAGAGAATTATCCTCTGGTAATACAGCAGAGATAGAGGGTCTGCCATAAAATACATTTTTGCTCCTTTTCTTGTTATTCAATGTGAAATTAAAAAGGTATCTCAGCCTTGCAGCCAGCTTAGAGCTCAGAGAAGGGGGGAGGGAAAGAAAACAAGGGAAGTTGACCTACTTCTGGAAGGTTTATGACCCCATTTTTGGTGACTGCAAGTTGCTTTCAAGAGCCAGGTGTCTGCACGAGAATAATGAGAAGCCAGCAGCTCCGTCCGTGGGTCCTCTGTAGAACACATGATGATACCTTTGGGTTGTAAGTTTTACTTTCACCATTAACATATACACAGATATACCTGTGTTTCCTGCACTTCTAAATATTTTTACAGAAAAACCAAGTAGGGAAAAGTTACCATTTTAAGATATAAAACTTGTAGATGATATAGAAGGTGTTTCTGCTTTCTGTACATTTATGATGTTACACATAGCTCAGTCTACCTTATTCTTAACCTGATTTTATAACCCTAGCCTCAGAACCATCAGGAATACAGCTCCTATATTTTTATTTTTACTCATAAAAGCCATTTTCCTATTGGCCTTTTAGATAGAATGCTAAGCTGGTTTTCATTTTCATAAAGAGGTTCCAGCTAATAAATATATATTCTTGATTTGTGTTCAAGTCACACAAAGATTTTCCCCTCCTGGACATGAAAGGAATTTATTCCTCAAAATCTCATTTTTGAATATAAATTATTTCCACCTTTTTTTTCACCTTGGGAAAATTGAATTGGGAGGTAAATCTTGAGTTACTTGTATCAATCTGAACATTGCTGAAAATAGATTTTAATAATTCCAACTGTATGCAGTCAGTGCATTTCTGACCCTTAACTCTTTTGCTCTAATGAAATATTAACCTTGAAAAACAAAGAGCACTGTGAGGACCACAGTATGTTTTTGTAGTGTGACATACCCTCTGACTTTGGGTATATCGGTGACACATTGACTATGATCTCCAGATTGGGTTCTAGCTTAAAGATGAATCTATCTGCAGGACTTACAATTAAAGAAAGGGTCTTCAAAAGCCTGGCTTGGGTCATTGAAAGACTATTAAATATCACTCTCATTCAGAATGTAGAAGCACCAAACATAATTTTCAATGTCCCAGCCCTGGGAATTTTAGCAACTATTCATGCTGGGTGGAACTTCCTATCAACTGAGCACAAAAGAGAATCCCCTGCTTTCTGTGAAACATAACATTAAATCTTGTCACTTTTGACATAGATTTTCCTGAACTAATGACACCATTTACCAAAAATAGTAAGTAATGAAGGAAGACACTAAATTTCTCCTCCAAATGTTTAATCATATTATCCTTCCCACAGGCAGCCTGCTGGTTTGCTGACCTTGGCCGGTTTCTTGACATTGTGATTTTAGGGGCAGAAAGTCAATGCCTTCAGCTTACATTCCTATGACATCTCCTTGACTCAGCAATACCTAACTGTATTTGTTCATTCAATTAGCATTTAAATACTTATTATTATAGGCTGGGCTTGGAAATAAGCCCTGGGCAAACTGTGTTCTATAAAATAGTTTTGATCTATATATTCATGGAGACCCAGAGGACACTGGGTGTGAGGGAGGTGGCCATTAATAGGTAGAGCATCAGGTATCTTATTGGATCTTTGGTGCTTGAAAGAAAATAAACTGCATGTAATGATGCTGAATGACAGGTGGGTGTAGGAAGACAGTGATTACGGAAGGCTTTCTGAGGAGGTGATATGTAAGCTCACTGTTGGAGGAGAGAGTCAGCTATGGTAATAGCTAGAGGGAGGATGTTACAGGCAGAGGCAGGAATGGGCCGTGTCTGTAGAACTGAGAACAGGTACATGCAGAGGAAGTATAATGCCTGAAGAGAACAGATTGATAATGAGGATTTATCAGAAGGATTGAACTGTGCAAAGATGACTGCATGAAGCTATTCATTATGGCATTGCTTATCATACCAAAAAACTGGAAATAGTCTTTCTGTCTTAAATAAGTTAAGGTTCATGTTCACAATTTAGAATTGTGCAGCCATTTAAATGGGACTGAAGATGGATGATAGATAGTGTTATTGATGTTTCTGAACACTGATCCTATTCCAAAACTCCTAAGGCTCAAACAGAGGTTCAGTCCTTTAGGAGCTGTATGATCTTGAGCAGGTTATATCATTTCTTTGCGATTTAGTTATTTAATCTATAAATTGAAGATAGCAACCGAAGATAGGCCTGTTTTAAAGTTTACCTGAGTTAGTATATGTAAAGGACTTAGCATCTTTTATATATTGTGGCATTGTCATCTACATTTACTAATAAGAGAAAGCTGACCATTGTGAAATTTAAAATGTAGATTATACAATTATTAAAAAGTAGGTCTAGGGCTGGGGATTTAGCTCCATGATTCCGCTGCCTGTCTCCCAAGTGCAAGGTCACAAGTTCGATCCCCAATACCAAAAAACCCCCCCAAAAACCCCAAAACAGAAGAAACCTGATTGTTGTATTTTGGGCTGGGGATTTAGCTTAGTGGTTCTGCTGCCTGCCTTGCAAGTGCAAGGTCCCGAGTTTGATCCCCGGCACCAAAAAAAAAAAGAAAAAAAAAAAGTCGGTCTAACATATTCTTGAAAAACACCTTTGCATAAAAATAGTAGGCTATAAATAATAGTTACTATTAATGGTAGTTATATCAGAATGATGATTTTAATTTTTTTCATTTTTATGTATTGCTCACATTGCATATTTGTAATCTGTCTCCATTACTTCTATAATCAAATCATAGAATTATCTTTTATAAAAATATATTTATGATATGCTTTTCTCATTCACAATCTTCCAATACAGTGATTTTAGAAGGCTTTGAAGAGGTTCTAGTGTAAAGTCAGCTCTTTTTATGGCTAGCCCTTTCACTCTTTCATTTAACATGTAAAAGTAGTTCCCAGTGTGCTCAGCACTGTGCTAAGTATGGGGATACAGGGATAAGTATGAGCTTTCTCCCTTTAAACAATTCATAACCTAGTAGAGATAAACAGCTAAGAAATGGGCACATGAGGTCTTGTGGGCGCTTAGGATGATCCAACAGATTTGAAAGGTCTCATGGAGGGGGTGTCAGGTAAATCTTAAAATAGGTAGAGGCAGATATGGTGTGGGCTCAGTGGCTCAGTATTCTTTTTTTTCTTTTTAGGGTTGGATATTGAACCCAAGTCCTTCACACTGAGTTATATCCCCAGCCCCTTTTTAATTTTTTACAATTTTGAGACAGAGTCTTGCTAAGTTGCCAAATTGCCCAAGTTGAACTTTAACTTGCAATCCTCCTGTCTTAGTTTCCAGAGATGAGATTATAGCCACACACCATCTTGCCTAACTTGGGTGGAACAGTATTTATTCTAAGTGGACATAGCTATGTTTGGACCTCACAGAGGTGGGAGGCAGCATGAGGATTATAAGGACTCCCACATGGCTGTAGCTTCAGGTAACAGAAGGAAGAGAGGCTGGAGAGTTTTGCAAGATCTCCAACCTGGGTGGTCTTGGGAGGGAGAACTTCATTCATTTCTAGTGGTAGATATCATCTCAATCTGCAACATGGAAGTCACTACCTGGACATGCAGTGTTTGCTTTTCTTTCCTGTTCCTACTACTGAGCAAACTGATTTCTGTTAATGGAGTGCCCATGAAACCTCGAAGCTCCCTGAATGCTAATTTGGCATTGCAGTTTGAAAGAATGCTAATGCAGTTTGCTTTGGCCTGAGAGATGAGATGTTCGTACCTTGTTTACTAAGATTTGGAAAAAAAATATATGAAAGTTCTCTGCATATCATGAGCTCTCTCTCAAATTGAGATGGAAAAAATTATATAGCATTGAAATTTCTAGCCAAATAATCCAAAGCTGTCTTAAACAATTTAGAAATGACTTAAGTAGCAGAATGACTCTCTTTAAAAGTAATGCCATAGCACAGATGCATTTTAAGTCATAGCAAACATGACTTGTGGCCTCAAAAATCCTTTTATAGAAATCTCTGTTTGCTCTTAATACAGAGCTGTCACAAGCTCATGGTGTTATTTTTCAAGTGATTACAATACATTTTTTACTTGATTCATCAAAAGTAGAGGTCAACCTTTACAATTTTTTCATGAACTAGGGTGACATATTAATTGTGTATTCCAGCTGGTATCACAGAAGGAAAAATAAAGTGTGGAGAACAAATAAAATCGAGACTGCCTAGTGTTACACGAATTGCATAGGAATCACCACAAATATTTAGAAAACACATCCCTTTTGTGAAATAAGCTTCTTTGAATGGAGACTTTAGAATAAAGCTCAGTCCACATTTAATGAGATCAGTTCAGAGACAAATGAAATTAACCAAAATGAAGAGAAGACGAGAAAGCCAACATCATGACCTGTAAGCTCACTGAAATTAAGAATCAGAAAAGGCCTGTTAGAGCTTATCCACTTTCTCCTGCCTGCACCAAGGTCTCTTTTCTTATCACAAATCTATCTTGGTGTCTTACTTTTTAATTTGTTTTTCAATTATTCAGCCTTCAAGCTTTCCTGATTTCTTACAGGGAAAACATTTTAATTTAATTAACATTGCTTGTGAGAAATAGTTGCTAAATTTAGCGTTTTAGGATTCTTAGGTTAGTAGATGCTTTTGTAATACTTATGTTGAATTGGTGAATAGGTAGCAGTATCAAGAAATGATGAATATAAACTTGAGTTTGTTTTTCAATTCAGTATAATGTCTCTAAACCTATAAAGCATGTGACCAATGGAATTTTTTTTAAAAGCATAGTAATGGTATTCTATTATCCTCTTGAGTTATGAATTAGAGGAGCTTGGTATAAATGTCAAAATGCATAGCATGCATGTAAAATAAGGAAGGAGAAAAGTGTAACATTAAAGATAAATTAAATCTTTTATAAAAATAACATTCTATTCAATTGTATTCTATTACAGTGCTAATTTCCACATTTTAAATGTGGAAAAGTACACTTTAAATGTACTTTATAATTGAAACATACTGTAAATATATGATTCTTTTATAATCTGAGAAACAGGACACAACTTTAGTACTGCTATATAACCCAGGAGGAACGGATCTCCTCGATAATATTTCAGTTACAGGCTTCTTCAGGTCTTTGTAGTGACTTCTAGGAAACGCATTTTTGCAGAGCTGAAAGGAATGCCTCAACTGACTAATGAACTGACTAACATTTGAATAAAGGAAATATAACTTGTTTCTTTGCATTTCAGTTCTCTAGAATAACTGCTCAAAATTTTCAGGAACTTCACGGCTGACCCTATGTCAAAAATGGCTGCCTAAGGCAGAAGGAAAAGGGGATAGAAAATTGCCCTTTAGACCAAGGTAAAGATGCTCCCTAAGATCTATAATGTCAGAAGTTTTGACTCTACTTCCAAAAGACAAATATGATAGTCTGGGTTGCAAAATGCCATTCTGCTAACCATGAATGAGTCCAAACTCTCTGTCTTATAAGATCTGCTCACTGCCTTTCAGCTAAGTCGCCATTATTTGATGATGAGCCCATGACATCAACAGAGGCACATTTTTTCCTTTAGTAACAAATTTTATTTCTCATTTTATAGCCTGGAATGATAGCTGGGGAATGGTCTTGCTACTATGACTGCAAATACATTGAATTCTTAAATGATGCATGAAGACGTGTTTTTATATGTAGAATTCACAATACAGCTTTTTTTTGGTACCAGGGATCAAACTCAGGACCTTGCACTTCCAAGGCAGGTGATGGCACTACGGAGCTAAATCCTCGGCCCCACAATACAGGTTTTAATAGGGACTTTGGTAATGACCAAAAAGACACTTGCTGGTGAGATGTTACAGAAATTACATGAGCAATTTCTACTAATTGTTTATTTTCCCTAAGCAGAGGACTCTTGATACTGGGATAAGCATGATATAGGAAATGCATACTTATGTTGCTGATTTCAGCCACACTGATTGGAGGCCCTGCTGATGTGCTAGCCTTTCAGAGAGGCACCAGGAATTTGGATGTCAGTAAGACATGGTCACTAGTTAGAGGAGCTTAAAGTACTTGTGTCCTTTTGGAAGTAAAGGGGGGAAATACATCTCGAATATTTGATAAGGGAGCAAAAGATGGGAAGCCAGAGAGGAATTGGCAGCTGAGCATGAGTGCTGGGGGAAGTGGAAAGATTCATTGAGGTTATAGTGAAGAAGACCTAGCGGACACCACGGGGGGCTGAGTCTGGAAAGATGCACAGAGATGAGCTATTGAAAGGCTGGATAAAATCAGGTGAAAGATTTTGGTCTTAATCCAGAAAATAAAGAGCCTCTGAAGAAACTTTTATGCAGGGAAGTTACAAAATCGAATCTGACTCATTCAAACAATGGAAAAGCGTTTAAACTGTTTTCTTGCAACTATGCCAAACACTGAAGAAAAAAAAGTTTCTGTATTCACTCACATAAATTAAAAATGGTCTCAAAACTAAGTGCTCCCTCTCTGGTGGAAAGAGCATATTGGCTTAAAGTTGGATAATGGTCCACAGCAATGGGATGCAAGATACTTCACTGTTATGTAACAGAACTTCAGTGGCACAACTGAAAACAAGACCTGGGACAAACTTTGAATCTTCTCTTTTTCTTATCACCTAGCGGGAGTTTTTCCCGAGACTGTCCCTTGTAACGGTCATCCAGTTTCAAAGTGCTTTTGCCTTTCAAGGTCACCTAACCACTTGAGACTCTGAGAAGTATAAGGCTATTAAGTGTTAGTAGCATTTATGAATGGGTGATTGTGACCACAAATACTCTTTCAAAGTGAAAGCTAGTTCATAGTGAACCTCTGTGCCCTGGTGAAGATTACTGAGGGTAGAATTTTCTTCTTGTCCTCAAAAAAAAAAATCAGTTAAAAACACAACACTGTTTCCTGAAAAATAAGTGGCATTGTAAAACACTTACAAATGTTGTTTTTAAGCATTCACATACAGTCTTTGGAAATCATAGAATATATTTTTGGAGAGTCTTGGTTCTAATATTATAATGTTTAGAAATTATTTTGTAGGCCACAAAGTAGCATTATATAATACAAGATGAGATTATCACAGAATTTGGCTAAGAACCCCAAAATCTGGGCCATACACTGGCCATCATTCCCCACAAGTTCCAAAGAAAATTTATGTACATATATGGCCCAAACTTTAGTGCAGAAATCGACAGTGAGCTAGAAGGAAATGGCCTAAACAACTCCTATGGCCAAAAAGATAAGCTGGAAAGAACAACAGTTAAGGCAGGCTCAAGGGAAAACCCTGCCCTGGGTCCTCTTGGCCATGCCCAAATCTCAGACCTGACCATGCCAGGAAAAAAGCTCTCTCCTACGGCCAACCTCTGGAAACTCAAAGATGAAGCTTGAGGACACAATTTCTGCAAACTCCAGTGCAGGTTTTGTCTAGAGAAACCTCAGTCCATCTTAGTCTGTTCATCAGGAACAGCTGAAGAAATTTAATTCGCAAAGGACATACATAGAAGACCAGGTTTCTTCTGGGAAGAAAGAGGACACCTCTACTCTGGTCCCACCAGAAGAAAGGCAGAACAGTAGCAGAAGACTAAGGAGAAGGAGAGAGAACCAGTTCCTTCTCTCTAGAAGCCCACATAGGAGACTATGACAGTATCTCTCCCCTCTCCCTCCTCTGCTCTGGACAAAGGCAGGTTATCTCCCTTACTCCTTTACCTGGTGGCCAGTGAATGCCTTCAGCAGGTCCACCAGGGTCAGATGCCTGGATCCTGATGCAACTTTTTGATAAGACTGAATTGAGTATTTAGAGATATATGCAAAGCAACTTTCTCCCACTAGATCCATTCAAATTGTTGCAACATCCCATTTCCTTATCTTTAAGACTCACCTTTATACTATTAATATAGTATAAATGGGGGCACATTCATATTTGATGCATACCCATTATGTTGCTTTTTTTCCTTTGAAAGGCTCTTACCCACTTAATGGTGCAATTCCTAATCACTGGAATCTTAGAATTGTAATAGGGTAACATATGAAGGTACAGGAATAAGCTCTAGTTTCACACTTGCAAAAAACTCAGATTTAGAATTGAAATCTGTGGTTTATAACTTTCATCTTTTCATGAAAGTGCAATAAGAAAGTGGTTTTGAAGTGCAATTCTGTGCCAGCTTGTTGGCTGTCAACTACATATCACTTCTCACCCTTTGGGGGAAGCCTAAGCCCCATACTTGCTGGGATCCCTTGCCAGCTGGGTTTCAATGTGAATTATGCCAAATGGAGTCGCTTGCAGGAGCTCTGGAAAGCAGGAGAGGAGTAGCTTCCTTCTCCAGCAGCAGCCAGATGAACAGTGACAGATGCATATGGAATCTGGGGATGGGGGAAGACCGAAGGGAGGAAAAAGGAACAGGAAGCAAGAAAGATCAAGATGTAATATGTCTATGTACCAATATCCCATAATGAAGGTATTCATTATGTATTACAAGCACATACTAAAAATTTTTTTCAAAAGAGATTTTCCAGAAGCTTTCTAGGGCAGAATGTATGAGTCACCTGGCTGGTTCAGGCAGTTAAGATCACCAGGAAGAGCTCTCCATGTTTCCTGCACTTCCAGAGTTTCTGGAAATTTGTAGCATTTATTCCCCTTGACATTAGCTTTACAGCCCTTTCAACAGCTACACGAACCTTGAATTCCCTACATGTTAGTTTTTGCTGGTCAAGATTCTTAGAGTAACTGAAAACAAATGGCAATTACATTCCTCTTTTTTCTGTATAATACTCTTCTATGTATACCTGACAAAAATTTTGTAAACAGCTAGGAGTAGTCATTTTGGAGCAGTTTCTGTGTTAAATAAGAGATTACAAAAAAAACCTAAAATAGCAAAAGTAATTCTGGGCAACAAGAACAAGGTTGGGGGCATCATAAACCCAGACTTCAAGTTATACTACAAAGCCACAGTGATAAAAACAAACAAACAAACAAACAAACAACCCACTCCAGGCTTGTGGATCAGTGGGACAGAATAGAGCACTGATGACGAACCTTTTAGAGAAAGGGTGCCCAAACTGCAACCCCAAACCCACTTATTTATCGCAAGGTGCCAAGACTGCAATGAAACCTGAATACAATACTGAGGTTTTGGTTTAGAAAAAAATAACTCATACATTGACATCTTTTGTCTTAAGAGAAAAACACAGTAACACACGTGCTATAGGTTTGCCACCACTGGAACAGAGGATGGAAAAACAACTCCAAGCATGCTCAGCTACCTTATCTTTGGCAAAAGAGCCAGATACTTTCATTGGAAGAAAGATATCCTCTTTAACAAATGGTGCTGGGAAAACATGCTGAAGATTCATCTCTGACCCCTGCCTTTCATCATGCACTAAACTAAAATCAAAATGGATCAAAGATCTAAATATTAAAATGGAAACAATCTGCTGGAAGACAAAATAGATAAACTTCTTGAAGACATAGGTGTAGGCAAAGACTTTCTGAACAGAACCCTGGTTGCACAAGAGATAATACCAAGAATCGACAAATGGGATCACATCAAATTAAGAATCTTCTGCACAGCGAAGGAAACTACCAACAGAGTGGAGAGACATCCCACAGAATGGCAAAAAATTTTGCTCACTACTTGTCAAAGGACTATTATCTAGAATATATAAAGAACTCAAAAAAGTCAGACTTCCCCGAATTTAAACACCCACTCAAAAATGGGCATCAGAAATGAATAGACACTTCTGAGATGAAGAAGTACAAATGGCCAATAAATGAAAAAATGTTCAACATCCCAGGCCATTTGAAAAATGCAAATTCAAACAATACTGAGGTTCCACCTCGTTCCAGAAAGAATGACTATCATCAAGAAATCAAACAATAACAAATACTGGCAAGGCTGCAGAAAAAGGAGCACTTCATTATTAATAGGAATATAAACTGATGAAAACAGTATGGAATTCAGTATGGAGATTTGCCAAAAAACTAAAAATAGAAATTCCATTCTATTCAACTATTTCCCTTCTAGGTATCTTATCAAGAGTTAAAGATATTATATTATAGGGATACTTGCATACTCATGTTTGTAGCAGCACAATTCATAATAGCTAAATCTTAGAAGCAGCCTATATGTCCTTCAGCAGTAGAATGGATAAAGAAAATGTGGTATTTATACACAATGGAGTACTACTCTGCCATAAAGAAGTATAAACTATAGCCATTTGTAGGAAATTAGAAGCACCTTGATACTGCAATGTTATGTGAAATAAATCAAACACAAAAGCTTAAATATAATGTTTTCTCTGGTATGAAAAATTCAATATATAAATAAAATGCAAAATAAAAAACAGCCAAGAGGAAAAAAAGGAGGAGAAAAAAACTATTGTAATCCAGCATGGACAGTGTATCTAAATGTGTACCTTGATGTAGTATAATTGACTTATGTGTTTTATATGTTTTATGGCCTTTTAGTCTGGCTGTTAGTATGTACGCATGATAACTAACTTTGTAATGACTTGTAAATGAATTTGATGCAGGCAAAAAACAAGGGGGAATACTGAGATGTGTTATGTACATGTACTAATTTCCCACAATGCATGTAATCATTACGCTCTGTGAACATGTACTAATAAAAAATGAAGAGAATATACAAAGGCCAAGCACCATTCTTTGACCTTATTTATAGTTTTCTTGCTCATCCAATTATTTTCATTCACACTCATGCTTAGTATTTCAGTCTTTAGATATTCTCTTCTACCTCACACAACTGTGTAACACTAATATTGGTGAAAGTCAGTATGTATCTAGTTCTTAATCCTTTTTTGTTCATGTTTATGAGCCAAACTTACTCATTTGATCTTCACGGTAATTTAAAAACTCAAGTGAAATGGCATTCTTTATTCCTATTTCATAGGGGGGAAATTTAAGACTCAAGGAGGTTAAATGATGTACTCAAGGTCACATAAAAATTGGGAAGGTGTTGGGATGAAAATTCAAAAACGTTTGATCAGGGTGTCTGACAGTGTTCTCCCAGCTTGCCACGTGAGATGGCAATTCACAGGGCATAGCATTGCTAATCTGGGAAAGCATTCCATGGTATCATTTCCTTGTACCCCAGGTTATCACTATTTTCCTGGTAAATAGACTCCTGATGTTTGTCAATGTATCTTGGCTCTGCATAGTAATGTCACAAGCTCCATGGAAACTGTGGGATAACTGGGGCCAACTCTATGATTGTTAACTGATACCTAATATCTGTGATATGCTGACAACATGGAATAATGATGAGAAAGGCAAAATATATCATTATCTCTGCCAACATTTTAGGGGCCAGGATCCATCAGTCAGTGGGCTAATGTCTGCTGAATGACTGACTCATCAGAGGACCTAAGACTGTAATTGGACTATTTGGCAACGTCCCTTGAAGGGCACTGATGGAGAACCACAGAGACTTAAATGTTTGCTGGCTCAAAGATAAACTTTTCAGAAACAGGATAAAGAAATCAGGCAAAGTAGGTAGTAACAGTCTGCAGGCTACACTTGCACGGAGAAATGTGAAATGAAGACAATCGTAAGGATTCATCTTTTTAAAAAATTACATAAATAAACAGCCAAGTTTCTACCAGAAGAAATACAAATTTTCTACCCCAGAGAGCAATGGCTTCTATTAATTTAACATTGCCACCCAAGAATAGTAAATTTTAAATAGAAAAGATGAGAAAACAATATGTAACCTGCAATAAATCAGCAAGGAAAATGGAATGGTTATAGTCATCTCTTAAAGCAAAGATAAAGACAAAATCTGTAGGGATTTTCTCTTGACTATAACAGAAGCCTATGAATGTAGCTGAGTGTATTTACATGTATAGCATATCTAATATATGAAAGTCTGAAAGGTTTACTTCTTACATTTAAAAACTTATAATTTTGATATTTAATTTTTAAAGCAAATGCTTTTTAATTAGACTTGTGCGCAATTCCAATGACAAAGTCAAGTTAAAAGTGGAATCCATGGCTTGGGAAGCACTGACTATGTGTTACCCACTGGTCCAAGTGTTATTACTATCGAGGTAAGAAGTTTTCTAAATGATCAACAGAGCTAAGAGACAACCTACAATGTGGGAAAAATTTTTTAGCAGCTGTACCTCAGACAAAGGACTACTATCTAGAATATATAAAGAACTTAAAAAAATCAGACCCCTCAAATTGAAAGACCCAATTCAAAAATGGGCATTTTAAATGAACAGACATTTCTCAGACAAAGAAGCAAAACCAGTAAATAAATATGTGAAAAAATGTTCAACATCACTGGTCATTTGAGAGATCCAGTTGAAAACAACACTGAGATTCCACCTCACTCCAGAAAGAATGGCTCCTATCAAGAAATCAATCAATAACAAATGCTGGCAGGGGTGTGGGGAGAAAGGAACTCTTCTCCATTGTTGGTGGGAGTGTAGACTGGTGCAACCACTGTGGAAATCTGGAGATACCTCAAAGAACTAGGGCTAGAGGTCCCATTTGACCCAGCTATTCCCCTGCTTGGTATCTTCCCAAAAGAATCTAAAGAATCATACCACAGTGATATATGTGCACCCATGTTTATAGCGGCACAGTTTGTAATAGCTAAAGCTTGGAAATAGCCCAAGTGCCCATCAACTGGAAACTGGATAAAGAAGATGTGAGAAACTAGAGGCATTCATAGCTAAATGGATGCATATTGAGGTGATACTCTTAAGTGAAATAAATAGGACACACGTGTAAACACCGAATAGTTTCTCTAGTGTGAGAAACTGAAAGTGTAAATAAGGATTAAAATGAATAATTGATAATTTAAAATAGGAAGAAAAGGTTCAAAGGGGTAGGGGAAGTGGGATGGGAAGGGGAAAAAAGGGCAAGGAAAAATTATGAGAAATAAATGGAAACACATCTATGTAAATAGGGAAGGGTGGAGGGAGTGAAGGGGTCACAGGTAATGGGGAAAAAATAAGAATCAAGATACATCATGTACAGGTACAAGCACCCAATGATAAATGTAAATGTATTGTGTACCTAAAATGTACCAAAAAAAGAATTTAAGCAAAAAAAATAAATAAATAAAATAACTTCAAATGCTAGCTTTGCCACTCAGTAGTTTTAGAACAATAATTGTTTGGGCAATAACTTGCAAATCATTAGTTTCCATATCAATAAATTCACACATTTTTCTCAAAGATGATATCCAAGGGAACAGATATTTACTTAGCAGAGTGCTTGGCTCACAGCTGATTAACAAATACTGACTCCTCTCAGTTTCTCCAAAGTCTCACAGTAGTATGAGTACTTTTCCCAAAGTCCACTCAGTGGCTGCACTATGTCTCCAACTTTCCCAGACTTCATCTGAAGATATTGTACAGGAAGAAGAGGGATTAACACCCTGAAAATTAAGAGTAATATGACAACTACACAGGGAAGCTTGCAACTTCCAGATTAAGTACAGAAATGAACACAAGGTGGCAAGAGATACATGGCCTGAGGTCACTGCTAATCTCTGGGTCTAGAATATCCCCCAGTGGCCCGTGTGTTTAGTTTCCAGCTCTGCACTGTAGGAAAGTGGTGGATTCTTTATGATGTGAGACCTCATGGGAGATTTTAGGTCACTGGGAACATGCTCATGAAAAGGAGTATGGGGTCTTTGTCTCTTCTATTTACCTTGCCACCATGAGGAAACAGGTTTGCTCCAGCCGTAATACGCTGCTCCCTCCACCAGCTACCTAATAGCAATAGATCTATCTGATCAGGGACTGAACTCTCCAAAACTTTGAGTAAAAATAAACCTTTCTTCTTTGTAAGTAGATTATCTCAGATATTTTTATTATAGTAACAAAAATCTGAGAGACTCACCTTCCCTTTGAAGTTTCTCCATAAACACTGTGGTTACTACAATGGTTACTATATGGTTACTATGATGTCAGAGACACCAATGCAATGGGCCCCCTGTGTCCTACATCTCAGCATGGAAAATGGGTTCAAAAAATGCAGACTGTTATTATTGGTGTAATTTGTTAAGCTTTGATCTGCATGGGTAAGACACTGTTTAAAAGCGGCAAAAATATGTATGAGTTCATTGGAGGTCTTCTCTTTGATAATAATAGCAATAATTTGTAAATACAAATGGCTTATTTGTTGTATAGTGATTATTTGTTTTTGCATGTTTCTCAATCTAGCATGACCCTAATGCCCAAAACCCTGAGCCTTAATGGAGCCTTAAAACTTAATGTAATTAGACAACAATAAAGATGCTAATCATAATTTTTTTTTTTTTTTTTTGATACCAGGGATCCAACTTGGGTCCTTGTGTTTGTGAGCCAGGTGGCGGCACCACTGAGCTAAATCCCCATAATCATAATTTTTTTTAAAAAAAACCTCCTACAGTCTGAAGTCTGAGTAGCAACCAATGGCAGGAATGAAGGCAATGAAAAGCATTTTTTTTTGAAAGAGAAAGAACAAAGTACAAGAGAGAGGGATATTTATTCGTCAGCCAAGGAATACATTCTCCTTAAAAAGCAACCCTCTGCCAAGTTTTTGGCTTCTGTTTGTTGTTGTTTAAAAGGTAAACACAATTAAGAAAGAAAATAGCAAGTCTTTAAAAGCACAGCTAAATATTTATGTTTTCATTCTGAGAC
Organism: Heterocephalus glaber; assembly: GCF_053883595.1. Lineage (NCBI taxonomy): Eukaryota > Metazoa > Chordata > Mammalia > Rodentia > Bathyergidae > Heterocephalus > Heterocephalus glaber. Next base: position 53,719,459 of record NW_028258317.1, read on the forward strand.
TTCTGGGTTTATTTCAGAAGATCTCTCTTTTCTACTGAACATGGTAACTGTTACCACCAAAATAATTCTGCTGCACCATTCTGCCTTGGATAGAGGGGAAGTTTTCATTTTCCAATGTCCACCCTTTTTAGATTGTGTTGCAATTTCTCAAAGTCTGAACACTAATATTATAATTTTCTCTCTCTTTTCTGAAACCACAGTTTTGAGGTTTGAAAATTTCCTGTTATCAAGTCTTATGAAGCAGTAGGGAAGAGCTATCTGATCCTGTCTTAATTGCCTTAGCCTAGATAAGCAACTACACTAAGGACACAACCCCCAAATGAGTTAACCATTTAGGTTTATCTTTACTGAACTCTCTGAATCCATTTTGTCAGACAGACAACTCCAGTTCTTGCCTGTATGCTAGTCAGAATTTGCCTAACAATCTCTTGGTCCATTCCAACTCTGCTAATTGACTGCATTCTTGGGTTTGTTTTTCTTCCAGTTTCACACCTGTGTGGAGCCTTATCTATTTAAGTTAATTCCAATAAACAGTTTGAATCAAAGCTCACTCTGTGTGATAACTCATTTCAAATTTTGGAGAGTGTAATGGAAAAATGAAAACAGAGCGATGAATTAATGCATGGCATCTCACCTCTGCTATGGGCAATATTAATTAGTCCCTTGTGAATACTCCCATGTTAGGGTCTCCATCATCTACAGTCTCTCTGGGAGATGTCGTAGCTTGCATTGTTCATCACAAACTACCTTAAAAATCTCATTGTGACTGGAAAATACTTTGGCACAACTGGAAATTTCTTTGGAGAAGTAGTTCCCAGTTATCTGAACATCTCACACCTTAAAGGATGCTGATGATTCCCCAGAAAGCAAAATGCTTACATATTACTCATGTACTAGTATGACTATTGGGAGACAGAAGAGTCCTAGACTCCTCAGGTGGCTGGTTTCCCATGGTTAAGTAAACATCCACTTGGAACAAGCTGAGGCTCTATTCAAACACAAGTATAGGTGGACAAATGGGTGCCTTCTCATGAATACATGCAATACATACATGCTTGTGCACAAACATGCCACATGCACACTTTCTAGGGATGGATCAAACACTTTCTATGTTCATCTCTTCATCTCCAAGCTTGTCTGACCACTGCAGGTCCCTGTATTCTGTGCTGGCCTTGGGTACTTAGTGGTTTCATGGTGTGCAGGATAAACATCAAAGCGTACCACTTAGAGTCCTTCTAAATATGGTGTTAATAGACTATAGTAGAAAGAACACTGGCCCTTATAGAAGTCACATTGGAACCTGGGTATGTGCTACCTTTTTTAGCAAAAGGAACTCTACAGATGTGATGAAGTTAGCCTTGAGATGAGATGAACTCACTGGTCCAGTGTAAACAAAGGTCCTTAGCATGGAACAACAGTGGGTATCAAGGAGGAGATATGATAACATACGTAGAGAGTGGAATGATGTGCTTCGAAGACAGAAGAAGGGGCCACAAGCTAAGAAATGTGATTGTCTCTAGAATCCAGAAAAGGCAAGAAATGATTTTCCCCTAGACCCTCCAGGAGTAACAGAGCTCTGTCAACACCTTGGTTTTAACTAGTAATACTCATTTCAGATTTCTGTTCTATAAAATGAAACATAAAAAATTTGTTTCATCTTAAGCCACCAAGTTTGTAATCATTGGTTACAGAAGTAAGGAGAAACAAACATTTCCTACCTGGTCTCTCCCCAACTTCCTGTTGGCTAAGGCCATAGTTTTCCGGTCGGCTAAGTTATAGAGCCTCCTTCTGCAGTTCATATTCATTCTCTATTCATCCTGAAGTGGATGTTCCTGCTCTCCTTCAACATCTCTAGGAATTATTTTGAGACTACTTTAGAGATCTTCTTACTCCTAGGCAGTATGTTACTATTTTCACACTTACTTTGAACTAAATTTACTTTCTGTGGCTATATTTTTGTCTTCCTTCCCAAATAAGTTTTAACTTCTCTGCAGCTTTTGTCATACTGTTTGTTTTACCCAGATTTCCTCACATGGCATTGCACATACACACATACACACAAACATATGAAAACACACACAGCACTGAATTGGAATTTATTAGTTTTTGAAAATGAGAAATATTAAGTAATGCTGTAATTGAATTAGTTACAAAATGTCCAAGTACATCTTCATTTCAGCAACTTCATAGGATTAAAATTAACAGATTTTCGTAAAGACTTGCTACTTATTGAAGCACATAGAATGACTCTATAGGGCTAAGATGATGAGTAAATAATGGAAAACAAATAAATAACTATTATAAGTATAAAAATAATTTTAAAGAATCATAGAACTAGGAAAGCACTAAAATCCCCGAAGATATTTTCCCAGATGAAATATGCTGGGCTCTAGAGCTGCTTTAACACTATAAAATAAATTTAGGCTTTAAATTATAGGACTTTTAATGAGGCATTTATGTCACCTGTGGCCTTCAAGTTCTGTTTTGTGCCAAATACTGAGGGCATTTCTCAATAAATTTAGAGGAGAGACTGTTACAGACTTTCTCATCATTTTGTCAATCCAGAACCTCTCTGATGATGAGTTGAAATCGACATACAATAACATTTCCTAAGGTGCTTCAGTAAAATATTTCGGATTTCCTGTGACAGGGCCTTATACATCAGCAAATAAGAGTCACACGTTTAAAGAACTGTCTAGGTTGAAATCCTACCTCCCTCTGTTAGTGGTCACATTTACTGTTAAATTCCTCTGGCCTCAGTAACTCATCTCTATAATGGTGATAATATAAATAACTCTCATTTGACTGGAAGGATGAAATGAGGTACACATAAGGCTATTAGCATAATGCTTGACACACAAGGCATCATACTGAAAGATGAGTTGTAATTATTGTTACCACAGAAAACCTTGTTAAGTCACTTTTATAATCGTCCAGAGCACAAACCAATTGAACCTGCTTAGAGATGAATGGAGAAGGCAAAGCTGCTCCACAGGAAGAAATGGCAGAAAGACAAGGATAATTAACTGATAGGAATTAAGGCTAATGTTTGAACAGTAGATGCCAAGACAAGGCAAGGCCAATGAAATGTTTCCAGATCCATCCCATCCTCATCACTAGAATTAGTACTGATGTCTTTACAAATTAAGGCTTGGTAGAGCTAAACAACATTCTAAGTTCACTTTGGAAACCTCCAGCAGTTAATAGAGTCATATTCATGTTTCTCAAATGGGGCACCAAAATCTGTACATTTCACCATGTTCAGCTGCCTTTAAAGTGGGTAAACAAAAAAGGGAGTCTTGTGCATCACAAGTAGCCCAAATTTTAGTGTAGTAAATTTCTATCTAGTCAGAAATGTTTTAAAGCAAGAAATTTTAATTTCTTTTTTATTAGTATATGTTTGTGATGCATAATACATTAATCATGCAGAATCGATTTATATATTTAAAAAACTTGATACTTTTTACTTTCCTTCCCTTGCTCTCTTCTTCTTCCCTTATACTCAAATTCCCTTCTCATCTCTATTTCCCTGTTTCCTATCATCTAAACTATATTTAAAGCAAAATTTTCAAATTAAAATTATGGTCAATTATGAAATTGAAGATCCTACAATTTTTATAGCTTTTCCTTGCAAAATTGTTTTCTCTGGTGCTGTCTCCTTTGGTTAGAGAGGTTTCTACCCTCAGTTTAAAAATTTTTAGTGCTTTTTTTGGGCCAATGAGTGAATAGAGATCAATTTAATGAGTAATTTCTCAAAGAAAAGGCAAAATTTCTGTTCATTTAAAATAGTTATTTTGAAGTAATATATCCTGCCTGGGTACTTAGCATCTTTACTTTTATACTTATTATTTATCTTAATTATAGTTAAATGTATCTTAACTATGGTTAAATGTATTTTCCTACTTGTTTATTGTCTGCCTTTCCTCCTAGGTCAAGACCTGTAGGAGGACAGAGCTTATGCTCTTTGTTTCTCAGTATCTATTGCACAGAATAAGCCCAAGGAAGAGGTTTTTGAGTGACTGAAAACTATGGACTAGTTTGGTAAGTAACAGAAGCACATTCCTCAATTAAGACAATTTTGTTGTCATGGCTGTTTTTTCCTCACAGTTTAATTCCATTTTATTCCCCCATGTGACTAGTTGTGACACCATAAGTTCATTGATTAGTAACTAATGCCTGGGCTTGTGCATGCAGCTGGGGTGATCTTTGGTTGAGGAACTCTCAAATTTCCAGTTGTATTCCGAGCAGATGTGAATTATTATAAATAACAAGTGTTGAACTGTACCCTCAGGTATAATTCTGATCCTTGACTAATTTTCATAAATCATAATTTGTGTTTGAGTAATGGATATGTTAATTAGCCACAGGGTTTTATATAAATCACCCTTTGCTTTCTGAAGACTCTGCTTAAGTGCCTAGTTGCATTTTAGCAAATTATGAGAATGAACACACACATACATTTTTCTGTCTCTTTTCTGCATGAAGCCAAAAATTTATATCAATCTGTATTTCTCAGCCTCATTTAAATTCTTTTTCCATAATACATTAAATATCCCAAATTATTTTTTTTTAAACTTAGTATAGTAACCAAGTATCTGACAGGATGTCTATGCATCTATACCCCATGGTTGCTGATTTTAATACTTCTACTTCTCTAACTCATGCATTCTTCCCCATCTAACGCCTAACTTCCTCAGAATAGCTCACATCTTTAAATCATCTATGTTTTTGAAGTTCACAATGAAAGTGGCTCATAGGGATTTTCTTTCATACATACATTTCCACTGGTGCATTACTCCAACGGTGCCTCCCTTGCAAAAGTAGCTCTGAACATAGTTATGATATCTTAAGCCAGGTAAATACTGTACTCGGATTTTAAAACTTCAATAAAATGGGGCCCTGGAAATATATAACATGCTGTTTCCATTAGGAATATTGCATTTTATCACTGTTTAAAAATGGTTTTGAAATATAAATCCACAGGTTTCAATATAGCTAGGAAGTATTAAAAGTTGTGAACAATCAAGAAATCACACAGGAGGGAAAGGATTCATTGGTCTTGTAGTTTATTTTTAAAAAGCTATATTAGAAATTTAAATGTAAGTGCATATCCAAGTTTAGGAGAAATAAATGTTTTGGGTAAATAAAATTTTTGTAACTATGCAAAAAAAAATGAAAGTTTCCACCTTGTGAATTCTTTTGGAACTTGAGGAAATGCTACCTTTTTCTTTTAAAACTGTATTTTTCCACAAATTGCACTCTAATCCTATTCAACTTTGTCAAAGGTGGGACATTTTCATTCTGTATAATTCAAGTTCCTTAGAGACAACTCCAAAGTCCTAGTTACTGGGGACAGTCAGTACTGAGACCTGTGAGAGAACAGAGGACTTTCTGTGGGGCAGAGGGGAGGAAAGGGGAGAAGAATTTCGTGAAAGGGAAAACTTGCCCCACATTCCAGAGGACTGAATTTGAGCAATGAAACAAACTTTTAAGTATGTCATTGTTTTTTTAAATCCAAGTAAGAAAAGCCCTGGGGAAAGTAATAGCTAAGGTTAGATACATTTTTTGATCCAAAGAAATTCCATGTTTGCTTTGTAGACTAACAAATAATATGAATCATCAAGCCACTTTATACAAGAACACAAAGAACTCCACGAATATTAACACTTACTGAAGTGTATTCCACAGAACCTATAAGAGGCCAATGCCTAAATGCTGAATTAAAGGAATTCTATGATAAAAATGTGAGCATTGGGCCAGGGATTTAGCTCAATTTCGCTGCCTGCTGTGCAGGCACAAGGACCCGAGTTCGAGCCCTGGTACCAAAAAAAAAAAAAAAAAAAACAAAAAAATGTGAGAATCCCTTTTAGCTTTAATTACTTCTCAGTGTCTTCAGTGAATATGCCTTGGGAGTCTCTAAGAAGGGGCTATAGAGTTTTGGAAATTTATCATAAAAGTTTTGTATTGGGATACTTCAAGGGTCTAGTTAATGCTACAGGACACTATGGATAAAACTAATTTATATTATTTATATTATATCCAAACTACACAGAAACCAAGCTCGTGTTATTATCTCTATTATAAAGGAGAATTGTGAGACTCAGAAAAATCAAGTCCTCTGGACACCTGCTCAAATCTTTTCTCTTCTGTTTTATGGAATTTCTCCAGGTCCTTGGTTTCATTTCAACTATGGTAGCATTTACTCTTCTTTTTCCATATGACATTGCATAGCTACCCATCTTGCCCTGAGTATCCATTCTCTGCACTAGAGTGGTCTTTCAGAGCTGGTACTATGTTTTAAATACCTTGCACTCCTCACAGATCCTTAAACTTTGAGCCCATAATAAATAGATTTTCCATACACTACTTTGATAGATCAAAAGCTTATTGCTTATTTCTTAAGAAAGCAAAAATACTTAAAGATTAATTTGAGTCCTTACATTTTTATTACATTTTAACAATGAATAGGTACTAAAGATTCTCCTCAATAGGCTGAATCAAATTATAATACTTATATACTCAGATTTCTTCCTTCATTATGAAAACAGTATAAATTCTGAGTTCATATCTGGTCATGGAGCCTTAATGTCACCCAGGTGCATAAGTCTGGGAGAATTGCTTATGTTGGGATTCAGGTCTATTTCAAGAGTGGATATTGCTCCGGATCACACTGACTCTTTAGTAGTTCTGGTCATTATTGTAGCAAAGAAAGCTGTTGTATTGGCTTCTGAGCGAAAGGGAAGAAAATTAACACTGTTGAATGCTTGCTATTTGTCAGAGGTTGTGTCCTTTTTTAAAATTAATTTTATTGGTACATTTTAGGTATACAATATAATGACATTCATCATTGGAAATTTGCACCTTTACATAATCTCTCTTGGTTCTTATTTTTCACCCTTGCCCAGCCCTCCCTTCAACCCCTCCAGTCCTCCCTATTTACAAAGATGGTAATCTTCAAAATAAAACTAGAATAAATAATGCAATTAGGGTCATATTCAGCAAGAGTTTCCTAAGATGTGGTATCCCGAGTCCAAATCCTACGCATTTTCCACTACGTCAAAGTTATGTCAGAATCCCTTTAGAGAAATTCAGAAACAAAGGCAAATAAAGACTAATTCCTCAATGAAGTCTGCTTAAAGGTTGTCAGCCACTCCTTCCAGATCTTTGTGCTCATTCATCACCATTCAAAGTTTTCCAAGCAGGGCGTTGGTATGGCTGATGGGCTTCTGTGGTGGGAGTAGCTATTTTCCCACCATTGTTTTGCTCTCCTTTGTTCTTCCCTGCTACTATCTATATAGCAATGTTTCTTTTTACTTTTCTTTCTTTTTTTGAGCCTCACATTATTGTACTGAATAGCATTTGTTCATCATCTTATTTTCCAAGTATATTCACTGCAGTAAACTGTAAAGCACTAAAGCTGAAAAGAAAGCCAGGAAGAAATAAGCTAAGGAGAATGCTTCTAGGCAGTACAGCTAACCTGTGTGGCAGGCCCTAATATTGTGCACCAACTGGAAAGACGAAAGGTACTAAGGACATACTCCTGCCCACAATCACATGCTCATCCAGCTTCCTGAGAGATGTTTTTCTTAGCAAAGAGAATATTTGAAGAATGGCTGATCACATACAGATCTTGTATTTGAAAGTTGACAATATGACAGTCAGAGTTTAAAAACAAGAAAATCTGAAAGAGAAAATAGAAAGATTTTTTCTAACTCATTTGACAACCAAACCAGACCTCCAAAAGATACTGGCTTATTAAATAATGGTTCAGAGGACTGTGGGTCTGTTAAAAAAATCCATAGGTTTGTATATTTAAAAGTTGGTTTCTTTCCCCTTCCACTGACTAATCTCTCTACATCTGATCCCTTCCACTATCAGATTAAGACCACCTGCTAGACACTTGGTACTGCCTCATCTGTTGGCCACATGTTGAAATAGCTGACAGTCATCTTTCTAAGTGGTTTTGTCTCCTCTTTTTGTGTTTTTCTTTATTTCTTTGGTGATTCTCATTTCTTGTTACTCCATTCCTAGAGTCATTCTTCACTGCTAGGATGGTGCTTCCACAATTGCATCAAAATTTGCTTTGAATAATGATGTCCAGAATGGCACCAGAGTCCTATTTAGGGTGAGCACTGTCTTGGGGGAAAATACATTCTTATGGAGAGGAAAGTAAGAAACTCTGAGGGTATGAGGTTTAGCAAGCACTCAAGAAAGGAAATGAGTAAGTCAGGTATGCTACATGAGAAAATGAGACAAATCTGAAAGCACCTGGAGAAAGAGGACCGGGCGGTTGAGGGAGACTGAACAAAGCAAAAGAATGATTTAGGAAGCAGGCTGTACTGAGAACAATGACTGAAATATGCTGAGCCCTGAAGAAAGTTAGAGGTGCCTATAACTTGAGTTCAGGCTATACATCCTGATTAAATGCTTTATTACTAAAATTTTAATGAAATCTAAAATCTCAAGGATGTTTAATGGAAGATAAGTATGTGTGTGTGCATAAATCAAGGAAGTACCTGGATTCCCTCTGCTTTGAGAATAGAAACAGCATGTACAGATGTAAGATCTGAAAGGTAGAAGTGACCATAACAGTATCAGTGCCGCAGCACATACACAAACTAGACCTAGATCAAGAACCTAAATTTTTAAAAATTACCACTATAAAAGAAAAAGAAAGAAAATAGATATTCATGACTTTCGATTAAGCAATGGCGTCGTAACTAAAGCACAGGTGAAAAAAATAGATGAATTTGACTTCACTAAAAAAAATCTTTAAATCATTAAAGAATGCCTTCAAGACACAGAAAAAGATCTTCTGAAGGCTGTGGGGCCCAAGGGATGGGGAAAGAATGTTTAACAGGTATAAGGGTGAAGTTGGGTAGGAGAGTGAGCTCCTGTGTTCTATACACAGTTGAATAACTATAGTTGATAACTATTTCAAAATAGCTAGGAAAGAGAATTTTAAATGCTTTTAACACAAAGATACAATATATGTTTGAGGTAATGGATATGATAATTACCTTGATCGAATCATTATAAATTTTACAAATGTACTGAAACATTACACAGATATATATATATATATATATATAATTACTGTCAATTTAAAATAATATATACTTAGAAGACAGTAGAAAGATAGCTATAGAATGAGAAAAAATATTTGCAAATCAAACATTTGTTAAGGAAAATGAAAACATAATAAACAACTCTTATAACTCAATAATAAAAAGAACCCAATTAAAAAATAAAAGGATTTGAATAGGCATATGACATGCAAAATTGACCACAGCACATGAAAAGATACTCAGTTTCATTAGAAAAGTGCAAATGAAAAACAGAATGAGATACTACTTTATACTGACTAGTGTAGTTATGGGGGAAAAAAGGCAGATGATGACAGTTCATTACAGCAATGTGGAGAAATTGAAGCCCTAATCCATGGTTGGTGGGAAGGCAAAATGGTCTAGCTGGTTTGGACAACAGTCTAGCAATTCTTGAAAATGCTAAACTTATAGGACCTGGCAATTCTATTCCTGAGTTTACACCCAAGAGAACTGAAAAGAGATGTGTTCATATAAAAGCTTATAAACATGGATATTCATAGCAGCGTTATTCATAATACAAATGTCTATCAAGTGATATGCCGTGCCATAGATTGAAGTATTATTCAACCCACAAGAGGAATGAGCCTGTGACACGTTCTACAACATGCGTGAATCTTGAAAACATTATACTGGGTGCAAGAAGGCCTACACAAAAGGCCATGTAGAGTATGGTTCCATGTACATGCAGTGTTCAGAATAGACAAATCCATAGGAAGTAGGTTAGTGTTGCCAGGGGCTTGAATGAGGAGAAATAGCGATGGTTAGTGGGTAATGAGTTTCTCTTGGAGAGAATGAGTACACCCTGAAATTAGTGGTTATGGATGCACAGCTCAGGAAATGTACTAAAATCCACTAAACTGTATACTTTAAAAAGAATTTTATGGTATGTGTATTCTCAATAAAGCTGCTAATAAAAATAGTGATATGAGATTTTTCTTTGCCTCTCTTTAAGATCTTGAAGAAGGGTTTGGATTTGAATCAGTGCACATTTTTTCCCACTATATCTAAAGGGACAAAGAGACTCCAGATAGTGTCTGCTTAATAATATTTGCAAAGTTTAATCCAGTTTGCATTATTCACTTGGGTGCTAGTTTGATCTACCCATAGAATGTCCTGGGGAAGGAGGTACATTCAAAGCATGCACTGAGGTCAAACATGGGTCCTTCCTCCTCACATCCCATCACAGAACCTAACCCTATGTAAGACACAACCAGGCTGTTAGTGCCTTGTTACTCATAGACAGTACATGTATAATGCCTTTAGCTTTTAAACACTGTGATACTTGTGCTTTTGTTAACCATTATTTCCAACACAGAGATGAAATAAGTAGAGCCAAACAAGATTTTAGGTGACATAAATAGGAAACAACCCTGGAAACTGCCCCTACTGAATTGCACATAGGCTAGTCCTCTGTATCTCTTACCATGTACAACCATTTAACTCAAACTGACTCTCTGATCACTTCAGTGACAGTCTGTCAGTGGTTAATAATAGCAGGACCTCTTTTTCTCAGTCTTTATTAGCATTCTGACAAGAACGTTGCATGCTCTGCTGACTTTAGCTGAGTTAGCACTAATATGAGGTCTCATGCATTTGTGGCTGCATTTAATTTGTAGTAAAAGGGATTCATAGAAGAGCACACATTCTTAGGCAGTCCTGCTCTTCATTCATGGATATATTAGATTATTTAGAACCTTACCAGTTATACCCACCTAGAAAAGTAATGATTACTAGGCCGCTAGTATCCTATATTGATAAAACATATTTTTCTCTGAGCTTATTTACATATCTAGGCCATTCTAATTCAAATTCATAGCACTTTTAAGATTGAACAAATAAAATGATGAAACTCATGGGACTTGACTGTTATCATCTCTTTCCAGTTTCATACTCAGATTTCACTTGGTAGCATTAACTTGGCCACTCAGCTATGATAAGAAAAACCATAGAAACTGGAAAACACCACAAAGCACGGTCTTCATCCCCTCCTCTGACTTTATTAAACATTCCCCATCTAGTTATTAAATATTGTCCAGCTCACACCTGAGTGAAAGAAAAAATTCAAATGAAAGCCATTGGAAAGGCATACAAGGGAGTTATAACAAAGATAATACTGAACACAATTTTTATAAAGCTCTGAATCACACAGCATAGAATCAGTCAGTTTCAAAGACATAATTACAGCCCTCACCAATGGTCAGATAATTTTATAAAGCAGTTGGTACCTAAAAGGACAATCTTTCCAAGAAATTAAATAAGTTGCTATTTATAAAATGCCAGGCACATAGTGATTGCAGTATATGTATACAAGAGGTAAATAAAAGAAATAACACTTAACACATGTTATTAACTACCTACTAACTAAAGAAATCACCAGGTTAATCTTGCAAAATATTTCATTCATTATGGCTTGAAGGAAATAATCTCCCTTTTAATAATGCAATAAGTGCATTTTCACATATATTACTTTTCTTTGATTGATGGGATAATTTTTTACGTAAGTGAAAAGATTATTTTTTTTTAAACAGAGGACAAATATAAAATTCAGAAAGGCTTAAGTAATTTTCAGAAAGACAAAAATTCAAAATTGATTGCTCTTCCACAAGAATGAAACAATAGCAGTTTAAGACACTAAATCTAACTTTAGCGGAGACGTCACTGAATTGACCCATTTCACGGTACAGATTGAGCATCTGGGTCTGAGGAGTCCAAAATCCAAACGGCTCCCAAGGCAAAATATACCAACACCAACACGATGCCACAAGTACAAAATTCCACACTTGTCTTCATGTGACAGGTCACAATAAGAATGCAAGTACACTAAAAATATTATATATTATTATATAAAATTACTTTAGGTAATGACATATATGAAATTCATATATATTTCATATTTCATGAATTTCTTGTTTAGATGTGGGTTCTATCCCCCAATGTTTCTCATATTGTATCTATAAAAATTCCCAAACCTGGAAAACCCTGGCATCTGAAACACTTCTAATCTTAAACATTTAGGACAAGAGATATTCAACCATGTTACCTGTATAAGTTCAAAATGTGCCCTTAAGAGTAAGAAATAGGAGGTTAATTTTTAAGATTTTGTTTTTGCCTTTTTTACTCCACCAATACAAAGGCTGACTACACAGCTGTAGCAATCAACACAGCGTGGTATTTGCAGAGACACTGACTCCTGGGTCACAGGACTCTTGGAAGGAAATGGCACTTGTTAGTCACACCATAGCCATCCCAGGAAAGATGTAGTGCAAACACCCTTTGAGCATCTCTACTGTTTTAAGTCTTCCACACGGCCCCTTAGAACACATGTACCAGTGCTCAAGGCCTTAAGTGAGACTTTAATACATCCATATCAGCAAAAATGTAGGTGTTTAAATGTAATAGACAATGTGAAATAAGAAAAAACTGTTCAAAAAGAAGGGGGAACTATAGAGGGGTGGGAGCAAAAGGTGGAAGGAAAAAGAAAAAATGAGAAAAGAAGGAAAAAATGGAAATGGTGCTTTTGAAAATAAGAAGGGGAAGAGAGGTTGGGGGGGATAGGGAAAAAAGTATCAAGATATCAAGATACATCACGTACAGGTACAAATTCCCTATGATGAATGTGATCATTATGTTTATCTATATTGTACCAATAAAATTAAAATTAAAATATAAATGTAGTTATCCCACATTGTATAGTCACAATTCTAATTAGTTGCAGTGGATAAACACCATGTAAAGCCCTGAGACCCTGAGAACCTTTCAAGTAAACCTTTCTTATCTTAGCATTTACGGGAAGGCAGACATAGCTGCAGGGCTGAAGATTCACCTTCTGCAGATTTAGAGTCCCATAGAACTCACTCCAGCAAGTCCCTAGCCCTCTCTTTGCCATACTTCCTCTCAGTGCACAGCATGGTCTCAGGGAAGGAACAGATTCTTTGGAATTAAGTTCCAAGTCCAACACATGAACTGCACCAGCTGTGCAATCTTGGGCACATTCCCTAATTTCCCTGAGCCTGGAGACTTCGTCTCTAAGGATATGGCTAATACGCTCTTTAAATGGCTCCTGTGAGAATTTTAATTCCATAATTTAGCCGAAGAATCAAGCATAGTGCCTCAGACACATATCTTAATTCCTTCTCCCTTCATTCCACCTCTCCCAATTTCCAACCTCCATTCCCAACCTGAGACACAATCTATGGGTAATGTAACTGTATCCAGTACAAAAGGAAAATGAGTTTCCTTCTAGCGTAGGGGAAACTATCCATGATAAGATTCCCAGGACAAGAAGAAATAGCAAAGACAGCCTCTCTTTTCCAGTGCAGAAAAACTTAGCATGAAACATAGGTCAAGGAGGAGCAAGGTCGACTGATCGGAGTGTCATGAGCCAGAACCTCAGGAAGTGGAGGATTTGTTCATTGTGAAAGAAAATATAGCGATTTCTTTCTCACTCTGGAAGTTTTTAAAAGAGAATTTTATGAAGGGCAAAAAAATTTAAGAAATATATGTGGAAAAAAAGAAATACATGTGAATATAAAGGCTCTAAGACATTTTCCTGCGTGCTTTGGAAGGCAAACAGGCGCATCAGTCTGAACTGTTTTTATTCACAACTCTCCGACATCAAATAGTGGGTTTCTTTCCACACCAACCAATTCTCCAGTGGGTGACCTGTAATCCACCTCAATTTTGACACTAACTACCTCCTGTTAGCACAGAACCCACAGGTCAAGGGCTCAGTCCCACAAGACTGCTCCCATTTTAGATGCCAATCTCAAGTGCAAGTCAGCTCTGAGGGATCAACTGACTATGAAGTTAGGGACTCCAACAACCCTTCTTCTCTGGTTCAATAATTTTCTAGAACAGCTCACAGAACTCGGGAAGGCACCTAACTTACTGTTACTGATTCATGATAAAGGAAACAGGAGCAACCAAATAGAAAAGAAGCATAGGGCAGAGTATGTAGGAAGGGGTGTGGAGCTTCTCTGCCCTCTCTGGAAGTGCCACCACCTATGTTTACCACCTGGAACCTGTCTAAAGCCTGTCTCTGAGGGTCTCTCACATGGGCACGACTCATTACACCACTGCCCATCATGATGAACTTACACTCTAGCCATTTTTCCTTCCCTGGAGATCTGAGGATGGGCTGAAATTCCCACCCTCCAATCATGCCTTGGCCTTTCTGTGTTAAGCTCCCATTCTGATGCCCTCTCGGGGGCCAACAACAATGGCCTCATTAGAACAAAAGTCACTGTCATCACCTAGGACCTTCCAAGGGCTTTAGAAACTCTGTGTCAAGAACCAGGGACCAACACAAGACCAGATGGAAATATCTGATTATCACAGTCACCAGTGTTAGTGTTGGTACAGCTATGAAAATCTGCACGTGGGTAATGAAAAATGTTTTAGATACTTGTCAAGGTCATTGCCTGCTTATACATTTGTGTCAGGTGACCAGAGCAAATGCAATTCAACTAGTTGAGTATAACACAAACTAGCCCATAATGACTCAATTCTCCTTTATGATAGTATATTTTACTGTTTTCCAGTCAGTTAACATTACTCACAAAACTCTTACAGGTTTTCTCCTTCTCAGAACTTATGTTTTTTCTCTTCTAGCAAGAATCTTATTTATTTAGCACATCTACAGCAGAGATGCCTTTAGGACTTTAAAGAGACCAGCCATTAAATATTACTTGTTTGTAACTTAAATTTCTGAAACACTTCCTCCATGCAAAATGAACTCTAGTTCCCATCAGGAGGGAAAACATTTCACTTGATGTTGATTTGCCATCAATGAAATTTTAATCATTTCATAAAACATGATGGTATGGAATGCAAACACATTAGTTCTGGTGGTAGACAGTCTCCTGGCTATAGGCTCACTACTGCCTCAACAGTCTCTTCAATAGCAAACATCATGGTTGAACACGACCCGTATATATTACAGGGAAAGGAACACAATTGTTTCAAAATGTCACACTGATACTTCTTCCACAAATGCCAAAGAAAACATGCTAAAAGGATTTATTTCTAGGGAGGAAAGAAAATCAGAAGATCGAGCGGCACTGCTTTGGCAGTTGGATTGGGATGAGTCATCTCAAGGGAACATTTTCTCTACAATAGAAAAGAATTGTCAATGAACACAGTACTTCCAAGGTTAGCTTGTGTACTGCTTCTTGATACCAGTAGTAGTCCAGTGCAAATCAGGCAGCCAGCCAACAGGGGGAAGACTTTAACACACAACTGATACCAGTAGTAGGTTCACATACAAAGTCCCCTTTGGGGTAAAACGATCTCTCTTCAATCCTATGACTTTTGATTGGTTCACCTTAATTCCTGTGACACTGTACCATTTGCCATTCCATTGCCCTTTAGTATCTACTGGCCTGGAGAGACATGAGGTGATTATTTATTCATTTATAGGTACTACAGGTTTTATTTTGAATACAAAGATGAACATGATGTATAGTCAGATTTTTAATTTTCACTGCACTCAATGTACTGCATTCTGAGGCATTTCTATCAAACATATAACATCCAGTAAAGATTATATAAAGATGTATAAAGAATTATTCCAGGTCTCTTCTATCTTTGCCTGGATTAGTGAAATCAGAGGAGCTATCAACCACTAAAGTGGGAGATCCCATACTTCTACTTTTGGTGTCACCACCTGCATTTGTAAGAGGGTTTTTCTTCTTCTCATTGTATCTGAACTCTAGATCTTCCTTCCAGAAACTCGCTCTCCTACAGCCTTCTTTGTTTTCACTGATGACCATGTCCCAATTTTTGCCTTTCTTAGGCAAAAAATTTTTCAGTGGTTCTCCATCCTTCTCATCTTACATTTAGTTTGTCAGGAAATTCTTCCAATTTCCCCAGAATTTGACCTTTTGCCCCATTTCTCTACTACCTCCTTATCAACTTCTTACACACTGTGTAATTTATTTCTTATGGTGTTTCACATCTGATAAAGATTTAAATTGTGCTGTGTCATTCGATCTTAGCAATGACTTGGGAGTGAAACTGACATGCGTCACTTCCGCATTAGAATATTTCACTGCTGGTGTGAGACATTCTAGGGCTGTTCTCTGCTATAAATGGAGATCAACAATATTTGTGATGGGAACTTTGATCCTTGTATGACCCCCATCAGCAAGACCCACCCACTTTCCTACCACATCAAATTATGATAGACATAAAACATGAGTAAAAATTAGTTTTTTTCTGTCTTACCATCACTAAGATTTGGGGGCTGTTCAATAGCATATCATAACTTAATAAGCTCTGACTAACTTTTGAAATGCAGTGAAGTTATCTAGAATTACTCAGCTGGGAAATTCAGACATTCCTCTACTATCATACATAATGTATTTCTAAAAATGTGCTGGGAGTGCAATGGTCTGAAAGTCAAACAAAATATTCACATGATCTAAGCTGAGGTCTATTCCTAAAGAACAAAACCATTTTATAAAGCCCTGCATCGGGCCTGTGGAGGTGCTGCCTTCTCCAGAATCAAGAAGCCAGGTAACAGGTGACGACTTTATTGCACAATTAGGCTCAGGTAGCAGCGACCGTCAGGAGGCTCATCAGTTATCCCCAGAGCATGAATAACCACATCCCAACATTTTCCTTTACCACTGGATAAGAAACCACGTTCAGCTAATTTTTGGTGAATCTTTAGGGCCAGATCAAATAGCCCAGTACATAACAGAATCACCCAGAGGACTTGTTAAAACACAAGCCACTGGGTCCTACACCCAGCAGGTGTGGAGTGAGCCTGGAAATGTGTGTTTCCTGCGTGTTGCCAGATGATTCTGGTACAACTACACAGAGAACCATTGGATTTAATAAGAAACAAAGTATAAACTCATTCAGTAAAGAAGAAATGAGAGCTAAGTTTTAAAATAATTTGATATTTACAAAGAATATCAAATAAGCCACTCTGGAAAAAATAACATTTACACCACTTTTAGGGTTTTAGACTAGGGCAATCTTACATTTCCACTTGTCCAGTGGTTTATTCCAGTTAACCTGGTCTGTTAGTCATATCTCCTAAATTATACAGCTATCCCACTTACACTCGTTTACAATTTGGGTTTGATTTACAGGAGAGATGATTATATCATGGTTTCAGGATGTAAGGCCTCAAAGCTCTTAATCGCAGGAAGGTTTCAGGTTTGTGTAGAAGGGGACCTGGGGACCCGGGTGGGGAGGATCAGAGGCTCTGGTTCCTGACCTCAAGGCCCTTTGTAGTGAAGTGTATGTAACACAGAATAAGGTATGAGAAAGGTTTGTTCTTGGGTACTGATGTATATGTTGGAAAACACTGCAAGAAAACTAAAAATCTCATTCACGTGCCCTTGCCCCCAGAGGAAGAATCAGCACTATGTTAATGGGACCACTGCCAATTTATTCTCCCTCAGGCTCTGACGCCTTAAAGAAAGCAAATATATGGGGATTTTGGTTGTTGTTTTTGCTTTTTTTTACACTAACCTTGCTAATACTCATTGCTGAGGTCCGCATCGACAGACTGGGGCATCTAATAATTACAGAGGGTAAGTCTGTAGGGGGGCATTCACTCTCCACGTCCCCTCAGGAGATGACTCTGAGGTGGATGAGGAGTCAGTTTTGCCCTGTGGGTGTTCTGGCTCCAGGTGGAGGAGGATGCAGTACGTTTCTACCTGCCTTTATCAGCATCCCAGTAATCCCAGGCTCCTCCTAGGGTTGTCAAAACACTGATTACCTAGCAGGAAAGCACTGGGTCAGCTAAACTGTCATCTAGTACCTGGTTCTCCTTAACCACAAGTGCTCTCAATTGAAACAATTCAGTCAAGGAGCCCATGCCTAAAAGCACACACAGCTGACTACAGCTTTACTATAACAAATGCTAAACAAACCTGGAAGAACCACGCCTGATTGGCATATTCCTTCAAATCTCCAAGTTGTTGAATAACTATACCCCAATCTTGTCCTGGAAAATTTAGAACTTGTACTTTGGTCTATCTGGGGCCCTAGTTTCAGGTTACGGAAGTAAAAAAGGCAGACAATATTCTGTCACCCCAAACAGGGGATTATCAGAATTTATTAGTCTTTCCTAGATAGTTGTTTACATAAATGCTGTGCTCCCTGGTATAGATGAAGTAAGTTAAATTGACAATCCTGCCTCAGAGGAGTTTTAGTATAACATGGGTGACCTAAATTCAACCAGCATGCTATAAGAGTTGACAGAAATATTTTCTCACCGTTTTGGAGGCTAAGTCTATGTCAAAGTTCTGGCTGGGTTCAGTTTCTGGTGAGGGCTTTTTCCTGGTTTGTGGATAGTTATGTTCATGCTGCATTCTCATACGGTAGACAGGGAGGAAGAAAGGGAAGGAGAATCCTCTCTCTGCCTCTTCTTACATAGCTACAGGCCTATGAGGTGAGGGTCCTACCTTTATGGCCTCATTAGCCTTAATTAACTCCAAAGGATGATCTCCAGGTACAGTCACACTGGGTTTAGGGGTTTGCCATATCGATTTTGAAGGAACACAACTCAGTCCCTAACACACACACACACATGCACACACACAAATACAGCAAGGCAAGAGTGGCGAGGAAGTGGAGCTGCTGTGTGAAACATTAGGAAGGATAACAGGTTTGGGTCAGGCATTGCAGGTGTGCTGGGAGGGAAGCAGCAGTCTGCTAGGGAGAGGGATGATCAGTTTCACCTTTTTTTCATTTAGTAACAAATGTGGGGGAACTGGGTTTTTCAGAGATCTTTGGAGGGTAGAAAGAAAGATGTGAGTAATAAAAGAGAGGATAAAAGCACATAGAGTGGCAGAGCAAGGGAGAGCAGAGTTCGAAGTAAGGAGAGAGAGACAAAAAGGGTAGGCTGGGAGAGTTTTCATATTTTCCCTTTTGCTTTTCCGAAGCAGTTTTTCACATGGTTTTCTTTGTGTTCCTGGTGGAGGGAGCTAATCGATGCCGGCTGTGTGTAGGTGTTCATTTTTCAGATTTCCTCTTGCTCACTTCTGCCGGCTGCTCCCTGGGCTTCCAAGGCATCTGCTCCATGTTCTTATTTTGCTCCAGGCTGTCCAACCTGGTGACTACTCATCCTGTACACTCACTCTCCTTATTCCATCTCCTCTGTACCCAATCCAATTGAGTTTGACTGGTAGCATCCTGGCCTCTGATACATCCCCTCTCAACTACTCTAACTTAAACTTCTCCTTAAAGAGGGGACACAGAGTTAAAAAGCAGAACTATTTTTTAAGTGGAGAAACCCAATCTTTGGATTCTTTGTGTCGTCTTTTCCTGAACTTCTAAGGTGGTTGTTTTTCCATGCAGATAGACACACTGCTATGGATTCTTTTTCCCCTCCTTCATCCTTTCCTATGTCTCAGGACCTTGGAAGTGTATTGTACAGTGAACCCTCAAGTTATGATTGGCCTGACATACAAACAACTTGGGCTAATTAGGTTAATGGAAGATTCATCTGCCTCTTGTTATCTATAGCATGTACCCAGGTAACCATCCAGACCTCAGGTGTTTTAACTTACAACCAACTTAAGTTACAACCAGCCCTCCAGAAATGATTCAATTTGTAAGTCAAGGGTCCACTGTACTTATTTCAAGACATCTAAAGCAATTTGAGTACACGATGGGCACATGCATGCAAGCATGTGTATGCACATGCACACATACATACAGGATGTATTTCTTGATGACTGGGAAGTTTGAGGTTCATAGCAAAGTAGGTGATTGCTAATTAGCATGAGCTTTGAGGAACCACAGTGTGTGTGCCAATTCTGTTCCCCCATCCTCACAATCCAGCTCATTTCTACTGAGAAAGATGACAACATGATTTCGAAAAGAGCTTCATAAGTCTTAGTTTTAGAGTCATACTATATGAAAACAGTACTTCCTTTAGTTTTATGGCACAAAATAGCTTGAAAATGGAAGAATAAAAGCAACATTAGAGCATTGCCTTTGATTTAAGCCACCGTGTCCATGAAGTTTCCTAATAAATTATGAATGCAATGTCTGGGAGTACATGATTAACCCATTAGCAAAAGTTGTTTTATTGTCTCTGGTGAAAGGATTTAGAAGATGTGTCATCTTGAGGGAGTGGGAAGGTCAGGCAAGGCTTGTGCAAGGGGATTAAAGGGAGATTTGGCATTTGCAAAAAGGATTGGGAAGTCTCTGAAGATCACTTTTTCTGGTATAATGTTGCCTGAGAAGGTCTTGGGCTCTGGTTCTGTCTCCATCCCATCTTAACAGGGGCCTCTTTAGCAAGTCACCTCACCTCTATGTCATCCTGATTTCCTGACTATAATATGGAGATCATTATGGAAACTAAGTCACATGGGTATAAGAACATGGGATTAGGTAGTATCAGTGCTACAGTCTGAATATGAACTGAGTGTGTCTCTCACTAGTTCATGTGTTGGAAGGTTGGCTCCTGGTGTGATGATGTTAAGAGGTGGTGGGACCTTTTAGAGATGGGGCTATGGAAGGTCACCGAGTCACTGAAAGTACCACCATTGGGAGGAATTAAGGGAGTTCTCATAGGACCCTCAGTTCTTTGGAGAAGGTTGTTAGAAAAAGAGCAAACTGACCCCTCCCCCTCAGGCTGGCCTCCTGTCTCACCACGTAATCTCTCCCTCTGGAACACTTTTCCCGTGACACTGCATGGTGTGACATAGCACACGTCCTATGCTCTTTTGCTTTTCAGCCTCCATAACTGTAAGCTAAATAAACCTCCTTTCTTTATAAAGGGCTTTCAGCTCATGTATTTCACTGTAACAGCAGAAAACCAACTGCTACAGTGCCCATACATTTGGTATGAGGTCTGGCCACTATAAATACTCAGTTAATACTAATAATAATTATCATGCAATAATGATTCTATCATTTCTCCCATTGCATTTTGAAGCTTATACTTCTAAGACATAATATAAATATTTTTTAAAAAGCAATAGCGAAACATAGAAGCATCCTCCTTACAATCTTTTTATCATGGTTATGTCTCAAGGAGCATCATTTAATCAATGATAAATCAAAGGCTTTAATAAAACATTCTACATGATGGTGATGTTCTATATCTGTGCTGTATCTATCCAGTAAAGTAGTTCCTCCACATATGTGGGCATACGTCTAGCATGTCTAGTGTGACTAAGGAAGTGAATTTTTTATTTTACTTTATTTTAATCAACTTACATTTAAATCAAATGTACTGAAGTGTGTAGGAATATATGATAAGTATAATTAATCTCTTTCTATTATATGTCCAGCAAATTTAATAAAATCTGTGGACTCAGCAAAATCAATACAACATAATAACACAATACAGTACAACACAATAACACAATAATACAACACAATAATAATGGCATAACTAAAGAAACAGCAACATAAACAAACACTAATGAAAACTCTTTTACAATATAACCTATGAAAAGACACCAAAGAGGTTCTAGTTGCCATAATTCTACTTCTGAGAATATAGATATACAATAAAATACTGTTAATGTAATCAACCAACTATTATATAGTATTTTTGTATACAAATACAACCAAAGCCGGGGATTTAGCTCAGTGGTTCCATCACCTGCCTCATAAGCTCAAGGTCCTGAGTTCAATCTCCGGTACAAAAAAAAAAAAAAAAAAACCAACCAAAGACTACGTTCAGTTTTCTAAAATTTTTTTTTTTTTTTTTGTACCGGGGATCGAACTTGGGTCCTTGCGCTTGCACAGTAGGTGGCGAAACCACTGAGCTAAATCCCCGACCTTTCTAAATTTTAAGATTATATTAAAATACTCAGATATTTTAAATTACATTAAAGTTTTATTTTATGGACAACTAATCCTTCATATTATAAACTATTCCAGCTATGCAACAAAACAGTGAGTTCCAAATATCAGACTAGGGCTTCCTGTACTCCATGCAAATTTGTTATCATTTCAAGGAGAAATGAGAAAAATAAGGACATAAAAGAATCTTTTTTTTTTTTTTTTTGGTACCAGGGATCGAACTCGGATCTTTGCACTTGGGTAGCAGGCGGCGAAACCACTGAGCTAAATCCCCGGCCCCAAGAATCTTTTATTCTACAATAATGTTCTTCTAAAAAATTTATTGTTAAAACATCTGTTCCTAAAATAAGCAAGGAGATTCTTTGGAATCTCTGGGAAACACTACTAAAAAGTACGATTTCTCAAATAGCAACCATTCCTCAGCCATAGCCTACTGCAGTGGTGGCAACTCTACGGCATGTGTGTTGATTTTACTTTTATGACAAAAGATGTCAGTGTATGAGTTGTTTTTTTCTAAACCACAACCTCAGTGTATTCAGGATTAATTGCAGTGTTAGCACTTTGCGGAACAGTAAGTGGGTTTTGGGGTGCGGTGTGGGCACTTGTCTCTAATAGTTTCACCACCATTGGCACACTGAATCAGGGTATCTGGGAGGAAGCCTAGAAATGCATAAGCTTTCCACCAATTCAAATGCCTCCTAATGTTTGAGAATAACTGCTAAGGAGCAAAGTCTGCAGGCCCTTGAATCTAGAGACCCTCAGGATTGAAATCCTGCCTTGTTTTCTTGCTATATGATTTAAGATCTTTACTTAAAACTCTCTTAGCCTTCATTGTGTTGTGTAAAGTACAAAAGTGCTGGTGGGGACATGAAAAAACCCAGTCAATATGAATGAAGTTTCTAATACCAAATTAGTCTAGAAATGAAACCTCGACAATGTTCTCTACCACTCCCCTTTCCCTGAATATGCTAGTTAAGTACCCATTATATCCTTTCATATAAATATTTCAGGAGACAGAGTTTTAAGATGGTCTCCAATGATTCCAAGCCACTGGTTCTTCATTTAAATACAAATCCAGATATTTCTGTGGAGGAATTTTGCTTATGTAATTGAAGTCCCAAATCAGTTCTTCTTAACACAGAAAGGTTATTCTGTGGTACCTTATTTAGTCATATTAACCCTTTAAAAGTAATATTTTCTTCCATTGATTACACAAGAGGAAGTCACAGAGATGTACTTGGACAGGCCTGGAAAAAATCCAATGTCTGTATCATGCACTGCTTCTGGAGGCCACATGGCAAGGACCTCAGGTGGCCTCTTTTTGAGATCAGTCCCCAGTTGGCAGCTAGAAGCATCGTCACACAACCAAAACAAAATGCATTTTGTATCAGCCTAAGAGAGATCAGAGAGAGCTCTTTTCCTAGTTGTTCCTCTGGATGAGGACAAGTTTGCTTTAATTTTGGCTTCAGGATACTCTAGCCAGAACCCTATGCCAGACTTCTGATATATAGAACCTTGAGATATTATTGGGTATTGTATAAAATATCTAAATTTGTGTAAATTGTTAATTGTGACAGGACACATATACTATATATAATGAAACTGCATATTTATTTTTTAAAGCCATACTACTCAGAAAAAAAATCATCTTCTTCCTTTTTACGGAACGTAATACCTAAACTTATATCTATAACATAATTACAAAGTGACAGTTCGTATCTTCCAAGGGACAAATGAAGGAAAAACAGCATATCCACTATTTTGACATATCACCAAGGACTGCATAAGTGTATATCTCTTTCACTCCATCTTTTTCAGTTTTTTAAAAATTGCTTGCAGTGAAACAACCTTCCTATTTTGCACACAGACTTAGCTAAGAATCTAGAAGCAACTGAACTTTTAAAAACTTGATCAAACAGCAATCCCCCAAAATTTGACAGCTGTGAAAAGCCTTTCCCCTTATTCCTGCTGTTGACTTTTCTGTTTCTCAGTCCTTCTGCATGGTTCCTGGATAGGTCTTGGTACCTCTGGCCTTTCTGATCTGGACGAAGATTTTCAAGGACTCTTGAGGCCCCAGCAGAAACAGCAAACTTTATGTGCTATTTATTCAAGCTTCATTCTAATTAGTTTGAGTTGTTTTGATCAGAATCTTGGACACTGATCCAAATTGTATATTCTAATGTGTTTCAAATAAAAATAAATCATGGCTTCAGTCTCAATGAAATCAGATGTAATAGACCTAGCATGATGTTTCCCCTTCTTATAGCCTAAAGTAACTATAAAAATCTCTGTTTATGTAGGAAGATGTGTGCATTTTCCATGGTGATAGAAATAATAACACCTAACTTTTATTAAGCAAGCACTTATGTAGTAGGCCCTGTGCAGACACTGTGTCCTAATTTGTTTACTTTTCAGAACAACTTTGAAAAGGTACTGTGAGGTCTAACTAATCTCATACCTTTTATACAATGAGAAAATTAGAGTACTTAAATAATGTGCCCCAAATCACATAGCTAGTAAGTGAAGGAGTTCAGAAACCAGAAAGGCTGACTTAGAGTAGCTGTGCGGGGCAGAGCTGTCCCGGGCTGACTGGAGACCCACTCAGTTCAGCTCACCATGCCCATTTGCCACGAGGAGACAATGAGGACACCCTGGGCATGCCCACCAGCTGCCAGCATAGCCCCCCACCACCACCTCTGGCCTCTTGGCTGTGCAGCTACTTGGTTCCACACTACAGAGGCTCAGGGGGACATAAAGGCCATTGTCCTGAGCCACAGAAGTGAACAACAGAGAGGGCCTCTCTCAGGCTCCCTGATGGAAACCAAAGCTCACTGAAAAAGAAGAGAATCTCTGCAATAAAGGCACACTAGACCACCATACTTGGTAATTTGGAGGGATCATCACCTCGCATCAGAACCTGGACTATTTTCAGGAGAAAGACAGCTGGAGCCCGCAATAGAACCTTGCAGAGTTCAACCCTTGCAGAGTCCTGAAGGAGGACAGGGAGCTCAGCTTGGGACTTGCAGCCAGAAATGTGCCTGAATCT
Organism: Heterocephalus glaber; assembly: GCF_053883595.1. Taxonomy (NCBI): domain Eukaryota; kingdom Metazoa; phylum Chordata; class Mammalia; order Rodentia; family Bathyergidae; genus Heterocephalus; species Heterocephalus glaber. The sequence goes on from NW_028258317.1 coordinate 53,744,395, forward strand.
CATGAGTCTGTGACTGGCTTACTGAGACTCATTGATTTATAACTGCACACTGCTGCCCATGTTGTCTATTGTGACAGCAGACACATACCCTGGAGGAGACCCTTCATTTTTATCTTTTATTTATTTTCAAAATTACCACTAAATATTTTGCTCTTATTGTTAATTTTTTTGTCTTCTTTTTCGACTTTTAAAATTTTTATTTTTTTCTTTTTTCTTCCTTTTCTCTTTTCTCTCTCTCTCTCTCTCCCTCACCCTCTTTCTGTCCCACAATGTTGTTCATCTCCCTTTATTTCCTGTTCTGGCCCTAATTTGTATTTCTTCTTTATTTTTCTTTTCTTCTCTTTCCTTCTCTCACCTGTGTCCTCTGGCCTCACTGCTAACCTTCCCCTATCCTTCCACCAACATATTCCTCCCACCCCAACTCCTTCTAACTCCCCATCCCAAAGGGTAAAGTTGTTATATTGAAGAGTTTATTCACTATAAACATATGTTGGGCTGGTCCTCAATTTTTATTTAATTCACAAGGCTAAAGGTGATAGATTAATAACTACCACAAATTGTCATTTTCTAAGAGGTACTTGATGCTATTGTGTTCCTGATTGTATCACTTGGGCTAAGGTGTTCTGATTCATCTAATCAGTTGTCCTTCCCGGTATAATGAAAATGAGACAGCCTTAGAGCCATAAGAGACTCAAAACCAAAGACCAACTATATCTGGAAGGCACCTCTGAGAAGAAATCATTTCATAAGGGTGCTAAATACATCAACAAAGATACTTACTATGAGCAACTTCAAAATATCAACCCAGGAACTAAACCAAGGAAAGCACCAAAAACAAAAATGAGAGGACATTTAAGCAAGGCACAAACTCAGACTTCCACCCCACCAAAGGCAAATTCTGGGGGAAAATGAGGTGGAAAAGTCTGATAATCAACCACCTGGACACCTTGAACTGATAGCACAGGAAGTAAAAAAACAGATGAATGAGGGTCTAGACAAATTCAAAGCAGAAACAATCTCCCAGATATCTACAGAGATGGTGAGCAGAATGAAAAACATGATTAGAGGCTCTAGAACAGAAATAGATAAAAAAAATAGATGAGCTCAGAAACATGCTGGAAGCCACGAATGCCGAGCATAAGAAAAATGGAAACTATGATCGCCCAACATAAGAAAGAAATGGAATCCATGAAACAGATTCAAACAGATATTCAGGAGATTAAAAACTCCATTGAATGCATACACAGCAGATTGAGGCAATATGAAGATAGAATATCAGATATAGACAGGATTGCAGTTAAGGACCATGAAAACAGAGATTTCTTAAAAATAGTAAGGGACCATGAGAAATCAATCCAGCAGCTGCTAGATGATCCAAAGAAGAATAACATAAGACTGATAGGAGTCCACAAAAAAACCAGGAGAATGTACAATTGACATAAAAAAACTGATCACAGAAGTAATAGTAGAAAACTTCCCAGACAGAGGTGGAGTTCCCAGAACTCCAACTAGCCATGGTCAAAAAAAAAAATCTACACCCAGACATATAATAGTCAAGACCCTAGGAACCCAATAAAAGAACAAAATCCTACAGGCAGTTAGAGAAAAGAAACAAATCACCTACAAAGGAAAGCCCATCAGAATCACGGCAGATTTCTCAACACAAACCCTCAAATCAAGGAGAGCCTGGAGTGAAGTATTTCAAGTCCTAAAAGAAAAAAACTTCCAACCTAGACTGTTGTATCCTGCGAAATTATCCTTCAAAATCAATGGGGAAATTAGATACTTCCATGACAAAGAACACCTGAAAAATTTCATGAACACCAAACCAGCACTCCAAACAATTCTAAGCAATATCCTAGAAAAAAACAATGAAGGTCACAACTCCATGAGGCCCAACAGAGGGAAGCCATCAGGCAAGGTAAGAAACTAAAGGGAAACGGAGGGAAAAAAAACGTGAAATAAAAGAGCCAACAACAGTAAAACATCATGACAAGGATGAGTCAATATTGATCAATTATAACTATCAATGTTAATGCCTCAATTCACCAATCAAAAGAAATAGACTGACAGAATGGATTAAGAAGCAAAATCCAGCAATATGCTGTTTACAAGAAACACACCTAACTCAAAAAGAAATTCATAGACTGAAAGTAAAAGGATGGAAAACAGTTCTACACGTGACAGGAACCCAGAAAAAAGCAGAGGTACCAATCTTATTTGCAGACAGAGTAGATTTCAAACCAAAACTAATTAAGAGAGACAAAGATGGTCACTACATCCTTGTGAAAGGAACAATCCAAGAGGAAGAGATGGCAATCCTGAATATATATGCACCAAATACAAATGCCCCCAACTATACAAAACAAATATTAATGGACATGAAAAACCAAAAAAGCAATTGAATACAATTGAAAAAAATACAAAAAAAAATACAATTGAAGTGGGGGAAATCAATACCCCACTATCACAAACACACAGATCATCTAGGCAAAAAATTAACAACGAAATTCTAGAACTGAACCAAGCTATGGAACAAAGGAACTTAATAGATGTTTACAGAGTGTTCCACCTCACAAAATCAGAATACATATTATTTTGGGCTGCACACAGGTCATTCTCCAGAATAGACCACATGCTAGCTCATAGGACATGTCTAAGTAAATGTAAAAGAATTGAAGTTACCCCCCAAATGTTATCAGACTATAGTGCAATAAAATTGGAGATCAATAACATAAGAAACCACAAAACTCCCACAAACACATGGAAATTGAATAACACCCTCCTGAACAACCAATGGGTTACAGAGGAAATTAAAGAAGAAATTAGACAGTTTCTACAAGTAAATGATAATGCCAGTACCACACACAGGAATCTATGGGACACAATGAAAGCAGTTCTATGTGGGAAATTCATCGCAGTGAATGCCCATATTAGGAAAACAGAGAGAACTCAAATAAATAACCTAATGTAGAACCTCAAGCTCCTAGAAAAAGAAGAGCATAACAAACCCAAAGCTTGTACAAGAGGAGATTATAAAATTCAGAGCAGAAATCAATGCAATGGAGACTAAGAGAATGGTACAAAAAAATCAATGAATCAAAGAGTTGGTTTTTTGAAAGAGTACATAAAATTGATAAACCTTTAGCCAACCTTATCAAAGAAAGGAAAGAAAAGGCTCAAATCCATGCAATTAGGAATGAAAAAGGTGAAGTCACAACAGATCCAGCAGAAATCCAGAGGATCATCGATACCTACTTGGAGAACTTGTACTCTAATAAAATGGAAAACACAGAAGAAATGGACAGATTTCTAGATATATATGAATTAACAAAGTTAAATGAAGAAAATATAGAAATTCTAAACACCCCAATTACAATCAGTGAAATTGAAAATGTAATAAAAATTTTACCAATAAAGAAAAGTCCAGGTCCTGATGGCTTCTCTGCTGAATTCTACAAGACATTTATAGAAGAACTATTGCCATTACTCTTTAAATTCATCAAGGAAATTGAAAGGGAAGCAATACTTCCAAATTCATTCCTGGAAGCAAGTGTTACTTTGATTCCAAAACCAGGGAAAGAACCAACCCCAAAAGAGAACAACAGGCCAATCTCCCTAATGAACATAGATGCAGAAGTCCTCAACAAGATACTGGCAAACAGAATACAGAGGGTCATCAAGAAGATCATACACCCTGACCAAGTCAGATTTATCCCAGGGATGCAAGGATGGTTCAACATACATAAATCAATAAATGTAATACACTATATCAACAGAGTCAAGGACAAAAACCTTACGATAATCTCAATAGATGCAGAAAAGGCATTTGACAAAATACAATACCCATTCATGATAAAAAAAAACCTTACAGAAAATTGGAATAGAAGGTCTTTATCTCAACCTGATTAAGGCTATCTGTGAAAAACCAACAGCCAACATCATACTAAGTGGTCAAAAACTGAAAACTTTCACTCTAAAATCAGGAACAAGACAAGGATGCCCACTATCACCACTCCTGTTCAATATAGTACTGGAAACATTAGCCATAGCAATTAGAAAAGAGAAAGAAATAAAAGGAATAAAGATAAGAAAGGAAGAAGTGAAACTGTCATTATTTGCTGACCATATGATACTTTACGTAGAAGACCCAAAAAACTCAGCCAAAAGACTTCTAGACTTAATTGACAGATTCAGTAGAGTAGCTGGATACAAAGCCAATACTCAAAAAACAATAGCCTTCTTATACACAAATAACAGACTCACTGAGAGAGAAATTAGGAAACAATTACTTTTACAATAGCATCCAGAAAAATGAAATATTTAGGAATCAATCTAACAAAGGAAGCAAAAGAACTCTACACTGAAAACTACAGCACTTCGAAAAAGGAGATCGAGGAGGATATAAGAACATAGAAAGACATCCCTTGTTCCTGGGTGGGAAGAACCAATATAGTGAAAATGGTCATACTTCCAAAGCTACTATATAGATTTAATGCAATGCCAATTGAAATTCCAACAATATACTTCATAGAACTAGAGAAAACAATCCCAAAATTCATTTGGAACCAGAAGAGACATAGAATAGCAAAAGCAATTCTAGGCAACAGAGACATGGCTGAGGGTATCATAATCCCCAACTTGAAACTGTACTACAAAGCTACTGTGATAAAAACAGCATGTTACTGGAAAAGAAACAGACCTGAGAGTCAGTGGAATAGATTAGAAGATGCAGAAGCAACTCCAGACATACTCAGCCACCTCATCTTTGACAAAGGAGCCAACCACCCTCATTGGAGGAAAGATAGCCTATTTATTATATGGTGTTGGAAAAACTGGATTTCAACCTGCAAAAGATTAAAACTTGACCCATACCTATCACCATGCAGTAAACTAAGATTGAAGTGGATTAAAGATCTAACTATTAAGAAAGAAACACTAAACTTGCTGGAAGATAAGTTAGGTAGAACTCTTGAAGACATTGGCATAGGAAAAGACTGTATGAACAAAACCTCAGTAGCACGGTAGCTAGCACAAAGAATCAACAACTGGAATCTCATCCTATTAAAAACTTCTGCAATGCAAGAGAAACTACTAACAGAGCTAAGAGACGGTGTGGGAAAAATTTTTAGCAGCTGTACCTTAGACAAAGGACTACTATGTAGAATATATAAAGAACTGAAAAACAATCAGACCCCCCAAATTCAAAGACCCAATTCAAAACTGGGCATCTGAAATGAACAGACATTTCTCAGACAAACAAAAGCAGCAAATAAATATATGGAAAAATGTTCAACATCACTGGTCATTCAAGAGATGCAAATGAAAACAATACTGAGATTCCACCTCACCCCAGAAAGAATGGCTGCTATCAAGAAATCAACCAATATCCAATGCTGGTAGGGGTGTGGGGAGAAAGGAACCCTTCTCCATTGTTGGTGGGAGTTTAGACTGGTGCAACCACTGTGGGAATCACTATGGAGATACCTCAAAGAACTAGGGTTAGAGGTCCCATTTGACCCAGCTCTTCCCCTGCTGGAGATCTTCCCAAAAGAATTCAAAGAATCATACCACAGAGATATATGTGCACTCATGTTTCTAGCAGTACAGTTTGTAATAGCTAAAGCTTGGAAACAGCCCAAGTGCCCATCAACTGGAGACTGGATAAAGAAGATGTGGTTTTTGTTATAAAATAGAGTACTACTCAGCCATAAAGAATGAGAAACTATAGACATTTATAGCAAAGTGGATGCACATTGAGGCCATACTCTTAAGTGAAATAAATAGGACACACATGTGTAAATACCGAATAGTTTCTCTAGTGTGAGAAACTGAAAGTGTAAATAAGGAATAAAATTGTTAAAACAAATAATTGATAATTTGAAATAGGAAGAAAAGGTCCAAGGGGGTAGGGGAGGTGGGAAGGGAAGGGAAAAGGAAAGAAGGGAAAGGAAAAATTAGGAGAAAAGGAAAAAAATGGAAATGAAGTCTATGTAAATAGGGAAGGGTGGAGGGGGTGAAGGCCGCACAGGTAATGGGGAAAAAATAAGAACCAAGATACATCATGTACAGGTACAAGCACCCAATGACAAATGTAAATATATTGTATACCTAAAATGTACCAATAAAAGAATTTAAGCAAAAAAAAAAAGAAACCAGAAAAGCTAGCTCTTGCCTTATATATTTCAAGCCTACACTATTCTGATATGAGATACATTCTTATTCTCTGTTTAAAAATCTGCTACATGCAAAGTACAGTGTACAGCAGAAGAGAGAGGGCTTTCAGGTCAGAGCATGTTATCTACTCGGAGAGGCAAACACTCAAGCATGAAGCAACACAAGACCTAAAACCAGTAATTGAGTTCAAACCTTTCTCTTCTCACACCTTCCCTCTCCCTTACTACTGCTATTGGCAGTAAAAATGAAGAATGAGAGAACCTGCTTTAAAACTTCTGCCTAGAGCCTTGGAAATTCAATAAGGCATCATAAAATGGACAGCATAGTTTAAGAGTTTATAACAAGATAGAAGCTTTCAGTTCAAGTTATGAGATAAATAGGTCTTGAAAGGTGATTCCCTAGGTCCCTGTTCTTTTATAACATGTTGTTGGATCCAAAAATACCCATTCTTAGGGCCTGGGATTTAGCTCAGTGGTTTCGCCGCCTGCTACGCAAGCATAAGGACCCGAGTTCAATCCCCGGTACCAAAAAACAAAACAAAAAAGTCACAAAAATAGCCATTCTCGCAATGTTTATGTTGAAATAAAGGAAAAAAGTGCCTCTTCTCTCAGTCCTGGGCTATGTGTTATTATCACTGATGTCGTGGTTTTAAACACTGTGCATGAACATGCACACGTACACATGGTTAAAAATGCATAAAATGCACAAAAGGGATTTTTTTTCCTCCCTGGCAAGACAAATTTTAGAACTACTCAGTTTTCTTCTCATTATGTTCCAAATGGACAAAACAAGCATAACGTTTTCTCTGTTGACATAGTATGTCTCTGAAACTTGGATATCTTGAAGATCTATCTATCTTAAGCAAAGTAAAAGTCTACTCATAAATAAGAGACTAGCAAAGAATCATTGCTAATAGAAATAATTATCCTTTGAATGACCTATTTGAAAGTTAATCTATTCTACAGTGAGTTTGAAAGAACTGCTCGGTTGAGGCCTCTTCATCTCTCACCTGGCCCCTGGCAATGGCTTTCTGATGGCTTGCCTCACCTTTGGCCCTACACTATCCACCCCTGATTCCCACACCCATTCTTCAGGCTGCTTAGAGTATGGGCTGTAAATGTAGATCCATGATAGAATCCAGTGGCCCTTAAAGTTGTATAAGATTGTCTTTATTTTTGCCAACCTTTAATTGAAATTTCAATGTTATATGCAGTAGCTGTGACCTTGTCAGCAAACAAAATCACAGACCTCTTCATACCCTATTTCAGTTGCAGCTAATATCTCCAAATTCACTTATGCTCACCATCTTTCTAAAATTATGATAGTCATTAGACCTGATGCTAGACCTTGTTATTTAATGCATTAATAAAAAGCACGTATATTACTGTATCACAAATTTGTTTTTTGATTTTGACAACTATTTCGATATAATTGATGTTCTTTGAAACCCTACATATCTGTTTGGTTTTTTTTTAATTTTGAGAGGGGATTCATAGGCTTTCCCAGATTTCTAAATAGGTCCATGGTATATGCACAAGAATTAAGAGCCTCTGTTTTAGAAGGATCTTTCTAAAGCAAAGTTCTCATTCTGTTTTTTGCTAATGTAAATTCCCTCAGTGGTCCCAGGAAATGCTCCAATCAATGCACAAACCCTCTGTGACTTCTGGAGGGCCTTCCATGACCCATGTGTCTCCCATGGTGCCTTGTCATTCCTGTGTCCATCCTTGCACTCTGCATTCCACTTGCTTCAAACTGTCAAGTTCCCAGATGCACTGAGCAACCTCAGCTCTCTTATGTGCTCTCCATGTGATTCCCTCTGATTAAAATGTCTTTCCCTGACTTACTATTGGTAAATTTTACACATTCTGTGAGACCAAGCTCTAGGACACCTCCCTGTGATGCTGTCTGATATATCAGCTGTCTATCCCCTCCAGACATGGGACAATCAGTAGTTTTTATCTCCCTCTGCCCCATACACTTTGCCTGGGAATAGGACTTCACTTTATGTTCTTCTAAGTCTATTGCTTTTAAGGGGTTTTAAATCTGGGGTTTTCCTGTGCTATTTATGCTACAATGCTGCCTAGCCTACCATGGTCCTTTTGGACAGACGGGCTCAACTATTGTCTACAAATTTCAGATGGCCCAAAAGCTCATTTTATATTCAGTGTGGGACTAACTAATTTGCTTCATTGGCAGCTTTTTTTCGAGGCAGGTTTTCTATGTTTCAAATATTTGTGCTGAATCCCTCTGGTCCCTGGGGTGGATTAATTTACATCTTCAGGGTGATCCTGGGGAGAATTGTACTATGACAGAAGAGCCATTATAAGTCAATGGTTTACCTTTGACTTGGTGGATATCTCCAAGTAGTGTCTCCTTGTAAAAATACTAGACCCCCTTTATGTACACTGCCTGTTCATCATTCATTCATCTAGCAAATAGTTTTGAGAGTCTATGTTCCAGACACTGTCTAGAGATTCAGCAATGAATGAACCTCATCCCTGCTCTCACGAAGCTTGCAACACACAGCAGCACTGTTTGAAAGAACTTTCCACAGTGATGGAAGTGATCTGTATCTGCATTGTCCCACGCAGGAGCTGCTAGCCATATGTAGGTCTGAAGCTCTTAAAATGTGACTAGCATGACAGAGGAACTGAATTTTTAATTTTTATAATTTAATTCATTTAACTTAAATAGCCATATGGTTGCAGTGAATACCATATTGACAGTGCAGTTCCAGAAGGTGTGCGGTAGAAATGAGTAGGTGAATAAATGTGTGAGTAACTAAGAAAACAACCAGATAACTGAATAAGAAAAACCTCAGATGTTGAAGGCTGCCAATGCAAAGAATTATGCAGACTGATACCGAGTCATTGCAATGTCAGAGAATGTTCATTTGAGGTGTTATTCAAGCTGAGACAAATACCAAGAAAGAGCCTGTTATGAGAAGAAAGGAGGGAAAGAGAAATCAAAGCAGAGGGAACAGAAACAAGTACACATTTCCAAGAGCATTCCGTGCTTGGCTTGAGTGTGGGCGTAAAGGCCCATGTAGCCTGAGCTGAGTAGGTCAGGGCTGTAGTAGGGCATGCAGTCAGAGGAGAGTTAGTGTCATTTTGCTTGGCTCTGTAAACCAAGGGAAGGAGTTTGAATTTTTTTCTCAAGTGCAGTGGGATCTCATTGGAGGGTTTAAAGAGGGGACGGCATGGTTTTATCTACACTTCACAAAACTCATGTTGATGTTATATGAAGAATGAGTTGTACAACTGAAGCTGGGGATCCAGGAATAATGATTACAGAAGTCCAGGTATAAGGTGATGGAAATTTTGTAGATAGTCTTGGAAATTGAGAGGTGGAAATCACCTGGGGAATGGTCATAGGCAACAAAGAGAAAAGGCTGTAGGAGGGCTGCAGAGGCTGCCCAGCACTGAGTAGACTGCTTGTTCTCTTCAGAGTAAAGGTACTCTCTCCATGGGGCAACATGAACAAATTCCAGGCTCTTAACCACCGGTAACTACCATACATACCACACAAGATTCTCTGACTGTTGCACCAGGCAAATGGGTACAGTCAGGGAGAGAGAAAACCTATATTTATTGACTGTCTCTATGTCCATATGAGATCAGTCATTGCATATCTATTTTTCAGTGAACATAACTAGAATGCAAATACATGGTCATACAGACCTAAGTTAAAATCCTGTTTACTGGGTGTGTCAACTTGGCTGAGGTACTCAGATCTCTTTCAAATTTCATTGATCAAATAAAACTGCAGAAAGAATTATGTAAAATAATGCATAAAATTCCAATAATGCGTAACATACTAGAAATGTTCAGAACATGTTAGGTATTAATGTAAAGTGCTTTGGGCAGTGTTGTCAATCCCAGTTACGAGGTGACAGGCTTCAGGATTTACCTAGATGTGTGCAACAATGGAAGCTGCAGTCTTTCAGCACTCCTTGACTCCTGAGGTTCAGAAATACAGTGGACCCTTGACTTACAAACTCAATCAGTCCTGAGGGTTGGCTGGTTGTAAGTCAATAGAGCTGAGATCTTAATGCTTACCTGGATACACGCTATAGATAACAGAAGGCAGATGAATCTTCCATTAACCTAATTAACCCAAGTTGTTCATATGTAAAGCCAGTCATAACTTCAGGATCCACTGTACCTGATTGGGTTCCAAGCCTTATTTCTCTTCTGTATTTTCTATAGTTCCTCACAAATAATTTTAATATTAATTTATTTTTTAAAATTGTAAGTATGTTTATGCTACTTCCTGAGGTTGGCTCTACCTCTGCTCTCCGGCAGACAAGTCAATACTTTTATGGATTTCTTTTCAAATACATACTCAGGGAAAAATTTCTCTTTCATTACTTCCCCTTTTCCTTTTCCCACCTTACTCCTCAGGGAAACTTCACCAGCTTACTCAGCATCCAGGGCTCTCTAGCAAGGCAGAAAGCACTGTTTTTTTTTCACAACTTGCCATTAAACATGTGCATTAGCTAATTTCCTGCTGAGTTGGCTTTCACTGCGCATTCTATTCAATAAACCTCCAACCACTTTGCCTGTGAGAAACAAAGAAATGGCAGATAGTTTTTCCCAGCTGATCAACTGGAAATGTGGAGCCAGCTCAAGACAGTCATCACTAAAACTGCTTCCCTTACTTCCTGCAGAGCGTGTTTTGCCATCCTTGCTTAGTATCTGCACAGGTGACTCACTGGACTCATGGGGACAGTCCTATGAACACCTACCACCAAGGCCCGTAGAAGAGCATGCAGAAAGCAGAGCATGTAGGCTTCCAGGATTTCTCTCTCTTTCTGTCTCTCTTTCCCTTCCTCCCTCCCTCTCCTTTGTGTGTGAATGTGTAATCTCATCAGCTTTTTCCGGCCTTACATTGGTTGAAAATCAGTCTAAGAGTCTCTATGGTATAACACAGTTTTTTTAAAAGGCAGTATTTCCTAACATAGTGATCTAAAGGGGATCTAAGTACCTCCCTTTGAACTGTCCTCATCAGTTGGTCATTATTCAGGAATACATTTAAACTAGCAGTTCAAAAACGTTTTCTCCAGATCCAGAATGGGAGTAATCACTTGATGCCTTTAAATCTTACCCTTCCTAGAAGTGCGTTAGATGATTACACTTATAATGCCCATCAATTTAACCTCCAAAACAAACATACTGGATCTAGCTTTTTAACTTCCTTTTGTTGTGGCATTTATCATCCTGGCACATCTAGCCTCCTTGTAACAATTAAGAAAAATAGCTGGTAGGATCTTTTGGACCTTTTTCTCCCATTAGGCTATGGCAGATTCTATTAACCAACAGTGAGATGCTGCATGCCTCGCTCTTCATGATGCCACAACAAGAGGCATTTGTTTTAATTAACTATGTCAAATGTTCCTAACATTTTTCCAGCTGTGTGGGCAAGATGACGAATAAACTCAGAATGCCAGGGTCTTACTAAATAATTACGCAAAACAAAGTCCTGGGAAACTTGACTGCTGTCTGCCCTATACATAGAGATTCACAGACATGCATATTTACTTACCTGTTGAGTTAAAATTCCTTGGCTATTCTTTCTCGGAGTCCCAACTTTGGTACTTAACCGCTACCATTTCTGACAACTTAAGGAAGCAACTTTAATCTTGTCACATTTCTCTCTATAATTCCCAGGATCCATTAGCCCTACATGCCTTCTTACTGTAATACAGAATGCATTTTCGAAATTGGATTTGGCTGTTTTCCCCAATAGTCTGAGAATTGCTTAAAGGCTATTACTGTGTCTTATTCACTTCTATCATCACGGAATCTAGTGTTTCATGCATTGAAGATACTACACAGTTGAAATATTACAAGGCTGGTCCTAACCTTTTCAGGCTCCTATCAATGTGGCTGGCCAACGATACCATCTCCTCTGAAAAACAGTGTACATATCTGTAGAATCAGAATCCTGTATATTATTTAAAAGGGTTAAGAATTTTGATCTACAGACACGAACTCATCATTCTGAGTCTTCCGGAGGGTAAAGGGTTGCGTGGTGCAACGCGTGGGTCCCACACTGAAGTTGCAGTCCCGAGGAATATGGCAGAGAAAGGCTCTCCAAGCACTAAAACAAGGCTCCCGTCTTGTTCCCCTGCTATATGTAACAAAAGCCTGCTAATCAAATCAAGGAAAGAATATGCTCATGAGCATTTGTTAATTTAGGAAGGATATGAACCTAGGATGCTAAATATGTGGCGCCCTCTTCCATTTACATCCAATGGGCACAGTGCTCACATTACGTATGTCCAATGCCAAAAGTGAATCGTTAGCCAGATCACAGCAATAAATCACATTGATTTCTCACATTTGGCCAGCTCACTGGGCCATTTCTATTGTACTGAATACTATACTGCTTTAAGAGTTTATTTGGAATTTTTTTCACCTTAACAGTAACTTTAGTTTTATTTTGTTCGGTTGCTAACTACCAGGTTAAATTATTTCCAGAGCTTTTATATTTATTTTTTCAAAGTAATAAAATTGTGGATTAAAATTTTTTCTGGTGTTATTTGACCCCTGTAAATGGGTAGATGTGGGGTCTCAAGACATTTTGGAAAATGTGCTGTTCCTTTTCACAAATGAGAGCAAATTTCCAATCAAACATGGCTATCACTTTAATCGGGTTTTATGTTGCCTATTTCTCCTGTGTGCAGTATTAGGACTTGTTCTACGGGCCAAAGTCAGCATATTCTCTTCAGTGGTTTGTGTAAAGTATGGCTTGCTGTTTTTAATTCTGGAAGGACAAGGTGGCAAGCATAACCTTTCAACAGCAGAGCTCAAAACTGGTTTTATGACTTCAGCAATGTGTTCCTTTTTTCCCTCCTCTTTACACCATAACACATTCTTATATTCACTAACTGTAATGTCTTCTTTGGATTCTTTCCACCTTTTCAAAATTTGACTTTTCCACATTCTGTACTCAGATTATCATTTCTAATTTTGGAGTAATCTAGTAAATCAGAGAAGAGGAATTACCCAGTTTTTTTCTTTTCCCTTAAAAAGGGAGACTAGCTTACTTTGCAGAGCACCCAGTTGATGTCTAGTGCCAGAGGAGCTTCAGAGTCCAGTCTGTAGTTAATTTGACAGATTTCTCAGAGTGCAAGGCTTCTGGGTGTTAACTATACTGCTGGATTTCTACTAGAAATTTCACTATCTTTTGCATTTCTTGGGTGAACTGTTGTACCTTTCCTGATCTTCTTGTGTGCCCATCTTCTCAGAACTGATAGCAGTGTACAAAGTTTCAGCACTCCTGATACCCACTTACATAGTACCCAGCTAGATGGCTCAAAGCCTCATGATAAAACATCCCACATCCTGTAGCACTCAGCCCACACAGTAACAAGAAATACCTTGCCCATATGCCTTCAAGCCTGTTCCTATTGTTCTTGTGTGATGGTTGTAGTTTAAAAAATTATGATTTTTTTCTATGTATATACTCTACATATTATGTTTATGTTATATTTCTTAGTTTTTTGTTACCTGATATACCTTTTATACTGGGTTTTATTTGTATAAAATTGTAGAGCAATTTTCAATTCAATCCAAATACAAAGACAGGTCCAGAGGTTCCCCATGTGCATCATGCCCTTACACTGGTAGAGCCTCCCCCATTAGCAGCATCCCCTGCTACAATGGTATATTTCTTAGGAGGGATGGACTACACTGATATTTAATTATCACAAAAGTCCCTCATTTATACTATGGTTCATTCTTTGTTCTGTACAGTTTAGATAGTGTGAAAGAACATGTACAAATTAGTAGAGCGTCATACAGAGTAGCTTCATTGCCCTAATAATCCATGCTCCACCTGTCTACTCTTCTACTCTTCCCCTTGTTAATATCTTTTGGTTATTTCCTAGTACAGTCTTCTTCTACCTCTTCCTCTTGTAGTACACATTACTCATATAAGAAGGATATATTACTTATTCTTGGAACTCAGATTATACCAGTGTGAAAGGTAGAATTTTATTATTATAGTTTAGAGGTCCTAGAACTACATTTGCCTATATTTTATAATGGCCTTTATGTCCCCTTTAAGCTTTTTCTGTCTCCCCTACAAATGTATACAGTGTTCATCATTTCCATAATTTTTGATACATCCTTTTACCATATAAAGTACTATGCTAGAAGATAGACTCTGCAAAGCCCCCTATTTTGGCCTGAAAATCACTCCCTCCTCTAAGCTCCTTGTCCCTTATAATTTCATCTCAAGATAAGCTTTGCATTTTTCTTTAATTCCAGGTACCTCTCAGGGAAGGGAACACATTGGGATGAAAGCACGTAGCAAAGATGAGTCAGAGACTCTGCCCTTCCTCACAGGGCCTTACTAGAAAGAGACTAGTGAAGGCATTGACCTAGTAATATGCTGCCCATCAGACCCAAAGAAGAGTGCAAGAGTCCTTTCAATTGAATTGATTTTTCCAAGCAGGTGAATGGGGTAGTCTTTGGACATCCATATTTTCTCATTCTAATTTCTCCAACCAATTGCTTGTGCTAGAACTCTGCATCAAACTTAGAATTTATCCGGAGAAGATATAGTCATTCCTTCTGAAAATGATCAGAAATAATAAGCAGTAGTGGCGTTACCTGAATAAATCCATTCTTTTCAAATGTGAAATGATAAAGAATTCAGGGGTAACATTAGAGGAAATGAAAGACTAGAAACTCCTGTATAATTATTCACCAAAGTGATGCTTCTTGAGAACATTTGGCTACCACATGTAGTATCGTGGATTTGGCATACTTTAATTGCACATTATTTTTGGCAAGGTGGCATTTTAAGTTTTTGTTCCCAACCACACAATGGATAAATACAGTGATTGACTCATACGTTGATCCAGGACTATTTTTATTCTTCAGCACCTTCCACTGTCACCCCCAAAAAAGGTGCAACTCTTTTTGGGCAGTCCTCCTACAAAGCATCTAAAATACCCACGTGGGGATCACCCTTTTGGCTTTCAGGAATGTCTGAAACAATTAACAGTGTGCTTCAGCAGGAGTCCCTTGGAGGAAAGTGACTTGAGAATTCAGGCCATTTTCAAAGTCAGAGTCTTTTGCAAAAGAAAGGGTTGTGCTGAGCCTTTAGCTTCATATATAGAGGCAATGTTGTGCATGGGTTTCACCCTGAGAAAGCTGTCCAGCAATGGCCGTATAAAGACAGATGACCCTAATGATGACTGTTTTTTTTTTTTCAGGTCACAGAAGCCTCTCTAGGACAAACCAGAAGGCATTTCTCTCAGAATGATGGATTTCTATCAGGAATGAGTGAACAGTTTACTTTTCAGTTCAAAGCAGCAAATTCAAGACACACAAGTTGGTTTTGGCTCAGTGTGACCCTAAAATCAAGTCAAATGGAATGAGTTTATAATTCAGAGCCCAGAGATTGTGTTTAGCTGAATATTTAGGTTGAAATGTTGACTTCTACCTCATTTTAGTGATAAAATTTTTCTTCAGTCATTTTCTAAGTGCTGCTAAGTTTTGGAAATAAAGTGCAAAAGTGTTTTACAGATCCATTACCAGGCTTTCCCGGTGTAAAAATAATCCTTCAAGATGTGGTGTTAAATGAAAAGTAAATTTTAAAGTATATACATACAACAAAGAAAAATTTTTCTTAACCTTATTGGGATCTAGAAAATTTAGGTTTTCTTTTTAATTTATTTGCCTTTCCTTTGAAAGCAGAGTCAAGCTAGTTTTATTGCTTTTAGATTTAGAGCTAATTAAACAGTATACTATTTAAATAACAATCACCTGCCAACATAAAGGAGTAGGATCTTGCCCTTTACTTCATTAGCCAAGACCTTTCACATAGTTAACAAGAAGTTAACAATAAAACGTACATCTACTGTTTAGTCCATGAGATTGTCATATCCCAAAAAGTGAAGTGTAATTTTCCAATTTTTTCATTAGCATGCATAACTATTTTCACAGAATCAAGATAAGTTGCAATCATTTTATCTTCCAAGCTATCAGTCCTGCTATGCCTACAGTATAATGCCAGCTCAATAACAATGAACACACTTTTCCTTATTAAAGAAGTTTCAGCAAATTAAATGCAGAACACAAAAGGTGAGTCTGGCCTAAATTTCCTCCGTGCTACCTAACTGCCATTCTAGTAGGTAAAAGATTGGTGCAGACCATGTTTATGGGTTGGGCCATGGCTGGATGACTGAGTGAATTTTGATGATTTGTGCCTTTAGAAGACAAAGCCAGCACCAGGTAACTGCAGTCCTGAGGACAAGGAGTTCAAACTAAGCTGTGTGGACTGGGAGCCATTGGGTCTGCTCAGAAGAAGGCTCAATGTGGGGTCACGTTGACTATCAATTCAGTAGTCACTGTGCCTTCTCATTCAGTTAATTAACAAATATTAAAGGTACATAAAAAGACATACATCATTTCCTTCAGGTTCTTACCTGAAGGCCACTTAAAAAGCTTTAATGTATTTAACCAATTGGAGACTTTGATACCTCATAGTTCCATCATAAGTTAGTTACAAAGTTCCTACTAATTAAAATCCTTCACAGGCACACTGAATTTACATCTGGATATTTTGGTACCACACAATGACCATTAAGAGAAAAACCCAGGAACAATGCAGCACTGTAAAAAAACAAAAACCAAACACTTGCCTTTTCCCTTCTCATATAAACAATTCCCTAGCCTTGGAAAATGAGCCTTCTAGATGTTGAATTCAAAGAAAAAAATCAGTTGAATTGAAGAAGGATGGTATGATGATTCACTTGTGTCCAGGTTGCTATTTTGCTTTTTATCCCAAGAGGGAGTATGAGACACAAATGACACCTATTGTGTGGAGGTAGCAAAATGGAACTTAGTCACTTCAGTTCTGCCTCTGTTGCTACCTTGACAAAGGTGAAAGAGATGGGAGCTGGCCTGAGATGATTCTGTACAGCTCTGAGGCACAAAGTAAACACAACTAGAATGACAGGTGGGCCACAGACCAGCTACCAGGTGCCTTCAGGTGTTTGACATGGCAACACGGGTGGGGGAATTATATTGAGAAACTCGGTACCAGAAAAATGCCGTACTCCTTTACCTTTGTTCTTACCATTCATTTTTTTCTTTTCTGTGCTCCAGCAATATTGGCCTTCTCTTAGTTCTCAAATGTGCCATGTCTCCTTCTTACTTTTATTCTTGCTTATATTATTTCATGTGCTTAAAATACTCTCCCATTCACTCCATTTGCCTAGTTACCTCTTATCCTTCAGAGTTCCCCTCTGACATCACTTCTTCGGGGCACATTTCCCAATGAGGAAGCATCCCACATACTAGGTCACTGTTATGTGTTGAATGCCAGAGGCATCATCAGTTACTAGAAATACTTTTCTTGATTAAAATTGAAGCCAGTGGTTTTAGCTGAAATGGAATATTAGCCCAGGAAATCATCTAAAGTGATTACATTTTTGTAGTGAGAGCTCTCAAAAGAAAAGAAAAACCAACTGTGTAGATACACAATACAGTTTTTCTACACTGATGTCACTGAAACTGCATTCAGCATATTATTTTTCTCTCACATTTGTTCTGTACTTCCAATCGATAAACCAAAGCTTTCCATGTAAAAATAAAGTAAAAAGAAAATGACTGAACCTGAGTTGCTTAATTTAATTCATGAGAGATTTTGAAGAAAGTTTTGGGGCCAGGGATTTAGCTCAGTGGTTTCGCTGCCTGCTGCACAAGCGCAAAGACCCAAGTTCGATCCCCAGTACCAAAAAAAAAAAAAAGAAAAAAGTTTTGTTCTGAATGGAATGGTCACATCTGAGGAGCAGATGTTGGGCAGTTTCCTAGACACAGTTTCCTGTATCCTGAAAGCAATACATTATAAGAAAGGTAAAGAAATATGAAGACCTTACCAAACACAGGTATTACTAAGGTTTGATAAAGAATGTCTCCCAAAGGCCTTCCGTGCTGAAAGGTGGGGCTTTGATGGTGACTGAATCAAAGGGGCTGGCGATATATCTGACTTGCCGTCTGGTTGGAAGATTGAGTCGCTGGGGGTGACCTGGAAAGGTATGTCTTCAAAAGTGAGTCAAAATAAAACTCTCCTCCTTTAATTTGTGGGTGTGAGATGTTGTGTCTCAGCAACGAGAGAGAAGGTGACTAAGACAAGCATACTATAGATCTACTTTAACATTCCTTTCAAAATTTTTGATTATATATAAATAAAACACAGAATGTAACATTTTAACCAGTTTTTAATGTACAGTTCAGTGGCATTAAGGACAGTGACAACCTTGTGAAACCATTGCTAACATCTGTCTCCAGAATGCCCCCAAATAAAACCACATGTGCCAAAATAAGTTCTCATTTCCTCTTCCTCACCAACAACCCCTGGCA